>NC_141305.1:5635000-6220000 GCF_037954325.1 Fistularia commersonii
GATCCTTTCCTTTAGGGAACTGTGACGGTTTCTACTGATTTCCCTATTTCCTGAGGAGGGCCGTGAGAATTATCAAGGAGCGCCTGAAAAATATTAATAAATAAATAAATCAATTTTAGGAAGAGTTAGACAATTTCAAATAGGGAATCAGACAGGCCGAGCAAATATCACCTAAAATTCTATATCTTGGCCCGAAGAATGGCAGTGAAGGAACAAAATATCCGAAACAAAGGGTTTCCACCACGATGGTAACAGACATCCATCAGCGGTTGCACTGAAAAAAAAGTTTTCCATCTGACTGGATTTGTATTCCTTGAGTTTACAGTTTCTTTTGGATTTTTTTGCTTTATCTCAGAGCTTTGGTTTGTTTGTAATTAATTATCTTTTTAATAAATGAATATTTTTGTCAGCTGTTGAGTAACTTGTGATTTGTAATGTTTCTATTTTTTTATTGTTTTTTTTTTTTTTTTTATCTCCATCTCTGGCATTTACTGCTGGGCCGGAGTGATAACCCTCAGATGATCCGCCATCCTTTCTCTCTCAGCTCCCGTTTTGTCCTTTTGTTGACGAAGCTTTCAGTTGTCACGGTAACGGGGAGATCACTCACCTGGTTCCGTAGTCGGAACCGACTCCGTTCTGTCATCATTTCTCAGCTGGAATCTTTCAAATTAGGCAGAACTTTTGCTTCCGGTGAGGTAAAAAGGTGACGCAGCAGTCGGCATCGTCGTCTCACAGTGAGGAGGTTTCTGGTTCCGACTGCGTTCTCTCTGCGTGTTCTCCGCATGTTTTCCTCCCTGGGTTCTCCTGGTTCTCCGGCTTCCTCTCACAGTTCAAAAGCAGTCAGCAGGTAAATTGAAGACTCCAAATTATCTATAGGTGTGAATGGGATATGAATGGTTGGACATCTTGTGATTGTCAGCTGACCCTTCTAGGTTAAACCCCGCCTCTGGCCCCAGTGACGGTTGTGCCAGTCTGGCACAAGGAAAAAGACAATGAAGCATTGGGGAAAATGTTGTGAAATTTCAACCCATTCTGTTTCTACCTCAACTCTTACTCAAAGTATTATATTCTGAAATTTCAATTTTAAATCCTGTCAATAGATCGGTTTTAAAAAAATCTATTTTCTGGACTGACAAAGTGTTATTTAAACCTCCTTGTGATTGATCGAACGCCTGCTGCACTAAGGAGGAGGAGGACCTCGAGGAACAGTTTGTCCAGACATGGGAATCCTCTGATGATATTCTCAATGTTGAGCTATTTTTAAAGTTTGAGAGTACAGCTTCACCATCAAACATCTGAATTACTTATTTCAAAAAAAGGGGGTGGGAAGGGTTTGAGTTGGGCTACGACATGATCCAAGCCTTAAAAAAAGACCTGACTGATGAAGTCGCCATGAAAAGAAACCAGCGCTCGGTGATCTCGTCGTGACATGAAATGAATTATTAAATGAACGGCTTACTTCCTTACTGGACCGTAGCTTTGCGCACCTGAATGTGTAAAACCCACCGAGTGTCCAAGTCAGAGCTCCAGGTCCCGAACCCAGACTTGATTTAAGTCCCGGTCTCACGTTTAGACCTTACCCTTCTGCACACTCGCCAGAGTGATGTCAGCATGGGAGTTTAGACTTCCTGGTAACATGGCTAACCCTGTGCTGGTCTGCTGTGTCTGCAGGCAGCCTCTACATCGACGCCTCCTACTACCAGCCGCCGAGCCTGGCCACCCCCATCATCATCCACCTGGGCCCTCAGGACCTTTTCTGACCTGCCAGGAGGCCCGGGGCGTGACAAGACCTGCCCCTTCCAAAACACACATGCACATACCTGTATTGTACTGTAGCGCCTGGGCGATTACTGCCCCCCATGTCACAAGGCAGCAATATTGAGGACAATGTGGAGGGGAAGCGCCTAGGTGCCTTGGACCGAACCAAAAGACCGCAGGGGAAAGTTGGGGTGCGGTTGGGGGGCAACCGGGTTGACGCCTCCGTCGATAAAACAAAGCAATACTTCTCCTTTCACCAGGAGTTGAGCCGCCAGCGGTCCCGAGGACCAACAGGGAGATGGTCACCAGCGGATAGAAACCAAGTGACCATGTGGCGGGGCATGATTCTGGAACATAAAAGTGTTAATACTTTGAATATGTCAAATACTTTGCAGAAGATATACTGTACAACTATACCTGAATGTACACACAGCAGTAGCTTTGTGCAATCAATGTTTATCAGTACTGTGTTTTACAAAAACTGAGAGGATGTGCTGATATTTATTGGCAGGCACATGTAGAGGTAGTGCTGCTCCGTCCAGAGAAATATTTAGACTTATTCATGGACCTTTCAATATTATTAATGAAGATGATGATGATGAAGGATTCAAGGGTGGGGGAGAAAGTATGATGTCGTCCCTCACTTCAATAAAACAATGGCGAGACGAAGTCACGTGTTCAGATCTGACTTTTAAATACATTGGGAAAATATAGATTTTTACATTTTAAAGATATTTTGTTCACAAATCTCTATTTTTTTGTTGTGTATATGGTATAAGTTACTGATGAAGTTCATGAGGTCACATGCTACGGCCAAAACAGCAGGACCTGAATGTAACGTCACCAAACCAAAAGGTTTTCATTTGTGTGTTTGAAGCAGCTGCCATCTTTTCCTTGTTTTTCCTTTATTTGTTCCCAAAATTTTCTGTGGTTTTGCTTTTAATCTCAAGTCCCTTGTGACATTATATAAAAAAAAAATTAAAAAGAACCAACTGGAGGAGAACATATAAAGCTAATTTGCAGAAAAAAAATAAATCAATGAACATCTGGGGGAAAAAAAGGAAGCAAAACACGCATTTTGAAAAATAATAAGAAAAATTAATGACCCAAACCTTGTCTGTTCTTCAGCGTGGTGAGCATTCTCTTCACAGGTCAGATCAGTGATTCTCCATTCTAGCCATTCCTGTGGCTACATCATCAGGCGTGTCACGAACACAAATGGGTCAGGATGCAAATGCTGTAGGGAGAAAGGAAAGTTCTGTGAAAACCTGGTCCCGGGTTTTGTTGTTTTGTTAAAAGTCGTATTAGTTTCAAAACAGTCATGGGACCTCAGAGCCAGAGGAGAACTCACAACAAGTCAGCCTGAGGGGGCGCTGTGATGCCGTGAGGTCAGTTGGAATGAAATGTGTGTGAGTGTGTGTGAGTGTATGTGTGTGTGTGTGTGTGTGTGTGTGTGTGTGTATGTGTGTGTTTCACTCAAATTAGATTTGGAGTTTTGTTAACATGAAGGCACTTCTTGTGAACAACAGTGTCTGTCAGACATTCTGTCTATCAATATGAAGTAAATCACTTCAACACATCAATGACTTCAATATGGAATTCCAAGCAATAGGCATTTTTTTTAATCAATTTTGTTTTGTGATTTTTTTTAGGGTGTAACATACTGATTTTTTGAGTTTGAGTTTTTAATGAATGTTTTATTATGTTATATTTTGGAATGTAAATGTCTTTGGATATTTTTGCACGGACCATCCCTTTCTCTCACCTAATTCAATATTTTTATTTGTCATTGTGAAAAAACACAAAGTACAATGACAACGAGATATCGTTTTGAGCATCCTCTACTGACACAGTACCCATATAAAGTTCAAATACCCTATAAAGAGTAAGAGGAAGAGAAAAAAAAATAAACTAAGTGCAAAAAGTAAAGTTTGTATTGTGCAAAGTTTGTATAGCATCAATGTCCTGAGGGTTATTGGAAATGTTTTTTAGGTCACAGTTATATATATTTCTTTACCAAATGCTCTCCTGACGCTACTGTACAGGACGTAGTCCACCGTGTTCAAGTGACCTGAATCCAAAAGTTTAAACTGGAAGTAGCAAAACAGATCAGACTGTCGCATATTGATGAAAATCAGAGAATTCAACAGCCCTGGCACCACCGTCCTTGTTTTATAAAGGGATGGGAGTTTAGCATGGACGCCTTGCTGATCCAAGAAAATCAAGATGGATTTTTTTGATGTGTTTTCTTATGAGGCTGAAACTCGTCAGCTGGTACCAGATGGATGTCCAGATACTGCTCAGTATTTTTAGCTGCGAGCGAGAAGCTGCTCAGGCGTTGGACGATGCTACGTGGGTGTGTTGCCATCCGTTGCCGGCCGGCCGATTGTCACCACCATCTCCTGAGTGCAGATTCAGTTTTACACCAATGTGCCATCAACATGAGAGCCCCTGTAACTGAGTTGTCTTTATCACCTTCCAGTCAACAGGTTCAATTAAAAGATGATTAGAATGCCAAAGTGAGAATATTTGACCCAAAAAGTTCTACAACAAAAATCAAAAAAATAAAATTAAATTAAAAAAAAAGGCTAATGTGGGGGTAACGCAAAAAACAAAAAAAAATCAGACAAAACATTTGTTTGTATATTTGCACAAACCAATGTTTGAATCAAAAATGTCAAAAATGTTTTTTAAGGAAAAAGAATATATATATATTCTATATCTATATATTCTCTTATATTCTATATAATATATACATATATATATAAATAAACACACATATATATATTATATATGTACATATATATAAACACACGCACACATATATGTATGTTTAGGCAAAAATAGTCAGATTTAAAAACTGGATGGGCCTGTCTGTGTGTTTGTGTATGTGTGTGTGTGTGTGTGTGTGTGTGTGTGTGTGTGTGTGTGTGTGTGTGTGTGTGAGTGAGGGAGAATTTGTGTGTGTCTGTGTGTGTTATCCCTATATCAGGATACAGGGGACCATTGTTTGTTTGAGAAACAAAAGAGAATCAAAAACTATTTAAACTATTACATTTTCATTTGCAACAGATAAAACTTAAAATCTGGCTTCAAATGTCTAAAATGTGTGAATTTAAAAAGAGCTGAGATAATTTGTTAGCAATCACTTCACAAATGGAAAAAAAAAATAGCCCGCAATTAATTAGAAATTCACGTTGCATGTTTACCATTTCATGCTACAATTATTTACGTCATCGGAGATAAAATGTGGAATAAGAAGAATACACCCATTGAAATTGTTGGAGGGAGGATGAGTCAAAGGTCAGGAGAGAGGAGACGAGCTGAGAGATTTAAACAATTTTCAGATTCAATTCGCTTCAACAAGACTATCGGCCGTGGAGCTGGAGCATCCTCTGGTGGCGGCAAATACAAACAGCCGCACTCCTGCCTGCTGCTGCTCTCTCCGTTAACTATCTGCTTATATTTTACTGGTTCTTCAGATTACTTACCTCCATCTTGCAGGTAGTTTCCTGCAACTTTTCAAACAATTGACTATACGTTTTCAGCTTGTATCCCTCTTCCTCGGCAAGCGTTTGGTCTGATCGCAGGGTGGCATGCAGCTGTGTGAGCAAGCGGCAGCCGCAGGGACAGGGCCTGCTTTGTGTGGACATATAAACATTGGAACAAAGAGAACCAGTGGTTGTCCGAGCAGCGCCGAGGTCCGCCCGGGTTTACACCTGCAGCGGCCCGCTGGAGTCGCCCTGAGGGGCCACAATCAGG
This sequence comes from Fistularia commersonii, assembly GCF_037954325.1. Lineage (NCBI taxonomy): Eukaryota > Metazoa > Chordata > Actinopteri > Syngnathiformes > Fistulariidae > Fistularia > Fistularia commersonii. The sequence continues at coordinate 5,640,521 of NC_141305.1, forward strand.
GGACACCTTCCCGCCACTCTCTCTCCTCCACGCTGAGCTTTATTCATGAATCACTTTCACTATTGTATTCTGTTTCCGCCTGTTTAGATATTTCTGACCGATTTTCCACTCATTTTTCTTTGGTGATTTATAGATAAATCCTCGCAACTTTGTTGGATATTTCGTGCTGATTTCCTGCCCCCTTCCTTTATTAACTACTTTCAAAGCGATGTTTGTTTTCTTTATTATTTTCAGGTCATTTCTTGTTGATTTCAAGGTAATTTTTTTTCATCTCACCAAGAATGTTTTCTTTAGAAAATGAAGGCTTCTTATTATGCCACAAAGACTTCTTTCTGTTTATGATCATTTTATTTGGTCGATGTGGGAAAGGTACTGGCATTACGGGTGATTTTTTGTTTATTATTTTAAATCATGGGGTGAATTTAATATTTTCAATTTCTGAAAGGATTAACTGGAGTAAAAACGAATCTTGAAGATCTTTAAATGAACTGATCAAAGATCAAGTTGATTCAAATGTTTCCAGCTGATTAATAGTGCCGAACCTCGTAGGTGTGCACGGAGAAAGCCACCCCTGGTGTCCAATCTGGCACCTATTTGACTCAAATCGGTTTCGAAAAATCTCCATTCAGCTTGTCTTGGCTTTTTTTGGAGCGAACTCTGGCAGAACCGGCCCAGAGCCCGGCGGACAAGCCCCAGATTCATGTGCTCGGCATGCGTCAAATGACGGCAGCGTCCCAATTAAATCGCAGATTGTGTTTCCAGCCACATCAAAAACTGAAAATCACGGCGTCTTTTTTTGGGGGGCGGCAAATCCAACCCATTTCACGCTGGATTCTCGCTTCAGACCCGCCAATATTTTTACAGCCTTTAAACAACAACTTGAAAAATTGTGATCAGGATGGCGGACGAGATGCCCGGGGAAAAAAAAATAAGGAAAAGAAAAAAAAACAATTAAACTGAGCAAGGAATTTCCCAAAATGTGCAAGAAATGCCTCCAAAGAGTAAAAAAACAAAAACAATCTCCAAACAATATCCAAATACCCTCAATCTGACCAGTCCAGAAATCTATAGCACCCTGACTCTTTGGTTGCTGACACATCTCAAAACTAAAAATCAGTAGGGTTTCCAGAGTCTTGAAGCAGAACATAAACATTTTCACCAAAATAAGTGTGTCGTTAGCAGGGCTCTTAACACTCTACAAAAGCAGTTGTTAAAGTAGCCACAGATATTGTATCTACTTTGCACAGTAGCCACAAATACTGCACGGCCCCAGTCTGGCTAGCAGGACGTCATGGTTTGCTGCAGAGCTAAGGAGAAGCCAGAGTCTGAAGACCCTCTTCAACCATTCCAGTCTCATATTTGGGAACACTTCAACTCCCTGGCGAAATGTACAAACTGACAAAGACGAGGGGGTGAGATGAAAGCGTTGTTCAGCATAGATCTGGTATGGTTTTGGGACTAAGTGGAACTTATGTATCATTTGAACATGAGTGTGAAGAAATAAAAAAATGTAGTGCAAATGCAGCTTCCAGCAGCATTCAAATAGCTTTTCCCAGGCTCTTCAGGTCGAGCCAAAGAAATTACAAATGCCATTGGTGGTTTTGTGGCAGCGGATCTAAGGCCATATTCAGTTGTGGAGAACAGCGGGTTTAAACACATGCTGAAGGTAATTGAGCCTCTGGTATGAAGCTCCTTCTCTTGCCCACTTCAGCTAGAAAATAATATCGCCCTGTTATGAGAAAGCAAAGTCTGCTGCTATCCACTGCTTGTTCACGGTACTTAGTGTGACCCTCACTGTTGATAGATGGACATCCAGGGCTACTGAGAGTTGCACCGCGGATTAAGGCTGCGCTTTGGGCAATAAAGAACTTTCATTTCTTCAAAGCAGAAGACTAATTCAATCATTTGGTGATTTCAAACTGTTACTGTTGCACTTGTCTGCATGGTTCACACCCTAAAAGGAAAACAATCTATTGATATTGCACAATAAATAACGCTGAAGCTGTTGAATAATGTTTAATTCTTATTTTGTTGTAGTTTTATTTTACTTATTTATATTTTGCTTTTTTTTTTAAGTTACTACACAGTTATATATCATGCATTTTGTACCCTTACCATAGCAGAAATGAACTGATATGTGACCTTAAATCCAAGGTACGTACTCTAACGCCCCTAATTCTGAACAGGACATTTCAACCGTCAGACTTGCAACAAATTCCCTATAAAACATACTAAAAACACAATAACCAAAGTAGAAAGTTGTGGTACTGTAGTAAGAAATTGCCTAAAAAAATTAAAGTAATTTGATTATAAAAAGACACAAAATGTAACATGACCTAAAATTCACGATTAAATTTACCCAAAACATGACAATATCTAAAATTCATTGACCAAGTCTGCTTTAATTGTTATCACAGCGTAAAATATGCATATGAGAGAGGGACGAAGGGAGAGAGGGTCGTCTTGTGGGTCAAATAAAACAGACTCACGTTGTTTTATAAAATTCAAGCGAGGCAGATATTTGTCAATTGAGTTTGTTCTAAACTCACTGAGTGTAGATTCTGGCAAACGCAGCTCCATTAGAGCAAGAAGGATCAGCCTCTCGCTGAGCTGCGAAAAAACAAAGCTCCAAACTGACTGAAGCCATTTATCCAAAAACTTAATATACAAATACAACCCTGCTTCTACATCTGCTCTGAGGTCCTTCGCAGGGTCTTTCAAAGTGGTGTGTGTGTGTAATAAAATTTAATAACAATTTTTTAGTTATTTAAAATCAGAGTAAAATAATTTTTGCAAGAAATATTCTTCTAAAATTCCACAAAGGCAAGCAGCCCATTGAAGTGGATTTGTACAGAAATAATAGACAAACAGTTTCAACTGTATTTGTTGATATGGTTGACTTTAGGTGTCGGAGGCAGACAACATTGAGGCTGTTCTTGTTTTTTTTTTAACTAATGTGAGAACAGATGGCTGAAGGATGACTCAGCCAGTTGTTGCAATTTTAATATGAAATAAGACAGGGCCATTATTTTGTTCTTGGAATCCAAAGGGACCCTCCAACTTTCCAGAACATGCTATACACCTGAAGCCGCGTAAGATCTGTGTCACGCTGAATTCCCAGAAGTCGATCCTGTGGCAGTGTGTTTGACATCAGGCACCACGGGAGACGCCTGCCTTCTCAGGTACCGTGACTCTGGTTGGAGGGAAAGTGGCATTCGGCATGACATGAAATGTCAATTGAGTCTCCATGCAGACTCCCAGAGCCGCGGCTGACCTTTAGCGTTGCCCGCGGATGCTAAGTCCTAGCCTGGTTGCTTCCGACTAGTGGCTCATCACGGGACTCAGCTAATAACTTGAAACGCTGTCTTACTCCCCAACACTGGCCCGTACTGTAGTGGATCGGCTGGAGGCTAATCCACCGATCTAAGTCATGAAACTACTTTGTTTGCACCCATCCAAAGCAAAACTTTATCTGACTGCCATTGCATCCGCTCTCCACCAAACTAGATAGACAAACCAGATCGGGGCGGCAGCTAAAATATTCTCAGGGCAAGCAGTTCACCTGTTCAACAGCACTCAGCGCATCAGCCCGAAGCCAGTGTCACTCAGAGGTGAATTACCAAACCATCCATCCATCTTCTGCCACTTATCCTGTACTCGGGGTCAATGGGAATGCTGGAGGCTATCCCGGCTGTTATTGGGTGAGAGGCGGGGTACACCCTGGACTGGTCGCCAGTCAATCGCAGAGTGGATTATCGAAGCAGAACTTTATGTCTGCAGTGTAACCATAACTATTAACATTTCGTCGCTTCTACGCTGAGTCTTCTAGAGCTGAGTCATTCCTTTTGATGGGCTCTTTCAGTCCATCCCAGGTGACTCTTGGTTGACAGCAAGGGTTTGACACAGTCAGTTCAGCTGTCAATTACAGAACGGCATATAAATATATCCAAACATTCACTCTCATTCACAACTACTAACAATTTAGTCTTCAATGAATGAACCCACTGACTGCTTTTAGACTGTGGGACAAAGACAGAGAACCCAGGCAGGAGAACATGGGGAACTTCACACAGCGAGACCCCAGGTAGATCAGGCCTTAGAACATTTCTTCATGTTAATGCTAAAGCATTAATACGAATACCCTCATCCAGCCATACAGATATGTAATTATGCAGTACACACAATGGTTATCAGTTCTTTGCCTGCATCAAGCACTGTGGTACGTCTCCCTCCAGGAACCGCCCTTAGCAAACGTTCTATCTGAGGTGACACGGCACACTTCAGGTTTGTCATGGAGCTTTTTTTTTTTTTTTTTTCCCCAATAAGGGCAACTCCCTGGTTCTGGAGCTTTGAAAGAACTTGGTAGCAAAGAGTCCCTGTTTGATTTCAGGGTAAGACTCAGGTTAGTTCCTCACTCTTTGCGTGGGGACAGGAGACAGGGTGGGCGGCTGAAGCAAAGACAAAATTCAGCCCATTAAAAATGTATTTCACACCATTCGACCCAGAACTGAAGCTGAAATATTAATGGAACCTCGGGGCTGGGACACGCCGGCGCTGTGCAGGCTCTCATTTAACAGACCGGATTTTTTCCTGTATATTGTGTGACACCAATGGGTGGGCAGAAACAAATAAAGATTCAGACTACAATAAAAATGGGGGGGGGGGGGGGGGAGTGTCCCCGTGGCCCTCTTATAAAAGTATCACGTCAGCACTTTAATGTAAATTAGTGGCAGATTAAAAAAAAGCCCTGGCCTGAACAGCTGGTCTAAAACTGCTGCTAACCTTGTTAGCTACTTTCAGGTTTTATAACATCAGAGGAATGCGGTAAACAAACGGCCCGACCCCTGTGACACGCAGCCGCCAGCGGCACTGCTGCCACTCACTATCAGAGGCAGACAAACTGCCTTCTTGTTGTTTTGCCACACAAACTCCTGACTTTAACGTCACGTGATGTTTGCGAAGTCAACCCTGCTGTCGACGCCGATGCCGCCGACGCCAAGAGGCACCGTTGCATAATTATTCAAGCTTCCATCAGCTTCCTGGAAAGCATTTCAGACATTCCTGGGTTTGTTTGTCCCATGTGGACTATTTGATCCGGCTTTTAATCAATGTTAACGTCTCCATCCACAGCTGACCCCAATCACACCGGCCCAACAGAACCACAGCCAGCTGAGCATCCTTCTGCATGGATGCCATGTTCTGTCCTTTCATGTGGACAATTACACCGATTATGTGTGTGTGTGAGTGTGTGTTTGTCTCCATAATCAGATTACAGTCAATCTTGAAATGAACATGCTGTACAAAAAAAAAATCTAATTATTCAAAATTCAATTTTACCAAGATTATTCAACATCAACATATTGTGAAATATCAATTTTAGTCATTACAATTTTAATGACTTTTTAATTTTGATTGTCAAGCTCAAGAAGACAGCGCTGGTTTGAAACAATCTCTTCAGGGCCAATTTGTCTAAGGTGTGATGACACACGAAACGAACAGCAAAAGTTAAAAAAAAAGATGGGTTATAATTCTGAGGGTGAGTCCCAAAATCCGGTCACCCAGAACCATAGCGGATGATTTATCAGTCAGAATGCCAACTGATCCCAATGCTGGTCCATGTTAGTATGCATCACTTTAACCAGTGACTGTCCATCACAACTATAGTGATTCACTCATAGAAAGTCGTACAGCCACTTAGCTGTGTATTTCAAATCGGTATTTAAATTTGGAATTTTCTATCTTTATGTGTTATTTCAGAAATAGCTGATAAATCATCAAAAATGGCAGAATATTTGCTGTCAATTCATTGAAATCTGTCACCACAGAGGCAAAGTTGAAGCTGGATGAAATATCAGTAGAGTCTTAGCATTTGAAAAGTAAACTTTAACCTTCAATCTTCCACCTGGCCACTGAGAAATCAGAGGCCTGGATGAAAACAAATAGTTTCGTCATCCACCCATGTGGGATGTTAGCTTCAGCCAAAATAAGAATGATAGATAAAAGCTTGTTTGACTTTGACCAGCTGGGTGTTTAATGTGTGTATATGTGTGTGTGTGTTCAAATAAATGAAGGACGAGTGTAAATGAGGACGCATCGGGGCCCCTAGTTCATGTGTCACATATTGGTGATGAGTGTTAGTGGGGCGTCAGCAGGGTTGGTGGTGGTGGTGGGGACTACGCTCAGAAAAGAAAATATGGCTTAGTTAAAGAGTGGTTTCACGGTCAAACCCAAGTGATTTGGACGGCGCTGTGTGTTATTACAACATTCATTACAAATAATTCAAACCTTAGCTTTGCTAACGCGATGGCGGCGGTTGACGGCCGACCTGTCTGTCCTGCCCTGGGCCTTGGCCAAGATGAGGAAGAAACGCACCTCATTACAAAGTGTGGAGAAAACACTTTCAGGCCAATTGTGCCTGACATTTTGGGCATTTCGATCTCTTCTTCTTATCTACGGTTCCACTTTCTCAACCTGCGTGGAAGATCTGACCGCTAAGGGCGATTTGGACCGCTGCCAAGCCCGTCTTCAGATTTCCATACAAGGGTCACATGTTGAAATGCGTTGTTAATGACCGCAGTCATTCCTTTACTGCAGCTCGGATGATGAAGCGCTGCTTTCTGTCTCTTTTTGCGAGGGGGGGCTTTGTGTGTTTGTGTGTTTTATGGCTTTTCAGTGGACATGGAACGTCTGCTCATACCAATGCCTTATCTAGGGTCCTCTCTTCATCACATGGACTCTCTTAAGAGTGTATTAACAGGATAAACGCACAGCATGATAACATACTACTGAGGAAGAATAAAACAAACAGAGGAAACAGAGATTTTATGTATCCCTTTAAAAGTTACTCTATTGAATACATTCCAATGTAAATACAACCCAGGATACCAGGCATGTATCCATATCAAAGCAGATAGGAGAAGCCCCAGGTCAAAAACAGGAACTATCATAGTCAGGAAATTACCATTTCTTCAATTTATTAATCCCCTGTGGGAAATTGCATTTAACCCATCATGGATAGCCCATTAGCAGAGGGCAACCACTTAGCTGCACCCGGGGAGCAGTTAGGAGGCTAACATTTCTAAAGGCTACAAGAAGCTCAGGAATTGAACCAGGAACATTCAGTTCCTAGACAACCACTATAAGCATGTAAGCCACCAGGCCTCTTGAGATCATTTTCAGGGTATTTCATTCAAATTCAAACTCCCATTTTGGAATGGCTTGGTAATTTTTTATGTAATGTTGCTAAAAAATTTTAAATATTTAATTTCAACAGCTTTCAGGTAAATTTCCTTCAAATGCAGAGCAGTGTTTTGACAGTGGCTCAGCAGCTCAAGTTATTTTCAGTTAAAGTTTCTTAAAAAAAGAAGAAATTAACTGATTTTGGCAAATTACTTTCAAAACGTCATGTCTTTTTCAGGTCTGGTTTTCAATTCATCCGGACAAAATGTTTCACATACTTCATTTTCTTTTTTTGCTGTCATTCAACCCGGTGAACAGCAGGTCAGTATAGCAGAACCTGAAGGTATACCTAAATATTTATATTCCTAAGACCAATCGTAGTATTTATGATTAATTGGGGTTGACACTCATCAGGTATTGAAGTCAGAGTCACTTAGATTCGGGGCCTTTTTTCTAGCATCTGTGTCAATATGTGTGTGTGGGTTTCTTGCTGTATTCTTGTTGTGTTTTGTGGCGCCCCACCCCGTGTTAAACCACCCAGCAATCTGTTTCCTGCAAGGTTCTGCCTTGGTAAGTGCTGGGTTCTGGCCAAATACCTCGGGAACACTTGGGAATTATGGTTCCAAGGAGAGTTCTCCATGTCTCACTAGTCATACCCTTATGGAGGTAGAGGGCCCGGGTGGCTGACCTCCCACTGGGAATCTGCATGTGGAATTTTGGGATGTTCCCAATGGAAATGGTGTGGGATTGAAGACAGAACGTGACTTCAGGAAGGGGGAGGCCCAGTTGGCAGTGTGGGAGTGGTTGTAGGATTTGGTGGTGATTGATTTGTAACTAAGGTGGTCTGAGAGGTTCCAGCAGATGAAGGTAGATTTGAAAGTTCTTTGAACTGAAAGTTTGAGCCTAAGTCTGCTGAGTATGTTTGAAGAAAAAACAAATCAGTTAAAAAAAAAACAATCAATGTTGTCAGAATATCAGATGCACAACACGTTCGCAAAAAAGTAGCTCACACCTGTAAACATCATTGTCACGGCAGCTCATTCACCGATTTTAACTTGGACCCTTTTTATTGTTGTCTAATCTCATCATGGCAACTGGACTGTTTTTTTTTAAATGACTTAAAGATCAAGTGGTGGAGACAAACCCAAAGGGAATGAATTAATACAACGATGGTTACCTGATTGATCACTACGACAGCCAGTTCACCCGGCAGATGAATGTCTCTGGCCTGAGAGATCATCAGCGGCAGCTCCTGAATGTTATCTTTAGAAATGGAGAATTTCAGCTATTCTCATGTTCTTGTTTCAATAAAAACAGAGATGACCAGACCGATGAAGCCCCCTTCATGTCAGAGATGAGATGAAAAATCGGATTGCCCTTTGGGCAGAAGAACCACAGGTGTCTTGTCTGGAGCCACAGAGCCGAGGTGACGGTGGATTGGACGTTTTCGCCGGGGCACGTGTGACTATAAACAAGGAATTCATGTTTCTTCCTGACTCACAGAGCCGCAGGGTCACAGCACCTGTCGACAGTCTTCAAGTTGAAAAGACTCAAACGGAGGGATGTTTGTGATGCTTTGAGGATTTTTGACCCCAGATCTCTGGCTTTCCAAAAATGGCCCGCTGGCGTTGCAAAACGCCACAGGTCCATAACTGGATCAAGGAATCCAGGAGGTCAGTAATGTTTGAAGGAATCAGCCAGAAAATTCAGGAACCCCTCCACCCCCCAAAAAATAAAACAACTGTTCCCATGTTTTGAATTATTACTTACGATCCCCCAACAAAAGCAAGCAGGGCTTTACTCAGAAAAACACTCACGCTGAAAAAGAACATCTGTATCATAAAAAATAACTCAAACCCATCAAAGTTTTCCAGGTGCACTTTTAATTTCTTTCAAAATCTGGCCCCGAGCAGGGTCTCTTATCGTATCGGTGTCAGGATTGATGACCCTCCCCATGGCCAAACGACCCGAGATGAATCCCAAATCAAATTTTCTATCATCATTTCTTGTTGAGTGTTGTGTGGGTGTGTAGCCGAACCAGAGATTTGAAGGGCTCCCCACTGCCGTTATTATAGCTCTATTGCAATCAGGTTCAGCAGACTGATCAGAGTGGAGGTTTGGCACACAGCTGTGACACCTGCAGATGGTGAAACACAGGAAGCCTGTCCACAGGGGGATAAAATTAGCTGTGGTCCAAACACTGCATGTGTTTACAGGGATTCTATTTGCTTGTGCATTGTTGAGACCGTAATCTCTCTTAGAAAACATTCGCTGTGGGACAAAAGCAAAATGGCTCAATGACATTTTGAGTATCCACGGCAACAAACATTTCCAAACACTAAAATGCCTTAGAAATGGTTGAGAAAGGGGATTTTGACTTGTCCTCCCTCAGCTGAGCGTAAACTCAAACGATACATTACTTTAAAAAAAAAAAAAGTGCGCCTCAATCCAGACTAATGAGGGATGAATGTTTGTCAGCTTTCCAGTAACTATGGCAAAAATGTCACAAGAAACCATAAGAAGTGGATTTATAAACAAACGGGCCAAAATGTCTAAAAGAGGCCAGTAATTCAGTGTGACGCACCGGGGCTACAGCAACAGTCCCGGTGGAATTTTTTTCACGGTTTGTAGAAAATTCACGCATTGATTGGGATCGGCGTAACGCCCCCGCAGGCCGGCAACAGCTAAAACAAACTCTCAGGCCACAAATCTGCTAAGACAGCTGGGGGGGAGGCTGCTGTCGGTGGCCGGAGAAGAATGGCAGGAAGCAGAGCCAGGGAAGTGGAGGAATTCTTTACCAGAAATCCCAAATGCGGAGCAGGAGCTCTAGTCCAAACAGCACTCAAAAGGCCTCCTGGCAGCAGGATGGGGGAGCGCACGCTAAGAAAATGACCCCTGCTGGTCGTCTTTGGCTGTGTCTGTGTTAGGTTGATCAGTGAGCTGATAGCGGGGAGAAATATACACCTGACATCCTGGAGACCATTCTCTGGTAGCTCATGCCGGGTTGCAGTCAGTTTACCATCCAAATCGGGTCTGATGAAGGTTGTCTTGGAACTCAGAGAGGAAAACTAGCTGGAAAACTTGACCGTGTTGATACCGTCGGTCACATATTTGAGTATCTTGATCCCTTTCAGACCCATCATCTTGTGTTTATTCTGTGTATATTTTGACTGAAACTGAGTATTTGTTTTGAGTGCTCCTGTGTTGGCCAGGTTTCCTTTCTTCTTTTCCCCCCCTTTTCGTCTGCTGGGTGAAATGAGGCAGGGTTGTCAAAACTTTTCAGGTCCTGACCTCTCAAAACAGACACAAGCTAGATTGACAAGACCCCCCACTGCGCCAGGATGTGGCCGAAGCAAACAAATAATTGACGCATTAGAAATTATAACTGCTGTCTTTAGCAGTAATTATGGCAAGAAAGGAAATAGACATTTTTTTGTACAAATGTGGATTGTTTTTTGCTAATCTTGCCTGACTTGCTGCTGATATCCTAAGTGTGTTACTCAACAGTATTTAGACGGGCTAGAAGGTGCTTGGGAATAAAAGCTAGAATTCATGATCAATATTAATGTATTCAAAATGAATATATTTTCATCCATGAATAAAAATTGTGGTTAAAAAAGGACACTTTACAACGTCATTTAGTATTTCTAGAGCTCAAGCTTTGAGGAACCATGAGATAAAGATTAAATAAACTATGACCCTGATGAATGAATGAATAGATAAATAAAAATATTGAATTTCACGGTGTCACGGGGTTCCAGTGGTTTGAACACAAAGTTAAATTTCTGGTTCTATTTTGGTGGACTGGGTTCTCGATGTGTAGCGTGTTTGTGATCTACCCTGCTTGCCTGGGTTTTCCCACAGTCCAAAAGCCATCAGTAGGTTAATTGAAGACTCTATTATACAAATGTAACAAATGAGTAAATGAAATCTGAATCCCAGTATTACAAATGCGATCATGTGTCATCGGACGCCTCGATCATCTTTACATCCCACCTGAGGACTGGAAAATGACCCATACATTTCCTGTCAACAGCTGGGCCTCAAAGATACCTCGCCTGGTGTGCACAAACTGTGCGAAAGATTTAATCGCTGTTACAGGGAAGTGTGAACAGTAATGCCTGACAGCAGCAGCAGTAGCACGAAGTTCTTTGGTACTGATAGTGATCCTTGTTTATATTGTCTCTATTTCTGGTGCTCAGGGTCATACACAAACACGAACAACAAACACAGATTACATCATGCTGCTATTCAGAAAAGTCAGCTGGCCCTGCAACCCTAGAGAGGAAAGAACTGGCTGACCGTGTGTTTACAGGTCCAGAGGTTTTAATGAAACATCTTGTATCAGTAGACTGTTCTTCATGGGAACCAGAAGACTGAGATTACATAATGACAAAACCGCAAAAAGCGCAACCCATGATAGTGCAGGTTAGAGGGATGACGACACAACTAGACTGCTGCCGTCAAAAACTACCCAGTGTCACGCAGGTATTCAAACGATATTCCGTGCATTTCTGCCAGCTAATGACAGCTGACAATTTGCTCTGACATCAGTCCAATAATCAAAGTCCATTACATCATTCTTTTACTTCAGTGATAGATCCACCCGTTTAATGCTCCCACTCCAAAACATAGACAGGCCCGACTGCCATAGTGGCATCTATCATTTTCATTTTTTACTAGAAATTCAAATCACTGTTTGTGAGGCCAACAAGTACTAAGTCCTCTTATCATATTTAAGACTATAATTTAATTTTAAATGTAAACAAAATAAATGAATTTTGATGCTCTCCACGCTCATGCTCACAGTCTACGACAGACAGGTCCAACAGCAACACCAAAACTTCTCCTGTGTTTTATGTTCACCAGACAAAAGATGTTGATAGACTGGAATTTCAATGTGAATTTTTTTTTTTTTTTTGTAAAAGTTTCAGGAAGTTGATGGAAGTTGAAATTTTTTTTGCAAAAGTTTCAGGAAGTTGACTCCACCTGCATACTGCTCCACACAGGTGTGTGTACATCCTTTCATTAAGTCACTGGCCGTTTCCAGCTGAGTCATGTGTCGTCGAACTGAACCCCAGGCTCTCCACCGGGGAAGAGTCTTACCAGGAAACAAACCATGATTGAGAGATCAGCATTAGTGCCGTGGTGTGACGGGACTGGTTAATTGATTGGTTGGGTCCAGCCGCAAACGGAACAAGATAAAACAACTTCTCACTTTCACGCTCTGTGGCCGCGTTTTGGATTTGGGGGCCCAGTCAGTGAAACCATTGATGCAGTTTCTTGGGCCAAGGCAATTTTTTTTTTCTCACCAGCAAAAGACAAAAAATAACATGTTGGGATAATTTCCAGTAGTTGAGAAGAGGCTGTGTTCTTCCTCTGACGCATGATGTCTACAGGCGAACCAGGATGAGCTCTTCCTGCTTAAAAAAAAAGCAGATTTTTTTGGGTCAATTAGCCTGAAAAACTCCATTATATTATTCTGGGAACCGTTTATGTAACTGTTGCCTTTATGTCTGCTGTGTATTTCTATCAGTGTGTGTGTTTGTGTGCATGTGTATAGTCAGATGAGTTCGCCTGGCTCCAGGCGAATGCACCTACAACAACCAACAGCAACATCGACAGCCTGTTTCCGCTCCCCCGCCTTCCTCCCAGATTACAGATAGGGCCTGCACTTTCTTATCGCTTAGGTTCACGAGCACACACACACACAATACAAAAACAAAATTAGGTCTATAAATATTGAATTGTCACTGTTCCATCTACCTCTGGATTTTGAAGATCTGATGATAAAGAAATCCGATGTTCAATCAAATGATAATCCTTCTATTTATTTTGGGTGTCATGGAGATTCAGTTGTCTCCAGGTTCTGATATGGTCCAAAAACTGTGAAATCGGTTAACTGAAGACTCGAAATGGTAAACGGGTGAGAATGAGTGAATGGCTCTACATAATGGTTCAATGAATGCAGATAAGTTAAGTGTGATTCGAGGGCTCAAGGTTTAAGAATTAGTCTTCTGAGAAGGACACTTCCAGACAGAACATTTTTACATTTCACAAAAAATAAAATAAAAGAATAAATCAACTTTTGAGTTGTTTTTCTGGAAAGAAAACAGAGACAAGACAGATGACTGAGCATTCGGAGAAGATATACTCCAGCCTCATCTAGTTTCCAGGAAATTTAAAAAAAAAAATTGTTTGTTGGTGAGAAAAATAATGTTTGGTATTAAGATTCTTACTGAGAATGTCTTGAGTCCTGTGCACAACAGAGCACAAGACACACAATTTGTCAAATATAATGAGATTATTGTCATTTTATTGTGGAATTGAATTTGCCGTTGAGTCTTTAAAAGAAACACCACACAGATAACACATATGGCAAACCATGGCCATCGATATTCAGCACCGGTATATGACTCATATATATAATATAACTCATAATGTACTAAAAGGTGGGCACTAAATACTCTCCTTCTGAGGGGTATGCAAGGAGGCTAACAGGCTACTCATGCAGACTTTGCATGTGAAAAAGGCCTTAAGCTGCGATGCTTGGATGGGTCGCGTTAGCTGCAAACTCCACTATGTTGAGGGTCTTAAATTACTTCAAATTTTCCTGTCCAGAGACAAAATGTAAGTCAAGTGACACCGGGTTACGGCAAAGCGTGGCTGCACCGCATGGTACAGCTTCCAAGTCTGAATGAGCCTTCTGAGGTAAGGCGGGACAAAGTCCTCGGATTCCAAATCTCCAGTAATTCAACTCCACTCTGGGTTGCTGACAGGAGAGTGTCAAGCAGGTCTCAATCTAAAATTGTAGGATGAGCCCTAGTCAAATTTCTTCTTAATTTTTTTCTTCTTCTTCTTTTCCTATTGGCTGCTCCCTTCAGGGGTTGCCACAGTAACTCATCATCCTTCATCCAAGCCCATTCTCTGCATCCTCTTCTCTCATGCTCCCTCTTTCACTATATTCATACCTCTAAAGTCCTACTCTAGGCCTCCTTCCAGGCGGTTCCAACATCAGCATCCTTCTTACTAGATCTTCATGATGCATCCTCTGAACGTCTAAACCTCCTCAGTCTAATCTCCAAAGCATGTACATGTACCTTCCAACTGAAAGTAATTGCTGATCCAATCCATCCTCCACACTCCCAAAGAGAGACCCATCTTTTTCCATCTCTGCTACCTCCTGTCATCTCCTCAATGCCAATGCCTCTAAACCGTACCACCATGTCTGGTCTTACCACTACCATGTACACTCTCCCCTGCATTCTTGCTGATAAACTTATCACACATTACACTGATCTCTTCGCCCTGTATCCTCGATGTTACACTTCGGTCCTTCTCATTCACACCCTGGTATTCAGTCTTGTTGTGGCTAACCCTCACTCCCCTTTTCAGGGAATGCCTCCAACTTCTTCAAAATAATGTGGCAAAAATGGACAATTTCTGCAAACTGTTAGGTGGAAAGCCTTAAGTTTGGGTCGAGTGTTTAAGTATGGTATGTCTCCTGCCCTCTTCTCACACACACATCTCCGCCCAGATCTGCAGCGTGAACAAACGGGGCTTTGGATTTTCTTTAGTCCATCTGATTACAAAGCTGGCCAAGTGAAACACACACATTCCACGCAAGAATATCTGGTTCAACAGATTTAACATTGCATATCCAACCCATCCTTTAGTCCTTCAGCAACACACACACACACACACACACACACACACGCACACACACCCTTGATAAGGTCTAACAAGCACACTTCAGGGTGATTCAACAGAAGGCTCTGCCTCTGTGCCGGCAGATGTCACATTGGTCAGGTCTCATGTTGGAAACCGTAGTGTGCGTGTGTGTGTGCATGTGTGTGTGCATGTGTGCGTGCGTGCGTGCGTGCGTGCGTGCGTGCGTGCGTGCGTGCGTGCGTGCGTGCGTGCGTGCGTGTGTGTGTGTGTGGACGGGTTGAGCTGGACCACGCTGGGTGGTTCCAAGCTAAATACATAAAATCCTAAACTCCATCTCCCCCCTTCTGACCACCACTCTCAGTCCTGGTCCTAATTTGGCACTGCTGGGCTCTGTGAAAAGGCATTTCCTCCGGGGGATTGAGGCTCTGTGTTACTCTTGACTTTGGTCCGAGTCTGACAACATGGTGATTTTCCCACAGGAAAAATAAAAACAAACTTTGACATAACATGGTCTGAGTCCCTGATCAAAGCTGTGAGGGCTGGAGGGGCTTCGTGGGACTCCGTCTCCCATCAAAGGGCCCGTGGCGTGGGACGAGCCTGCGGTCTACATTGGAGAACATTAAATATGCGATGGATTGAATATTTCAATCAAGCTTTAAAAAAATACTTGACCAGTTAGCAAGTATGAGAAGTATGTAAAAATAGATGAGGGAGACCAACTGGAATCTAAAAGAAACAAACCACCAACCACGTCGTTAACAATGACTGCAGCAATCCAACTACTAACCAACTCCAAATATGACAATATTTCAGCTATGATGTGTTTATGTGAGTTGCTGATACAAGATTCCACTCATGTCTCAATTTTCATATTGCAGAACGGAAAGCGACTAATAATTCCGCATTGTAACTGCTGCGTTCATCTCCCGATTTCTTAATACGATCGTTTGCGGGGTCAGGGGGGTCCTGAGCATTTTTTTCTTTTAATTTGTGTTAATGCTTTAAGTTTTACGAAAATAAAAAGAGAAATTTCAGGAACTCTTTACAAAAAATGAAATAAAAATGTCACGCTCTTGTCGCAGGTGGCTACAACTCTGCTATTCTAACTTATGTCTGCTATATGAGCTATAAGAATCAGCTAGAGGAAGGGGAGATTTAGTCATGGAGTACTTTCAACCTGCCAAGGAGCAAATGAAAAACCAACAGAGAGCTGGATCTTCTTTTTTTCGTCAAGATTCAGTAAATTAATGAAGACGAAAAGAAGTAGCATTTCTGGATCGGTCAGATGGAGGAGACAAATCCAGCTCTTACATAAAGATCAACCCCAAATATTCACTCAAACGCCAAGAATTTGTAGTTCTGCTGCCATTTTGAGAATGCGGACGGCTAGAATCCAGTCACCCATGTGGGAGGAAACATACAAGTAAACCCACTGAGAACCCTTCTGAGTTGAATATGAAAACCCCCATATATACTACTGCTCACGGTAATATAATAATAATATAAGGGAACATTACAACACTATTACAATTAAGACGAGACAAGCTGGTGTCTCGGTTCTGGTTTCAGTGTTGACCTTTTATCCACTGCATCTTAATTGCGTCACAGTCTTCATGCTGACCAAACACACACATACAGGCATAGTTCAGACAGAAACAGACATCAATGGGACTGTTTTACATTGTACCATGGACCAGGAGATCAATAATCTCCCTTTCGAATCAATATCTTTCATGTGAGGCGAATCAGTCATGTCGAACACAGCGGCCGTGTCATGTGAGCGTGATGGGAGCAGCCACAGGCTGCAGTACAGGAGTGTCATGTGAGGTCAATAGAGCTGGTATCTGCGCTGCAGGACGCTCTGGAGACTGACGGGAGGAATGTGTTGTGGAATTGTTTGGGAGGCTTCTTTAAGACAGTTGGGGAATAACAATGAATGGTCAGAATGGTCTCTGGATGTTTATTTTGAGCCCCCAAAAGGTACAAGTACTCACAGAGTACAGAGTAATCTGAGAAAAAAGTACAAAGACTCAACTGTAGGGTGTGGCTTTTATACCTTCGTGGGACAGTTGGGTCCTCCTTCAGAATGGACCCCTGTGTAACGTACACGGCTTCTAGACATGTTAGAAACCAAGAAATTGAGAAAACAGCTGATGTACAAAGGATGGGCAATTGGGAGGCAAGTAGACAGCAGATCAATAAACGAAGAGTACCGGGTACATATAAAATTTCCCATTACATTACCACCTTTTGATCATTATTTGATCAAAATGGGCAGAGCTGTCAATTGATCACCATCTGGGGTTGAGCTGGCTCCAATGGTGGGGGAGGATGTCAGAAAGACCAAAAACCTCTGGCAGAACTACAACCACGTCCCGAGGGAGCCATTGAGTCCAAATGGGCCATGTACTGTGCTACCAATATCAAGGTGGGAGACTGGAGCTGCGGCAGTAAGGCAGTCTGCGCCTGTCGGGGCAGCAACCTTCAAACGCGCTGGCGGACCCCAGCGGTGCAGGATGCCATCAAACTGAGGAAGCTTCCAATCAGCTCCCAATCGATTTGTTTACCATTAATATCTAGGGTGACTTCTGGAAATTTCTGAAAATTTTCAGTTTCATACTTTGTGTAAGTTTATTTTAGGCTGAGAGTGTTCTAATATTTCTGTATGCTGTAATAATTGTCCACGTGTTTTATGTGGTTATTGTGTGTCATTATTTGTGTGTTATGACTTCCCATTTTAGACACTGCAGGGTGTTGGGCTGTTTTCTCCACACACAGCCACCCCTATTTCTCATGTCAGTCAGACTGAATAGAATAGCCATGCCCTCGTCCCTAGCCTTGTCCTCTGGGCAGTCCTTGCGTCTGGGGCCAATCCCTGGCCCAATGTCCAGGATCTCCGCAGATGAAGCAAGCACAGTCATTGGATTTTAGTAGTCGACATAGTAGTCATTCTAGCCTGACATATAGTCCCCGCTGGAGCCCTCCCCTTTTGTAGCTTTGGGGCAGGACCTAGGAGCAGGCTTGATGTGGTTGTGGCTACTGATTGGGAACGGTTTGACCCATGGTCAGGTGTGCCTTGTGGTTTGTGTCTTTGTGTCGCTGCCCTTCCAGTCTCTAGTTTTTCGCGTGTATTTGGGCATGGGCAACATGTTCTTCAAACATGGCTCTGTCAGTGTTGATGAGGTTCTGTGCACCGCTTATGAAATGTCTGAAGACTACTGAAGACCAGAGCGAAAGGTGTTGCAGAGGTGTGTTTCCCACACCCCGCAGTGGATGTGGTTCCTGTAGTAGTACTCTACCACTGGTTCATTCTTTCTGCAGATAATCAGTGACTTTGTCCATGTTCACAGATTTTTTTCTTTGAAACCATTGCACAGGGCGGTGATGGCATTCCTGTATTCAGCATTTGCATCATGCTCCCAGTTTACATCATGCTGCCGTTGTTGGCCTTGGACTAGGTCGCGGATTTTTGCAAATTGAGCCGTGCCTAGTTTCTTCAAGAGCAGACATCAGAGCTCAGCCATGGGGGGGTGGAATTCCTGACAAAAGGTCAGCAGGTCATCCATGAACTTGGGACCATCGTTTTATGGAATGGGCAGATATTGAAAAGCATCCTTCATGTTATCAACCGACCAGGGTCTGAACACAAGGCTCGGACCTTAAGGTCCCATGACTTGGATCGTTGGCAGGTTGAGGGTGGAAGAATCAGGGGTCCTCCCCCTTCTGGTGCTTCCCGCGACTGAGGAGAAGGACGTCGATCCCCCATAGCCAACACCCTCTGCTGGGCTCAATGATGCTTCTGCTTCTCTTTCCTCCTCATTTGCCGAAGGGAGCGGGGCCGACGGGGGCAACTGTCGGTTGGGGTGGGGTGGGGAGGGGGAAGACATGTAGAAGACATGTAGAAGAGGACTTTTCACTCCTGTCAGAGAGGGATACTAATGAGAGGGCTGGCTTTTATCTGTTCTCTTAACAGATAAAAGTTCCCTACTTTTTTGCTTTCCCTTTTCGCCGTCCAAATCATCTGCAATTCAAACTTTTATACCGTAGCGGGACAGTCGGTTCCTCCTTGAGGATGGACCCCTGTGTAACATGACAGGCCTCTAGACAATGGGTTAGTTAAAAACCAAGAAATTGAGAGAAAACCAGGCATACAAAGGACGGGCAGTTGGGAGGCAAGTAGATAACAGGTCCGGAGACTACCGGGTACATATAAAATTTCAACTGCGTTACATGTGGAGGGATTATCAACAGCACATCACAAAAAAACAAACCGTCTGGGCTGTAATCAATGGCAGCAGGACACAAACACAGACAGCTGCCAGAGACAACCGGTTTATTTTTACACATTTAATATCGTTTTTCCCCTGCAGATCAATGCTTCATGGTCTCGGATTAAACTGGAGAAGTCTAAGCCCCCAACCCCCGGAAAAACAACAGCAGTGAGGGAAGCAGCCGGCTAAAATGTACTGTTGTGTTACTCGTGTGCCTAATTACTGTTGAGAATGAACGTTTTATCACGTTATTTAATCAAGGAAATTCCTTTCATTCCCAATTTAACAAGCACGACTCGGCGCGCCACAGAGAATTTGCAGTCAAAAGGTCAAAGAGGGCCCAGTGACACCGGCAGATTTCCCACAACGATTAGCTCAGCACATTTGCTCCCGAACAGACTCGCTTTCACGCTGATAAGCCATGAAAAGGGTTATTAATTCACAAAAGTACTGTGGCACCTTTATCGAGATGTTACGGTTTGGGGGGAATTGGGGTTGAGAGGCAGAGTAACTTGCAATACCACTCTGTCAAAATACAATAACAACAGACTCACGACAAGGCTGGTGTCTGTTCAAAAGAAAATCCATTTGAGCTGCATCAATGTAAAGAAATAAAAAAATATATAATACAGTACAGCGTTTCCCTCTGGCAACTGTCAGGTGGCACCGCTGTCAGACTGATGACCATGTAACAGACCGACGGAAGTCTCGTGTAACTAATGTCTAATGGCGATATTTCTTGTCAGCCTATCTTTGTATTTCCTTGCAGTTTTTCCCCCTGTGGTGCATTAAAACTTACACTTGACAACCACAACTGTATCCAACACTACAGTACAATATGTACTTCAGTGCTGCATGGTACACCATGTGAAAACACTCTTAAGGTTTATATCACCATGTACTTTTTTTGACTATCCACTCAATCCTTTTACATTGCCTCCATTAAACACTTCACCATGTGTTCGTTTTTATTTATTTTATTCATCATTCATATTGTCTACTCCGTTTCTGCCAACAACTGCTTCCATGTATCAATGTCAGGCAACTGTACTTAAACCCTCGAAACACTCCCGTGCCTCTGTTTAATTTCCAGTTCTCATACAAACTGAGGACAGAGAACATGTTTCGACTGGTCACGTAGTGCGTACAACATCTTCATGCTATGTCATGCATTAGTTTACTCTGATTGGTAAGTGGTCCGGCCATTTGTGACCAGCCATTGTTAAGACCGGCCAGAAGTCTGAACTAAATGAGATGAGGACATGAGACGCTGAAGGATCTTCCAGTTTCTTCAACACCCAAGCAGATTGGACGTCATTGTTGCGTAGACCCTTGTAAAAAATTATTTAAATGACCTCCTCCATCATTTAGGGTGTAAGAACTTATTGTTTTCTGTCCAAGAACTGCATTCAGACATTCGTGACAACGTCACATAACCCACTTGACCTGTAATTCTGATTCTGAAAAAGATCCTTCGTGCCTTTGTTCCCCCACTCGTTTCTACTGTTCTACCACCGGCGAGAAAAATCCCCTGTCATTTTCCTGAAACAGTCTTGCCGATTTCTTGCCAAATTTCTGGCAACTGTTGGCCAATTTCAAGGGGGGTTTCCCATGGCAATTTACAGTTTTGGCAGTTTTCCCATGTTCTTTTTTTTTTATTTCTTATTTATTTTTTTTTTTTTAGGGAAATTTTGTGAGTTTGGAGTTAGATGCTGGAGTGGGGGTTAGCCCAGACATTTCTTGTGCTAAAATCCTTTCAAAATGATCTGAATCTGAACTTCAACAAAGATCTATCTTTAGATTGCAGGATCCTGACTGAGCACAAAAGCTTGAATTGAGGTTCTTCACTTTGAATCAAGATGGTGAGGGTTAGATCATAACAAGTTTCACCCTTCCATTACAAAACGTAGACCAAGATGGCTAGTTTTATTTATTCAAAGAAAAACACCTTGTCAATAAATGGATGTCACTCAATGTACAAGTAAAACTGTCAGCATTCATTGACTCCTAACATCAAGCTAATACTTAATGAAGCATCTCATTTCTCAAGCAGTTCAGTGAACGCAGCACGCCACCTAATCTGATGAAGAGTGTGCAGCAGCAGCACGAGTGGTCATTCAGAAAACATAAAGACAGACTTGTGAGCACTGAGTCAGTGAATTTAAAGCACTACGGCAAAGTATCGGGTCCCAGACGTCGTTGGGAAAACAACTCCAGAACATGTAGTCTCCAGAGACCAGGTTATTTGAGGTCTCACTGGACATCGAATGCAAAGATAGGCAAGGACAGGACCCCTACATAAAGATTAGGTCATCAACAAAAGGTGCTCTACTTAAATACACCATTTAATATCAGGAAAATGAATGTGAAATATCATGATGAAATAGAATGGTGCAGAACGTCTATCACTGCATTGGTCAATGTGTGCCAGATTTTTGTCAATCTTATCAATCAGTTAAGTTAGCAGGGATTCTGTGATCAATGTGACAGCTGCTGAAACTGTGTGTGTAACTGTCTTGAGAGCAGCAAGAAAACATTGAGTTGACAACTTAATGTCAACTCTACTGCTCTGCCTACAGTACCATGTTATTAACAGTATACACATTATTAAAGATTTTTACTGTCATCATTTATTTGACTTTGGTAATTGCAGTGTCAACCGTTTTGCTCTCAGAAACAATCTTCTGTGGTTTCCACAGTGGAGATCGAAAATTGATTCCATATTTAGTCCTCAGAGTGGACTGACCACACTCCAGCCTGGTCTCGATGAAATGTATCCATGGGAATCACCGTGCGTCACCCGGGTAAACTGACTGTACACGATCTCCCACGGTCCCGCTGATATTAAAGATAGCCTTCAGTCCTGTTTGTCAGCTAACAAACAGCCAAATTATCAGCAGAAGTTTGCCCGTAGAAGTAATCTGTTACTGCCGCACCAATGCTTTGCCCAGTTACAGCGCACATGTGCCATGATCAGGACCACCAGAGTGTGACTTTACCATTCAGCTTTACAAGAACCAGAGCAAGGCTATGGAAGCGGGCCAGACAACCACAAGTACAAGCCTGCAGCTGCAAATTGGACTAGACTCAATTTGGTATCTGGGATGGCGCTTAATCACAAGCGGCGGCTGTGTTAATGAACAAATGAATAAAAATGAAACGAGATATCCAATATGAGTGGCAATCAGCAGAAGCAGTCAACCAGCTGAGAAGTGATAGAAACCACAATTAACATTGAGGGTTGTTTGTTTTTGTATTTCATCAATCCTGTCAGACAACGATTTGTCAGCAACAGCTGATGTTTATGTATACATGGACAGCAATGTTGTGATATTATGACTCTTAGGATAAACCAATGTCATGTAAACAGTATTTTCTCATGATCTTGACATGAGGTCACTGCCAAATAGGGCTATACTGTAGACATGGCACAACCTAAATACTACTGAAATGTCTTAACTGGAGTTTTTAGTATTTAGTGACACAAACAGGATATAGACAAGATGAGGCTGCCATGAGAGGGAAGTCTCTAAATTGAAGAAAAAGCTAAAATAGTGTCAGTGGACTTTGAAGGAAGGGGGCATCCTTTCACATCTTTGTCAAACGCCAGAGGGGAAGTTGAACGCAACCCCTGGAAAGCGGGTTGCATGTGCAATTCTATTCTCTGTAACACTCAACACATCTCAAGTAAAAATGTAATTAGTTGAATTGAACTGGATGATAGCGATAGCAGAGTCAAGTCTTCTTCAGCAGTGACCATCGTGGCCGCGCCAGGGAGCCATCAGACCATACGGCTTGGCAGCCCACCTCAATGTGTGATGCTCTGGTGTTCACACACCCTTACACCATAGTTGAAGGCAAAACAAATGCACCATTGTTTTACCAGTAGTGACACAGTGTGTTTTCCATGTGAGCAATGTCACAAGCCTGGGGTCTCAGTTCAAGTGATGGTTTGTGAGGAGAGGCTGCAGTCTGTTTATTTGCCTCTTATCTCCAAACAATGAAAATATATTGTGTTTAAACAAATAAATAGTCAGTGAACGACACGAGCGGCAAAGACCTTTGAGCGTATCAAAGGTGAAAAAAAGGGGGCGTCCCTGTGGAAATCACCAGTGTGTCCAGACCAACGTCTGTCCACAGATGTTTCCAGTAGTCACCGGCGATGAATGCAGCAACCCCCCGCTGCACCCAGACTTTACGCTTTGGACTGCAAAGATTTATGCCTGACGTGAACAAGGTCCGAGCTTCCACGTTGCAACAGCTGAGCACCAAATGTGAGCGGCAACGGCGGTTACTGACAAAGGATAGCACTGGTTCGCCATTCTGAAAATTTGTTTAAAAAAAACAAAAAACAGTTAATGACAATAGTCGAAATCCAACCATACTACTTTAAAATACGAAACTACGGTCAAAAAAAATATTCAAAAGAACCATCTTATTCAGTTTTCTTTTCAACAGACAAATTAGTATTACTTCACTGAAAGTCTGTTTGGTCTAGTCATGCTTCTTTTCTTACTCTGAACTGAAAAGTTTGCCGCATCCTGGCTTTTCACCCGAAGGTTAATTAATTATCATCATTATATATTAAAATAAATATTGACATGGACTTTTCAGAATGGCAGCCTCTTGTCACACTCCAAAACTCCATAATGAAAAAGGTAGCACCGGAATTTTTCTGAACATTATTATTCAGAGGTGAGAGGTCAAGGCCTGCATGACTGCTCTGTGGCAAATAATCTAATTCTGTGTCGACTTTTTTTCTGAATAAATAAGCCAATTCAACCCAAAGAGCCAGTAGTCGCAACATCTAATTTTAATTGGATGATAAAGCCTCCTTATTTACAATTATCGGTCATCTGCAGCACATTTTCAAGGAGCATATGACATCGAGATCATATGCTGTGTAGGAAACAGCAGGAAGCGTTCTGACCACAGCCAATACAATTAAAGCCCTTCAATCCCGAGTTTTTTCTTTAACAATTATTGACTTGTGGTGGTTGGGGGGCGGGAGGCGGCAAACAATGAACCGGATCCGAAGCAAGGCGCACTGTTGTCGAGGGAGACAAAGCGGGAAGGCGCTGCTGATGCTGTGTTTTCATGTGGTCACGCAACGCTTCCAGACAGTGCCTCTGTCATTAACCACTTCAGTTTCTGCAGAGGGCTTGGGTGGATTAGTTGCAGCAGCGCAGAATCTCCCACAGGCGATGAGGCAAACATCTTTGCAGGAAACATTTTCAGGGCAGCCATCATGATGCCGGACACAGTGGCAGGCTGCAGGAGCATCTGGAAGCCTCCAGAAACATCTGGTAGTCTAACCCCAACCATAACTCCGACCTTTGACACCCTGCGGTTTAAGAGCATCTCGGGGGGGGGGGGGGGGGGTATGTAAGGAACCTCTCTGCCTCTCTGCCACGTCCCTGCAACCACTTTCACAATTCAGATGAGAGAATTTTCAACATTTTTTCTTTGTTTGGTTAGGTCAGCTAATTCAGAAAAGGCAGCAAATAAACGCTGACCTGGGTAACGTTAAAACTCCAATCAGCAATATACTGTCTGCATTTCCCCCTCAGGACACTGAATGTAAAGGTTGTTTCTGTATATTTAAAAAAATATTGTAGGTGCTTGGGTTTGACCTGAATGACCCATCTTGAGCACTGGTCAGTGTGAAAGGGAAAACTAGGAGGAAAATGCTTTGTTGCAGATATGAGGAGCTGCAAGACCTCAGTCTGCTTTTATTCTTTTCTCATCAAACATGGCACAACTTCTACGGTCCAGACCTGGAAAAGTGGGGGAAAAAAGCAAACACTCAGATGGGTCTTAAAAATGGTTAAATCGAAGTCTAACTACTAATCCCTATTTTCCTTTCTTTGTAACAATCATGGCATATAATTAGGAAAACAAATTCTAAAACTGCAAGACTAATCTTTTGTGAATTCATGATTCATAATTTTGGGAAGGTTTTCTTTTAACAGGGAAATTGTCCTCTATTTTTTGAGGAGGCAGTACTTCCTACCAATTTCCAGAGGTCAGTTATCAAACACGCCTGTAATTCTCAAAAGGACAACGGTAAATAAAACCCTTTGATTTCTGAGCATCATCAATAATCTCATGACTGGACCCTCTGGTTCTTTCTACGTTTTTATCAGAGTCAGCTGATTCCATCCACGTTGACCCAGAATGTAATGACATTCACAGATGTCCTGATCTTTATCTGCTGACGTGAAAGTGGGCTATATTTAGAGACTGTCTGGTAAATTTATTTGATTTTTTTATAACTTGAAGGCAGCATTGCATGATTAAAGGCTGAAAGACTCTAAAACGGTTATTTTCATAATGGATTGAAGGGAGGCTGGGTGATATACAACACAGCTGTATCTGGGGAGGTGCTGCGCCTGGACATACGAACGGTTCACCAGGAGACCAACGCACTCATAAATACAGCGTTCTGCAAGATTTTAATTATTCATCTTGCACCAAATGTCTGCAGCCATCTGGCCTTCATTAGAGTCTTTGACGGCAGAAAGTGTTTGGTGGTTGAAGAAAACAAAAGTGAACCACCAACGTTGGCTTTCAGGTGGCTATTTTTCTCATTTCAAACTGCATATTCTCCTTTGATAGCAAAAAAAAAAGAAAAAACATGACTTGCAATACCTTCACATCCAGCACTAATAATCATGTAATAAGGACGCCAATGTCATCACTTCACTAACTTCACTTTATTACAGCATGAAATTACACCTGCATTTGGTAAATAAACAGCATTAATGTGATACGAAACAACCCCTCCCCCTTCAATTTTGTAATAAATTATTACATATTATATGTTGCAATGCTTATTACAAACGGGTTGTTGCAGTTTTTGACACTGAAAAGTAATGATAAAGTTGCAGCTTAGACAGAGGATGGAGTCAAAAACAATCGCAGTCTCTTCTCTTAATCTGTTACTTTGGCTCTGTCACCAGATAAAAAAAAAAAACCAACTCCTCCTCACTTGTTTGTTGTTTCTCTGTGACAGCGAGCAGTAACTGCAGAAAAGCTCAATCCAAGATAAATGGGCTTTATGAGCTGTGGCTGAGAGAATGCTACACCTTCATGACACATAAAAAACCATCACTTGCACTGATCAAACATAATTCCTCTAATCTGCTTTTGGATTATCTTCAGGCGAGGTGAGGGGAAGAACACAGTGTGGAGCAGCAGGATCAGTCTCTTTCAGCTCTTAATCTTTCTACCATCTATAAATTCAACACATTTTACTCTTTTGGTGTGCTCAGCTGTCTCAGCTTGTTGGCCAGCGGAGTTCAGCTTCTGCTGCGTTTTTACACAGACACATCGAGTCATGCTAGCAGTGTAACTTCACACTGCCAGGGTAAAGCAGAGTGCTGGCCAGAACTGGGTAACACCCGGCGTGACCCTCGTCTTCAAACAGATGACAAACCTCTAATTAAAGACCTAAACTAAAAGATGCCAATTCAATGTCATTTTCACATAAGGGACACAAGAAAACAAGGCGAGTGTGCAGAGGTAAGCCCCTCCCCCCGGCTGTGACCATTTGATTTGCAACTCCTTCAGCAGGACGCTTTCTAATAAATTATACATCGCCAACAACTGGGTTTCATATAATTTGGCGCCGTTGCCATGAAGCTCAGAACCTTCAGTATCTTAATGCATATTTACTTTTCTTTCTAAGTGATCAGACTGAATCGTAGCCTTCTCTTCCCCTCCAACATCTGAAGAATGGTATGCTGCAGGAGTACAGTGGAGATGGCATGTGAATGGGACACTGCTAGCAGGAACTAGAATACACGGCTATAACTATTACTTGACAGGGAGCGGAGGACCTTTTTAAGACAATTTTCAATACACAAAGCTAGACGGGTCATTTTTCCCAAAAAAGATTTACTAGGTGGGCTTGCAAAGGTAGGACAGCGTCCCTGTATTGTAGTTACAAAAGATTTCAGCAAAATAAAAAAAATCTAATATTGTTGCACAGCCTTTGTTATTGTATCATGCAAGTCAAAATGTCTGGCTACCCAAGTTCTTTAAAAAAAAAATCTATTTTTCTGTGGCAACAGTTTTAAGCCAACAGCATTACAAACAAACTTTTTGTTTAAAAACCCAATCCTTGAATAGCACATTTCTGTAATATTTCCAGTCATTAGCCTCAAGATATAGTGGAGTCCCAAGTCTGTAAAAGTCAAAGTTGATTTGTGCAACGCTTGTGATTTTGGTGAGCCTAATCTGAAAGTCAACTTCAGATGCCTCTGGTCTGACTCGGGTCCTTGCCCCATGATTTGAGTCCACACCTCCACTGAGTCCTGCCGGGCCTTGGGGTGTTTTTTTGTTTGTTTGTCTTTTCTTTTATATGTTTTTACTCAACATTTGGAGAGGTGACACCCCTGATGTACAGCAGATGGTGCAGATTCTACATGCCTTCAAAGTGTACTCTACCCATGTCTGTCATAAAATAAATTATATACATTATATAAACAGTTAAAATACCTCTAACATTTATACTGCATTTTTTTCATTTTTTTATATATTTTGGACTCCGTGGCATTTACTTAAAGGCTGACATTTACAGTTGATTTTTTTCTGGTTTTGTCTGATCAGAAAAGGCAAAAATGTTTAACTGTCAAAAAGGGAATTCAAGTGTTTTTCTCTGAAAAATCCAACAATATCCTTTTTACAATCACATACGAAAAAGCAGAGCAACCCCACCCACCCACCCACCCACCCACAACAAAGCGGCCTAAACTGATTGTTTGGAATTAAAATGGTTCTTCCAACTCGGGAGGCCAAACCCAGTCGAGGGATTCTTCAAAACTTTCGGCAACACAAGGGTTTGTGAACGGCCTTCACTTCTGGTTCCTCCCCCTCTCTCTTTCTTCATCCTCTACCCCTCAACCACAAAAAAAGGATCCTATTCAGAGGCAAGACGCTCTCCTTTCATTGTGACTCTCCACCTCAAGGCGGGCGCTGTTCCTCCCCACCATAAATAAAGCCGCTCTTGTCGTACTTGGACGCTGACAAAACAAACAGGTTCAGCATCGAATGCAGTATGTCTGAGCTCTTGACGAAGACAAAGAACTATTTTTTTTTTTAATAACAGCAATACTTTATCCATAAAATTGTTTTGTAAAGCTGCAGGTCTATTTCTACATAGGTGACAGTAGGTCATCCCCCCGACCAGAGGGTCCCATTTTGCATTTGGTTAAATAATTCAACTCAAAAGTGTATTTACAATAAGCTGCTCTCAGAAAAGTGCTCTGATTTCACCACAATGGCTTTCTGGCTTTGTGAAACAGCAAAATCTGTCTTCTTCCATCTCTTTTCAATCTCATGTCTGAAGGCTGACGAGGCGCGACACGGGCATTTTAAGATGCAGTTGGTGTTGGTGCGGAGCAGGCAGCAGATTTGTTATCGCCGCTGACACCGGCCGCACGACTAGTCCGGAGGTGATCAGCGTTTTACAACGCTACGTGGCTACGTGGCTTGTTACAGGCAGACACTGGACTGCGAAATAACCCTGAGGAAGAAAATGTAACAGGAGAGTAAAATCTCTTTAAAATAAATACAATTTAGTGCCTCTTTGACCGGGATGCATCGCCATGTGTGTCAGCCGCAGTCAAAGATTCTAAAGCTAATTTTCAATGTCAACATTTGCATGTGACGCCCAACAGAATGTAAACAAACTTGCTTCCCGCGAAATTCAAAAGGACAAGAGTCCTTTTGACTAAACAGACAGAAGCTCCAGCTTTTCTCAAAAAACTCCACTGACATTCACCTGAACACTTTTACTACTCATACACACACACACACACACACACACACACACACATACACATACGAAGATTATGTAGACAATGTTGTTGAAATAGAATTCATATACTCATAAGCTCATTAGCATCTGGATTCCTTAAGGGCAGATTAGTAGTCTGTTTCAAGTGTTTAACCGTTGTTTTTTTTTTGTTTTTTTTTTTGCATCGCCTATTTCTACCCTGAAAGAACCAAGAAAGATAGAATAGAAATATTCAATCAGGCTTGAAGAGATTTTTTTTTGCCTTTCAATGGATGACACAGCACAAGACGTGCAGCTTTCTCCATTTTTTTTCTTTTTTTGCATCTGGGAGTTGGTAGGTCAATGCAGGCATGTTCTCATCTAAAGTGACACAAGCTCGCCTAATTCCTTCCGTCCACTTCATCAACACTCCTACGAGGGTCAGCCAGCAGTGTGTGAAAAGCAGCGCAGCACCACATAAAAAAAATAAACTAGAGGAACACAGAAGAAAAGTCCATAAAGACCCAGAAGGAACTTCACATCCTCGGAATCTGTCTCAGGCGCCGCCAGGCATCAACTCGGCCGGATCTCCGAGCTCCGTACGCGGGGGCCCTTGAGCATCTCGCTGCAGGACCACAGAAGGCCTGAGTCACGCTATGCAACTGGGATCAAAGCGCATGCACAGCGCAGATCCTTCCAAATGACTACAAAGAATCCGCCACTGTCAGGACTCACACTTGGCACCGAGAATCTGGCCGCGGGCCGAGGGGGGCCGGAGCCTTTTTGGCGTCTGTGCAGCCGAGGCAGGAGGGCAACAAGGGCCTGAAGAGACGGCCCAGTCCTTTCCGGAAGACACTGTTGGACAGGCTGTAGATCAGACAGTTGCAGAAGCTGTTACTGATGGCCAGCCACGTTGTAAGGAATGACGCCACCCTGTGACGGTAGAGCCCGGCACTCTCCAACAGGAAGTAGAGGATGTAGGGCATCCAAAGCACATAAAAAACACTGGTGATACGGAACAGCACCATGGCATATCGCTTGTCAGGGCAGCCTTCGCACCGCTCGCCACGTTCGCCTTTATCGCCGTCCGTCTGCGTGCTGAAGCGGGCGTGGCGCTGGGTAATCTCCTTCGTGTGCTGGCGACAGATCCGAAATATACTCCCATAGGTGAAGCAGACAGTTAGCGCTGCAGGTGCGTAGAGGAGCGCCACGATGAACGTACTGAACCCGGGGCTGGTCTTCCATGATTCTGCGCACCACTGAAATATGTCTCCATGGTACCCCGGCTTGCCCCAGCCAAAGAAAGAGGGGAGGAAGATCATTGCAGAGTAAACCCAGATGAGGACGATGCACACCCTCAGCCGGCACGGCGTCACCAACGTGGCATACGACAGCGGGCGCGTGATGCCGATGTAGCGGTCGACGCTGATGCACGCCAGTGAGGCCATGGAGACGCTCTTCAGCACAGAGACCATGTAGCCGAACGCCATGCAGGTGAGTGCTTCGTCCAGGTCTCGGAGGTAGTGAAGGAGGGACAGCGAAGGCACCAGGCAGCTGACGCCCACCAGCAGGTCAGCATAGGCCATGGTCTGGATGAAGTGGCTGGTGGTGTGGTGGTGCAGCAGGGGAGCGCAGTGGAAGACAAAGATCACCACCAGGTTGCCGGCGATGATGAGTACGGTGAGGAAAAGGATGACAACCACCTCCAGCACACAAGTGTCCAGGCTCTGAGAGTAGCCCACGGAGCCCAGCAGGCAGAACGGGGGAGAGATGCTTTGGTTCGCATTGGAGGAAGAGTTCATGTTTGGATTGAAGGGAGGGGTAGGGAGGGGGAGGAGGAGGAGGCAGCTTCAGCTCAGCACAGCAGTCATCATCCTGACAGCCTGAGCCCAAAGTTGGTGGTCTTGTTTTTGTGTTGGTTTTCTTTAGACACAAAGTGAAGCTCCAGTTAAATCAGCATCCTTCAGGAAGTGAGCGGCCGCCACCTGAAGCAGCATCTCCGTCGGTGAACACCAGACGCAGCCCAACTCTGCTGCAGCTGCGGCGTCTGCCCGGGAAATAAGTGCATGAGACGAAAAGGAAAAAAAATCCCAAACCAGAACAAGGGATGCCAGTCTGATACTGCAGTGCAACTGTCCTCTCCTCGCAGCTGTTTATCATGCCCCCCTTTCCCTTGACAGCAAATCCTGAGGTAAGCACTCCACTCCAGCAAAAGCGGCCACCGAAAAATCCAGGCATCCACTTCCGCTCTTCGAAGAGACGCCGAGGAAAACGGGAGGGAAAAAACAATGCTGGAATACTCCTCCACTCGGATGGCAAGTGCTCTCTCCACAAGACAAAATCAAGACAGTCCAAACAAACAGTGCCAGTGCCGATGTGCATGTGCTGGAGGGAGGGGGTGAACACACACTTTCAGACTCTCAGCCACACACACACACACATACACACACACACACACGCACACAAACACACACACACACACAGCGTCTTGGGTTTACGGGCATCCAGTGGCTGATTGATAATGTCAGCCGCGTGAAGCTCTTCAACCCAGCTGGTTTTCCGTGGAGTGTAAGTGTCTGTGTGTGTGTGTGTGTGTGTGTGTGTGTGTGTGAAGAGAGTGGATGTGTGTGCGTGTGTGTGTGTGTGTGTGTATGTGTGTGATTAGGCAGTAAAATGCCTCTTCTCTCTGCTGTAGAGCCAGTAGTAATGATGCAGTGCTGCCGATGCTGTTTCCCTCTCCTCCCCCTGCTTGCTCTACCTCCCGCTCTCTCTCTCTCTCTCTCTCTCTCTCCCTCTTTCTCTCTTTCTCTCTCTCTCACACACACACACACACACACACACACACACACACACACACACACACACACACACACACACACACACACACACACACACACACACACACACACGCACATGCACACTTTCCCTCCCTTCCAACTGGCTCCCTTTAGTGTAACCTTTTTAGTTCCCCTGTTAAACAGGAACACTGGTTTCTTCCATCTTGCTCCCTCCCCCATTTGGTGTTACTATAGGAAAACTACTTTTTTCATTAAAAAGAATTTAAAAAAAAATTAAAAATCAGTTAATCTTTCGGAAAAGTTTTCGGACAGCACCTACATGTTTCTTAGAGAAGATATATAGTCTATTTCAAGAGAAAAGCAAAATGTGGCTTTCCAAGCCTTTTCAAAAATGTAGATTATTTGGAAGAGCCTTAACATATCAGAGCAAAGACCAGCAGGGGGCGACTACAAATCGAACCCATTGTCTCTTGCTGTAGTTTTAAGGAGCCAAATGTACTCATTGGTTTACATTGCCAAACAAAATTTTAGACAAGGTTAAATACACACCTTATTCAAAAGCTGATGAAAACTGAAGTAGCCTGATGCCTCATGATTACTTTTCAAAAAACATGATGTGGTCCTTGGCAAGGAAATGATGGCGGGGCCGTGGTATAATTCAAAATTTTGTTTAACAAGCACCAACAACAACTGACTGTGAACCAGGATGGTAATAATCCCAGCTTAATCCACGGCCCCAGCCCTAGTCCAGTGGGGTGAGGGGCCACGCTCCTTAGTGTCCACCACACCCCAAACACCCAGAAGGGACCCAGGAAGAAGAGCTAGTCCCTCACAGGAGGTCTATTCAACCTGCCATAACGGCTGCATCGTCTCTCGGTCAAAAAAGCAGGACGCGCCGGACGCTGGCCCTGTGGAGGCACTGCCAGGGTCCTGGACAGAGGGCGACCATGACAGGGAACCTGGGGAGGTAACACAACTTCACCAGCCACTCTGTGTGCTGGTTTCAGCCAATCCAGCATGACTCACTCTCTAGCCCGCCCACGTCCAGCACAAAACTCTTAGCGCCTGTCTCAAGAAACCCAAAGAGGCAAGAGTTGAACACCATGTGTCAGTGAGATGTACACAAACAGTTGCGGAAAACAGTCGTGAATGGGGCCTGGAAACTGCAAGCCGAGGGGCACGACAGGAACTATGGTCGGACAGGGTGGAGGAGCAGATCACGTCAGGGTCACCAATGTGGTGCCTGGCGAGGAAATGATGGCAGGGCCGTTGATGAATTCAAATCTTATTAAACAAGCACCAACAACTGACTGTGAACTTCTGGGGGTGACAATATCCCCGGCTTAAACCATGTCCCCAGCCCCTAGTCCCATGAGGTGAGAGGCCAGGCCCCTTAGTGTCCACCACAGTGTGAACTAATTTTTAATAATTGACACTTTCTCATCTCATGAAGCAATAGCCGCTTTGGGGACCAAAAAGTTCCCAAGAGGGAAGTTTGAAGAACTGCCCAGCTCAAAATATTGTTCCAGGGCCTCCCCTCCTCCAGAGGAACTTTTTAGTTTTCATTCTCACGGACAGTAAGGGAGCCGACAGCATGTAACCTACCTTAAGCCCCACATTCAGAAACAATTCTTGGGGAATAGGAAGAGGGAGACAGCACAGACAACACGGAGAGCGAAGCTCCCACAGCCTTCACGTTCTGCATCATAGGTATAATAACCATGGAATATCAAATGGGCTTATGTGTTCTTATTTTCTCCCTGCAGTGCTTTGCAATGTGAAAAACTTTGCTATTAGCTAACTGCACTTATTTTGGTGACAATGTTTATGTTCTCCTGTTAGCCCTGGAAATCCTGGCCAGAAGAGTTAGACCTCTTTGCCAGTCCTGATTTCACTGGTTCTGTCCGTTTTGTCACAAGTTGCTAGAAAATATCTGGCAATAGGAGTGGCTAATGTGTTCCACCAATCACCAAGAACCTACATCACTTCCCTATGGAATCGTAAAAAGATTAAATGATCCATCACTATGATTTTTATACTTAGCAGTGAGATGTATTGTTACAATGTTAAATATTTAAACAGACTCGTCTTATCGAGGTTGATAAGTTGATCAGAGGCAGTTAAAATAGGAATTAACTACTTTATCCACTTCACTACCACCCACCATCATCATCGTCCTCATCTCCCTGGAACCTTCTCATCACTTCTCAAGGTAGGCTCCACCCCCTCAAAGCCAGCAGCCAATGAGAGGAGAGAAGGTTTCGGTCTCCACAGAGACAGCACACGCCCACCACACGTGTGCAGACACGGACACACACACACACACACACACACACACACGCCCACCCTTCCCGGCAGGCTTCCCCCATGTATAAACTGTACCCGTGCAAATATAAAGACATGGTGACAAACACGTGTTAAGCAACAGTGAGGAATCTCTCTCTCTCTCACACACACACACACACACACACACACACACACACACACACACACACACACACACACACACACACACACACACACACACACACACACACACACACACACACACACACACATATACACAGGCATGCGATTCTTCTGATCAGCAGAGAAAAAAATCCTGCAGCAACCAGCATCCAATGGAAGAAGAGAGTGATGGAAATATAGATGAAGCAGTGAATGTGGAGCAGAAAGGTGCATCTCCATGCAGATGTGCACGCACATGCAAAATTACTCACACACAAATACACACACAGCAGGGTGAAAACAGGGAACACCAGCAGTCAAGGGGAGGTGGGGAGGGTTTATTTTAGATTGGCAACAGAGAAATGAAGAAAATTCACATCGGAAACTCTAATTCCAGCAACACAGTTCTAAGAACTGTCAAGCTTAAATGTCATTCTCAGTACTCCCGTTCTGCAGGGGATCAATTTAGTTTTGTATTTGCACAGACACTAAGGGAGTCCACACTCAAAAACAAGCCACCACGAAGAAGAAAAAGACAACATAGACCACATGGAGAGGGAAGTTGCCACAGCATTCATATTCAGCGTGGTGGGAATAACCATGGACGATTAAATGCGTTCAAGTGTTTATTTTCTCCCTGCACTGCTTCGGGGTTTTAAGAAACACCACAAATGTATTGCTACACCAAAACAAAACATATTTTGAGGGAATAATGCTTGGCCTGTCTTGCATTGTCTGAACCATTAATGAATGCGAAACTTTGTCAAACAGAGGCTCTTTGGAGTCAAATTGAAAATCACAGGATTTAAAACTAAAATAAGATAATTTGCTGGATATTCTTTCACATCACTTGTCGGCTTCTGTGTACAAAGTTCTCATTGAGCAGCATTTTGTGTGAAATTTGATTCACACTAGTATATTTGATACAATCTTCAAATTAACGGCTAAGTGATGTTTTGTTTTATCATTAGTTTCATCTACTTGCCCCCTGACAGCAAAGCTAGATCTATTTTTTTTCCTCAGTTTTTTTTAGTCCAAGGATGAAACTACAAGGGCATAATAATGAGCAAAGTGTTGACTTCTGTAAATGGTACATGTCATTGCCAAACTCCGTTGTCTGCTGATTCACCACATCAAACCAAAAAAGAACCAGGAAGCTTTGATGAGAGGGAACCGGAGGGGTCCAGAGCAGAACGTCTGGAACAGCTGACGGTGCCGAACAGAGACACCTTTCAGATCCTGTTCTGTTTGCGTTTGTACCATATGGCGAGCACTGAGGCGGGCAGGAAGGCCATTGGCTGGCAAACTGTCTGTTTTTCACTGTTTTTGCTCCAGGTCAGAGGTCAGCAGTGACACATCTGCCTAGGTTATGAGGCTGAACATCAGGGCATCTGAATAAACCCCAAGTTGTATGACATCTTGTCAGACACAGACACCGCCATCAGCACCCTTACCATGTTGCCAAGTCGACGGCTTTGAGTAAACAGCAGGCAGGAGAGCGGGGGGTGCGCACCTTGTGACCAAATGATCAGGAAGGAGACCTTGTGATGCCGTGGTTGGAGTCTCAGCAACCAATATCTGAACATCTCAAAAGAAACAGCACAGCCCTCGAGCAAAGGCTGTTGCCAAGGAGCCGCAGGACCCCTTGGGGTCAAGTGTCTGCTCAGCAGCTGAAAGGCCTCATATTCTAAGAGGCCACGGTTTCAGGAAGCTCTGTCTTAAATTCTAGATAACTGTAAGTCATCGGTCTGAACTCTATCTTGACAGCCTCAACAATTACCGTCAGGACTTCAAGTGAAGGGGACAAGCTCTCAATATCACCTCACCAGTATCACCTGACACAGGACAAGCGTTTATATCACTTAATTTGATCATCGGCCAAAGATGTGATTAATCGGCCTGATAATTCATTCCAACCCTTTAATCTACAAACTGCTTTTGTAGCATGAGAATCAGCTGTTTTTCAAAGTAGTGTAACAGAGAGCACAGTGATTGTCTTCACAGGATAAGTATAATGAGTTACAATGAGTCTTGAATGAAGGAAAAGGAAGGTTTATTCAGTTGAAAAAAACATATAATTGTAATGGAAAAATGTGAATCTGTAAATGTGGATTTTTCCTGCATAAAAGCAGGTGTGCAAATAGGGTGGTTAAACCACTGCGAACAACTGCAGCACCAGATCCTTTGTACAAAGGACACTGTAAATTTGGACACTGTAAACCCAAATTTGGCCTCCTTGGGTCATCTCTTGTTGGAAGGGCAGCGCAAGACAAAACTAAACCGCCACAGCAATGCCCTTTGTTTTGAAAAGCAAACAAATGAAAATGAGGATTTAGACCGATGAAGCTGCGACACAGTCCTTTGGAAAACACAAAACAGAAATATTTACATCGTCCATGAATCGCAGAGATTATTGCATTCTATCTCAGCCTGTGTGGTCTATTGGGATATCCTCATTCGATTTTTATCCCCCACGTTGATGGGAAGTCATTAAATTCTGAATAAATGCTGATACAAAGTCCTTATCCAACACTTCAGTGTGCTGAGACTTCTTTTCATCCACAGTGCCTCTTTATGTTAATTTTTTTTTGATTCAATCAAGGAATGTTAGCGCTATTGCATATGCACTTAAAATCACATTGTTTTTTTCAACAAACTACAGATTGTGCCTGGTAAAACTACCAGTGGGATGTCCTACAGCAGATCATATTTTCTGTCTGTTGAATGTCAAAATTCTGAGACAACAGAAGGATCAGGCTTCAGCTGGTGGGCAATAAACATGATAAAATCATTAAAAAAAAATAAAAAATACACACACACACACACACACACACACACACACACACACACACACACACACACACACACACACACACACACACACACACACACACACACACACAGGCATATATCTGTTTTAATCTTGATTGGCCCTGATCCCAGTCATGCAGATCGAATCAGGACATCCATAATCGTATCATAACGTATTGTGATAAAAATCATATCTGGACTGTGATGCCTGTCATATCTTGAAGCTCCTGAATTCACATTCTGGCTAGTATTCTGCCAGCTCAATAACAATGGGGAAAGGTCTGCAGTTTAATTTGCGAGATACTGCTCTCCTGGCAAAACTCATCCTGTGCACTTCAGGCTTTTAGCCATCTAACTGTTCACCCGTGAGTTCACTGTCACTTTAACAGTCATTAATAAAACATGTCCTGCAGCCACAACCACCCGTGAGGTCCAGCGTGTCTCCATGTTCAGCCTGTTCATCGACAAGCAAACGCCATTGCTCTCCGACGGCAGGAGCCTATTATATTAGGTTCTTGAGAGGTTGCCGAAGAGGTGGAATGGGTCTAATGTACCGTGACATG
This sequence comes from Fistularia commersonii, assembly GCF_037954325.1. Lineage (NCBI taxonomy): Eukaryota > Metazoa > Chordata > Actinopteri > Syngnathiformes > Fistulariidae > Fistularia > Fistularia commersonii. The sequence goes on from NC_141305.1 coordinate 5,678,043, forward strand.
CGAAGGTGACCTAATTTCCAGCCACTTTTCGTGACTCGAGCATCGGCATAAAGGTCAAACTGCTGCAGTCATTTAATAAAGCGGTGACGGAGGAAGCAGCAGAAAAGGAGGAATGGCATTTATTATGCTGCCGCGGGCTCGAAATGATTTAGAGGGAAGGAAAGATCCGATATTTGGGCTGTTATTCACGATTGGACATCAGTCGACTACTGATGTAATAATACAGTTACTACTTTAGAAAATGGGGAGGCTGCTCTTCTGCCAACAATTGGGCCAGTGGTGATTGGATTATTAATTCATTTTCATAAAATGAATTAAATCAACTGATGGTTCACCTCACAAAGAATGAAATTTCAAGATTTTCTCTCTTTCCATCTTAATGTAATCTGTGCATTTCATGAAAACTACACACATGAAGACAGGGGCCTGACATCGTGTTATGGTTTTGAACATCATTTCCTCCTCAGCTCCTCAGCTCTGTCCTTAAGGGTAAGCTGGAGCGTCTGCGCTCTTGAAAAAAATATGATTGGTATCTTAATCCCTACAGCCACTTCTAGGCTACTAGGGGGTAAGTGAGCAAACTTCCAAATAGTAAGAGAAAAAAAAAAGATGTATTTCATTGACATTTTGAAATGTCAGGAAACAGCTGTACATCATGGCAGCAGGGGTAAAACACGCTGGATTTTGGTTGAATCTTTTCCACACTGCTCACAACCCAACAGCTTCATATATGATTCATGCGCTTATAAATGGTTCATGTGTTCATAAAGTCAATTGGCGGTATCGTTTGAAGCAAAGGTCTTTCTTTTCTTTTTTTTTGCTCCCGGACAGTGGACCCCCGGGAGGTTGTTTCCAAATTGAATTAACCTTAGGCACAGAGTTCATTAGTGAATGGTCGGCCTGGTGCCACGGACAATTAGCTCTAACAGCGGGAGTCTGCACGACCAGCACCATGTCCTCACTCACACAAACACAACACCATTACATGAGATGCAGCCTATTAGCATCAGATCATGAAGGGGGGGCATCACAGTGACAGATGATGCAGAAGGACAGGTTTGGACCTGAATGTTAATCAGTTTTCTGCAGGATACAGATGCACTTGTACTTTCACATTTACAGTATTAAATGACCCAACGTGGTCACTTACAGACTCAAAAAGGTTGAATAACCTCCACTGCTCCTAGAACAGTAGCCAATTATGCTCTGCATTACTGAATTCTGATTGATAGTCAGCGCACCTTTTTTTGATCAACAAATTGACTTTTGTATTTTGCGGACTAACATCCACACCATGGTTCCAGGATTTGCAGAATCAGGCACGAAAATTTGAGATTAAATTTGAATGAGCATAGCAGATTTGTACTGTAAATTCTGGACTATAGAGCGCACCTACATATAGGCCGCACCTACTCATTTTTAAAGGAAAAAATAAATTGTACATAAATAAGCCACACTTTTCTATAAGCCGCAGGTGTCATTGAACATAAGATATTATAGCAGCAAGATGTTTCGGGAATTTTTTTTTTTTTTTTTTTTTTTAATTAAAAGACGGTAACATCTACAATTACCGGTACATAACACAAATGCTTTTTTGCAGAACGGATGCCTAACTTGCGTGCATGCAGCTCTTTTTCCTTCTTTGCCAGCCAGACTGGCGCATCAAATGCATTTTGGCGCGTCTTTTTCATGATGCTCGTGAGTGCAAAAAGCGCAAAATGGCTGATCTGAAGAATTATCGTAAATGCGAGTGGGTTTGCCGAAACAGTTTCATTTGTCCACTGTGACGGTGTTGGTGGAAGGAAGCTACTGCAACTACCCTACAAAAATCCAGAAATTAGCCGCATCACTGTAAAAGGCGCAGTTCTCAAAGCGTGTGAAAAAGTCACGGCTTATAAGCCGGAATTTACGGTAATGTTTAGCCAAAGAGGAACCTACCACATTTGTGTCAGAGAGCAAATGCCCATTTTGAGCATCCCTTCTGTCACCATTAAACATTTGGTGAAAGTAAAATTCAAAGGGTAGAGAGGAACAGGGTATTCACAAAAATCCCAGCTTACTGATGACACAAACACCGACATAGGCGATTAAAAAAAAAAAAAAAGTAAAGCAACTCAAAAACTTACAGTTTTTGGCAGTTAGACAAACTCTTGCCATTGTGAAACCTATTTGGGGCGGGCGAGGGGCAGGAGGTAGAGCAATCGTCTTTGGAACCGAACATTACTGGCTCTAATCCTGGCATCTCCTAGTGTGTCCAGGGGCTGTTGATCAAGACACTGAACCCCTAACTGCTCCCCTGGCGACGGCTCAAGGTTCATCCATGATGGGTTAATTGTAGAGAATAAATTTCCCCAAGAGGGATTAATGAAGGATAAATTATTATTATTTAGACGAGCAGAAGTTTGTTCCTACACCAGAGCTGAGCTCCTTCCTTCATCCAAGAAGCCAACTCAACAGAAGTAGTCAAAGTCGATGGATATGTTTATTTACTCTGGCACAACCAAAAAAGCTTTTACATGCTCATACTTTTTTGTATTCTCAGATTATATTACTTTTGGCCAGGACAAAATGAACAGCAACAAGGGAAGGGGAAAGAGGGAAAAAGCTAAGGAAAAATTGACATTTTAGAAACAAAGAGGTAGATTCTAAATAATGATATGCAGATGAAAAATGTTTAGGGTTTGTTTTGACACAGATCTTGGTTAGTTTTCTTTTTTGTAATAAGAGAAGAGCTGACGTAGCAGAAGTAGAGCTGATTTTCTGAAATACAATCATGACCTATTTCCCTGTGACTGAGTGACAACCTTTGTTGAAAGCTAAAACAAATGCATCACACCATGTTGACTCAGTTAACCTGCTTGAAAAGACACTTGGCAGGTGGAAAAAGAATTGATTACTTCCTGGTTGTTTGGTATATTCTTCTTTACCTTTCTGCTGCTACCTTCAGGGGAAGCGACAGAGAATCAACCTCCTCCATCTAATCCTGCCCATCCGCCCGCCCATCCATTATCTACCACTTTTTCCTGCACTTAAGGTTGTGGGATCCTATCCCAGCTGTCATTGAGCATGAGGCAGGGTGGACCCGAGACCAGTCGATTGCATGGGCACGTACAGAGACAGACAGCGACTCATTCGCTCATTCACACATATGGGCATTTTTTCAAATTCATTCCAATTGACCTCCTGCAGGTTTTAGGACTGTGAGAGGAAACTGGAGAACCCGGAAGAAATCCATGTAGACATGGGGAGAACATGCAAATTCCACACAAAAAGGGGAATCTAACCAGGGTCCTTCACGCTGTGAGGAGAAAACGCAAACCACTTTGACACTGTGCCCCCCGATATATTAATTATAAATATTAATTTTTTAGACCTCTATCTGTGGACACCTGAAAGCTTCTGATACCAAATAGTTTTTCACCTGCCTCCAGACTTTGGATTCAACAATCTTAAACGGTTATTGCAAATATCGTTGAGCCACAAAGTAATCAGTCACATTTTATATTTTTTAAGCAGTTATTTACAATATTACACAATGAGCAATGTGAGATGAGCTGAAATACATATTTCTCTTCATCTCATCTGGTTTCAAAATGTTCTTTCAAAAAACATACAGAAGATGTTACTGCCACTATGTTGCCTTCTGTGTGCCTCTTTGGCTAAACAGGAAATACTTCATGGTGAGTGGGTTCTGCACGTTGTTGGCGTGACCCTGACCTTCCACACCAATGATCATCTCCACATATAGTGAGCTGCGACAGGCAACGACAGGAATGACTGCGAGTGCATTAGTACCACTGTGTGACCAAGCACACGTCAGTCCCAGCGATACATTCAGGATGTCAGGCCACCGCCGCCACTAAATCCAAATTATAGCTCATTTTCTTATCTATCCATCTACCTATCAATCTATCCATCCAGCTAACTATCTGCACTGTCCACAACGAACGGAAACGTTATCAGCTCTGAGCAAAAGCATAGTTACGTAAAGAGGTAAAAAGAAGTCTTTGACACAACCCTGGCCAGACATGAGAGGCTGCTCCTCTGTCAGCTATGGTAGGAGCACAAGTTCAGTGACATTTCAGTCGAAAGAATTTCAAGTGAGAATTTTAACTCGGAAGACTCACCTGTCATTGATTATATAACAACACGTTATCAATGACATGCTATGCTAAGCTATTGATATATTTCCAATAAAAGCTTGGTACCAGTTAACCAGCCAAATGGGGATTTCGAACAATAGCAAATCAGTATTGAAAATAGTATAATAGAGTGAATAAAGAATAATTTAAATTCAATGCCATTGTTAATTTTTCAGAAAAGTAATAACTTCTTGAAAAATTACCACTCCTGAAACTCCTGAAAACAAGGATGAGAACAACTGAAAAGGAGCAGAAAACAATCTGCCATTGAACATAGGAGTCCTTTGATTTGGAGGTCAGGACCTGCTTCAGGATATTCACTTAATGTCAGAAAAACAACAAGAACAGAGAAACACTTATGATCGCACATTTGTGTGATGAAAACTTGCTCTGGAAAGTGGGTTCTGTGTACCATAATTCTGCTGTTGTGTGCTCTACTCGACACCGGCAGTCCAGCGTGCCTTGAAGCTGCTCACTCAACCAACATAAAGAGTTGATAATCAGAATTATGTTCTATTGTTTAAATGGAGGTCAGGGGATTAACAGCTCCCTGTGGGTGAGAAACACTTTCTCCTCACCAACAGTCGTTCTGGCTGATGGTTTTGTTGAAAGTATGTTCAGATGAGCGCCGGCACACCCAAACACACAGACTGCCAGCGAACTAATTTTAGAAAGACCTTTTAATTAAATTCAGCCCCTCTTGCATCTCCCGGTGGTGATGGAGGATGATGAGCCTCTGCACTGATGGGGAGAAGGGTACTGCTGTGCAATGGTGCTTCAAAGCTCTAGCGTGCAGGAAGATAGTGGATCAGGAACACCTCAGCCACTTCCCCTACATGAGTGATTTTCTCAATTAGTGCAGCTCTAAGTACAGGGGGGGCACGTGCCACGCCATGTGCTCAAAGCAGTGTGTGTATGATAATGAAGTATGTGTTTACATCCCCGCACATGTGAAAATCAACAGCTTTGGGTTGCCAGCAGGATTAAGACTTGTGTTTTCATTTTAACACATTCATTGTGATAACTTGTGTCTGTGTACGTGTGTGTGTGTGTGTAGGGGGGCAGCTAGTTAGATATAGCTCAGCAAGAAGCTGGGGTTTGTTAAACCAGGTTACATCACTGACATCTCCAAGCCATCCATTTTCAGCCCTCTGAAAAAATGCTGGGGGACTTGGGCAAAAAAAAGCATCCTCACCAAGTAACTTGCTTGCATGCGTCCACACACCCCAGCCAGAAGCACCTAAACCGCTTTGGAAAACACACCTTAGTATTTTGTTTCTCAGGAATTTCAGACAAAAACTGAGGGGGAAAAAATGGTCCACCGGTTCAGCTGTTGCTGAGTAGAGAACTGGACATCAGGACTGGCCACCTGCAGCTCCACTAAAGGTCAATCTTTGGTCACAATGTGTTGTCTGCTCCAATTATGTACTAACCGTGCTCTCACAGCTGTGAAGGTGTGTATGTGTGTGTATTGCATTTGTACAGCGTGTTTTAGTCTGTGTTAGACATTTTTAGCTTGGGTCGTACAGCCAAAAAATAAATCACATGATTCATAAAACTCTTTTCAAATACTGAAAAACATCACATCAGTTCAGGGTGGGGGAAAAAACTCACATGTCAGATATAAAAATCATAAATTAAATGTTTCTCCAGTAGACTAGTGATTAAATTACAAGTGATTTAGCAGATTGAAATCCATTTTCAAAAGATCTAAAAATTAACTCACTTTGCAAAGTAAATTGTTGAAAACAATAGCAAGACAGTAACCAGATGTAGATGTTTGTGTATCACGATATTCAATCCAGGTCCTCATCATTCTGTTTCTGACTATTTGTTGAACAGGATTCTGTATAACAAAACAGTTTATTTCAGAAACCCTGCTACATAAAGAAAAACACTGAATCAACTGGAGATGGCGAGTTGATAAATTATTTTCCTACATTCTTTGCCCCTGATCGGGGCCCACACTACACAGACTGGAACCCACCGCTATAGACACGTGTCAAAGCAGATCACCGAACAAGGATAACAAAAGAAGGGGGAGTCAAATGTTGCAGACACATTAAAGGTGGCAAACAGCATCTCAACAGGAGGAAATTGCACAAAGACAACTAAATGAGCATTGTTGCACTACAAACACAGTACCGTCAGCAGATAGGACCCATCTCAGCCACACCGAAAGCAATGAGAGACAAGACCATAACACAAACATGATATGACTCTTGATATCAATATGAAAGAGATATTACATTTATGACTGACAGATTTATCTCACTTGCAAAACAAAACAGTTACACTTATCTGGTGGCGGCAATGACATTTCATAAGGCAAACAGTTACTTGAAAAAGCCAACTAAACATAATCTAATTATTAAAGCGTGAGAAAGCAATAGAAATCAAGTCATTTATGAGAAGACCTAACCAAATCCCCGGATGAAACTCTCCCTATAGAGCTACTCTTTAATTTAGGGTTTAGCCAAATATTTACCAACAGGAGGGACCCCAAAAACAGCAAAATAGTTCATAAATGTCATACAAAACACCACGGATAAAATGACAGTAACTGTCACCAGACCTCAGTACGTGGCATGAGAGAATACGGAAGAATTTCGGAGAGACATGTTGGTGAAATCGGCAAAACACTCGTATGTTCGCAGCAACATTAGCATAACCGCTTAAGCTAATATAGTCGCTAACGCTAGCATCGGTGTTAGCGTCAGAAAACACCTCAAATACCTAAATTATATCAATATTATCTCCAAAACTCACCACTACTTGAAGCCGTTCTGTGTCGGGAGTTGTTGCGGATGTCAACTTTGTCCCCCGCCGTGTTTGCGTCATATCATCTCCCAGAAACCAATAAAATCCATATTCGGAGTTGTTTTACTGTCAAATTAGCATCATGTGGCTCATAGCATTCCTGCCATTTTTTATTGATTGACTTTTTTAAATGAATCTACTCCTGTCCTTTTTCTTCTCTATCCCGTCCAGTTTCATATTGGATATGCTATTCTTATCTTCTTTTATTTTTATTCGTGCGCCAAATGTGTGTAAGTGGCTGGCCGACCATGAACACAAACGCCAAAAAGTAACTTCCGCCCTTTGATTTTTGATCCTCAGTGAAAAGCTATTGGTGGCATCGAAAACCTCAGACATTTTTGCAATAAAAATCCACTATTAACCACAATTTTATTTTTTTTTTATTCGTTTTTATGGTGTATAAAAAGTCATCAATTGTCATTCATATGTCTAACTTGGATTTAAAAAAATGAATGCATGTTTTTAGTCAGTTACTTTGAAACCATAGGAATGTTTCGGTTAAATAATATGAAGAAATTACATTGTGAAGGAGTTTCCAGTCAGCAATGTGCCAGAGGACCTGGATATTGTAAATATGTGAAAAGAAAAAATATTTAGGACACAGATTAAAAGCAGCATATTCCAACAGGAAAGAGGTGAGACAGATATGAATAATTTACCCTCATTAATACAGACATGTCTGGCATTTTTGGGAAAGAGAAGAAATGAGTAATTACCAAATGAAACTCTTTCATCAGACAAAGCAAGAAATATATGAAGGGGTTTGGGTTATATTTTTAAAAAATGTGGGAAACTTCTTTTAACACCATCCACGTGAGGCTCCCGGAGGAAATGGAAAATTCATTATTGAGGCCAATTTTTATCATCGCTCTTGCAGCCGGTCTGATTCTTCAACAAGTCCTCGATTCATATCTGATCAATTCTGCAAGTGGAAGTAAACACACGTAGGTTTTGACACAACTGTTTTATTATCATACCGCCCAAACCCCAAGGAGCAACGATCCAGAAAAATGATGGTGTGAATTAACAGCTGTTTCCTGCAGGAGATGCACAATCTTCATTTCAGTGCTAAGAAAAAGCTAAACTTAAGAAATGTGATCCAGATTCAAAACTTTTAAGTGTAACTTTTGATGTGAGTGTTCTTGTGTTACATTTTCACATACAGTATGTCTTGCTATGATGGGACATTTTTTGACTTTAAGGTATTTATTTTTGAGGAACGCTTGAATAAAACCTTAGAGTGGAGCCACAGTTTTTATTATCTTTTTTGATTAGCAGAATCAATATTTTGTCTGGTTATTTGCAAAACATCTAAAACACTGGGGGTGGCGTGGGACCGGAGGCAGAGCAATCGTCTTTGGATCCTAATGTTCCTGGTTTGATTCCCAGCTCTTCCTCCAGTGTGGAATTATCGAACGGCAGCCTACTGCTCATGGTTCATCCATGATGGGTTCATTGCAGAGATCAATGTTTTATTTTATTATTAAAAACAATAAGAAATTATTATTATTATTGAAGGGGAAAGCTGTCACTTAAAGCAGCTGGAAAGGAAACAGTGAAGCACTGACGATGTTCACCACTGTCGCCTCCCAGCACGGAGGTTCTAGCTTCGGTCCCGGCGGTCCATGAGGTTCTCTCTGTCAGGCATCTGCATGTTCTTCTGTCTTTGCTTCTCTTCATTTTCTGCTGGTTCATGCCTGGTCTCTCTCCAGGTTCTCTTCCCAAAGTCAAAACACTCAGCAGTTTCATTGAAAACTCTAAATTGTCTGTAGGGGTTGAATGATTGAGTTTCTCTATTTGCTTGACAGCTGACCCGTCCAGGTTAAACCCCGTCTGTCGGCCCAGTGGTAGCTGGGATTGGCTCATCCTCCCTGCGACCATGTGAGCAGGATAAGCGGTAATTTATTATGGATGAATGAACAATAATTATGGTTATGGTATGGACGAGCTGATGCATGATGGAGGGGAAGCTGATGGATGGTTGGATGGGTAGACGGGTGAGGGATGAACAGATTACATGTCACGTCCGGATGGATCCGCTGCCTCACCATCAGAATAGTGACTATGTTTATTGGAAAGTTGTTGGTAGCGTGACTCCAACAGCGGCTACATTGTGCACTGCGCCGTGTGATTTCCATGCAGTGGCGGATGATACGGCCGATGATATAATCGTTTACTTAATCCTCGACAAAAACGGAAAGAACACAAAGTGCCAATAAAACCCAGGCTTCTAATTATAGCAGAGCAAACAAATAGGCCTGGACCGGCTCTCCGTGCATCAGGCTTTGTTTATACAGGATGTAGTGCCTCGTTCCAAAAGACTAGATACCAACAGCAGTCCCCAACACACACACACACACACACACACACACACACACACACACACACACACACACACACACACACACACACACTCACACACTCACACACACACACACACACACGAAACACAGTTGCCACACCCAAGACAAGTTGATTGAAAAGCTGAGGTAAATTAAAATGTACGTGTAAATAAATCAAAACATAAAGCAGAAAGAAATAAAAAAGGTTAAATGTCAAGAGCACAAAATAAAAATCTGAAAATATTTAAATAATTCAGATTGTTTTTAATAAAAAATCCAAATCAAAAAAGATATGGTTGAACTATAAATAAGAAAATGACAGAGAAAACAAAAGAAAAAAATAGAATGATAAATCAACCAGTCAAAAACCATTCTTTCATTACCTATAATCATATAAAGTCACATTAGTGGCATGTTTCTGTCTCTCAGACAGAAGTAGAAATAACTGGTGATGTATTGCATGAGATTTAGTGTGTTTCTGTGTGTGTGTCTGTATGTGTTTCCGCAGAAAAATACTATCAAATTAACAGCAGTTATTATCAATATCAGTAACTCTCAAAGTTGCATATTGATTAAAATGTGCAGATTTTGGTTATGAGTTCTGGTGAAATATATATAAAAATATATAACATACCAACTACACTATATTTACCAAGCAAATACTTTCTTTCTTTGATCAAACAAATCTCCATATTCAAGAAACTGCTGGTTCTGGCACCAGATAGTGTTGGAGCAACAATCCAGGACAATGAGTAGAGTTGTGGGATTTTCAATCATTGTGCAGTTGTGCGTGAGTGAATGCAAATCAATTCATCTGGAGAACCTCAGTTATAATACTTTTTTTTTTTTTTTTTGCAAAATGTAGCCACCATTAAACTTTGCAGCATTAAACAGAAAATAAACAGAAAAAAAATATTAAATGATACAAAAATATCCTGAAAATGTGTTTTGACAATTCCTGCAAATCAACACCAAATTGCCAGAAAATCATTTCAAAATTCTCCTTTGAAACATTTGTCAACAACAAGAAGTTATTTATAAGACCTGCAGGAAATGGCCTGAAAATTGTACATCTTTTTCCGTCATTACTCAGGAAACTTGGAAGCACCCCATCCAGTATTTCACCGTAGGACGTGTTTTACAGGACAAGGAAAGAGAAACTGTGATGAGTTTAGATGTTTCCAAACTGCTTCTTGGAGCCGACTCAACAAACGTCCCAGAGCTTGTGCTTTTTTTTTTTTCTTAATCTTCTCCTTCACTGAAAGTGACTTCCCATGAATCCTGGTGAAGAAAGGACTGATTATAGAGTTGGAGAACAGGCGGAGCTGCAGGTGATGTGTGTCTTTGCTTCTGCCCCTCTGACGCCCCTCTGAAGCCCTAGCCGGTTCTGGCTCGACGTGTCCTCAGAACCCCTCCACCCTCACCCTTGGTTTTATAACTGAGCAAATGTGATGTGGCGGCTAAAATTAATAACAACATACCAGGCATTTTTGCTCTATTTTCCTTCTGAGGAAACCCAATAACCCCCCCCCCACACTCATCAACCCCACCATCCCCTGAATCTTACATATGGTGCTGGGCTTGTGATCCAGAATCACAGACACTAATGAGCAAGAAGACAAACATCAGCATCAGAGAAACTGTGAAAGTAGTGTTTGTGCACGCTCCATCTATTCTTTACAGGAAGGGCGGACCCAGACATCCACCGCTCTCCCAGTGCCTCCCGTGAATGCATGGAAACGTGAGCCGTGGGGAGAATGTTCTCATGTAAAATTACTGCTGCTAGCTCTGTTTACACACAGGCTTCATCAGTAGAGTAAAAACAGGACGTTCTGTTTGGGGATACACACACACACACACACACACACATACTGGCCGCCGACTGAACTCCACAGACATGAATGTTTAAGTCAGTAGCAAAACGGCATCAAACTTTCTTTCGACAGTCATCAGGATTTTGGCTTCGTGAAACAGTAAAATGTCAAATACCAAGAAAGAGGAGTGTGAGTGTGGCGTGAGTGGATGGGGGGGTGCATCAAGCTGTCAATCACAGGGCCAGCTGTCAATCAAAATATCTTGCCACATAGCAAAACATCAAATCTTCACTTTCTACCTACTGACCGCTGAACCAATGTGATGTCAAAAATGAATAAGATAAGATAAACTTTGTTGATCCCCATAGGGGATTTTTTTTTCACACCAGCGTAACAGTTATAGTGTCAATAAATATGAATATAAATATAAATTCAGAGACAATTAGCATTTATAATAATATGAGGGGGGAAAAAAAACTCAAAAATAATGAAAAATCCCTTGAAAATATCTAAAAAATTGGCAAATAAACACACAAAATAAAAATCAGACAAATCGATTTACATTAAAAAAACAAAACAAAAAAGCCAAAAAATAGGAAATTGATTAAATTCGTTTCCAGTAATGACAGTTATCATTCTACAGCTCCCTTCATCGATCCATTCATTTGCTAGTGTGCCGTTGTTTGTTGCGCAACCTCAACCATCCCATAATATGAACTGTCAGCCTCTCTGTTTTTTGAAAAGAAATTTCAAGTAATTTTGTGATATATGTATATGTAGACATGTATGTGTCCGTATAGATGAATATGTGTGTGTATGTGTGTGTATGTGTTTGTAGTCACGTTGCCGACAAGTTTCCAATCCACACAGAGGGTCTGAAGGTGAAGCGTTGGTTCCATCCATCTGTGGGTAATCTGTCCATCCTACAGCCGCCTGCACACACACATCCATGCATTCAATAACTCACGTGACAACATGCATCGGTTCGTCCATCCCATAATATTTTCACGTGTCTCCATCGTCCCTCAGTATGTTCAGATCGTCAGCAGTGTATAGACACACTAAGTGATTTCCATTAACAGAGGGGGAGATGGTGCATCACACACACACAGAGGCGCATACACAAGGAAATCAATGTTATATGGTCAATACATGTAATAACTGTATGTACCTAGTGTTTTGACTTCTGAGCAACAAAGCGGAGGCCCAAATGTTTTAAATGCAGTTTCAGAATTACTTTTTAAAAATGATAAAAATTAAACAAAATTATATTGTATCCAAATTGGTAAAATATCTTGTTTTTGACAATCATTTACAAAACTTTGATTATTACTTAAAATAAATCCAATTTGCAGATCACACCCCCCCCCCAAAAAAAAATCTATCATGAAAAAAGGGAAACAATGACAGTGAAAAGCTGCAAAATATTGCTTACAAAAAAATAAGAAAAAAAATTATTAAATAAAAGGGAATAAAATACTTTAATTATTCAGAAAGAAAATGATGACACCCCCCAAAATAAGCAACGAAATATTAAAAGATCTAATAAAAACAGTGACTAAGCTTTAGGGAAAACTTGAGGATTTGAAAAAAAGAATATTCACAAGATGAGTAAAACTTAAGTCAACAGTAATTAGATGAAAATAATAAAACATGAGAAAAATGTTATAAAAACAAAAAATGTAACTGAAGAAGTCGATGGTGGGACCACATCCTTGAGAAACACTGGTTTGCAGTGAAAGTAAAGCGCTTTATTTGACAGGAAGCGCCATCGCCCCGTCCTTCCTGTGTCACAATAAAATAGGGAGAATAAGACCCCACACCCCTGGCCACCTCTTCACACACACTTACACCCACACATCCACACACACACTCCGACGGTCTGCATTCACACTCAACAGGACGAAAGGAGGACAAGTCACGGGAGGAAACACCACTCACTGCCGCCATTAATGAGAGGAGGAGGGAGCTCGGGCCAGGGAATGAGGATCGGGGGATGGAGGAATGGAGGTAGCGAAGGATGGAGGAGAAGTAGCAGTGGGGGCAGTTAAGGCTGTAGGGGAGGTTATTTCAGGCCTGGAGTTGTTAAACAAAGACTCACTATTTCCTTCAAACAGACCTTTTATAGAAACAATGGCCTCAATCTTGGGTTTGCACGCACACACACACACACACACACACACACACACTGTCCCACATGAGGTGTCACACCTCCATCTTCAAGCAGAATATATAAATGTAAGCTGCAGCCTCGTCTTCACCTTCAGGTCATCTTTTAATGCACTTATTATTATCATGTCAGTAGTCAGTATTAATAGTTAGCAGCAGTTGCTAGCAACATGTTATTAATCATTAATAATCATTTGTAACGCCCAGGCAGCTGGACCTCAAACCCCCCTGGTTGGCGCTTTTGTTTAAAATCCTTATTTCAAGAACAATGTATTTTGAATATATATCACATAAAGTGACCTCAATTGAATTAGTGTTAATTTAATTCCTTATCGTAAGTATAATAGTTATTACTTTTATTATGATTTTCCCACTTGATTTCTTTACCAATATGAAAATGTAAAATAAAACTGAGCTGTGTACAAATAAAAACGTGTTTTGGAATTTCGGGGGGGGGTACCAGCAGGCCTTCCAAGGGAGGAGGACGCCATTAGCCCAAAACCAAGTCCTGATGTGACACCAGCAAGATTACCTAGTTTGGGCCCATCGGGAGGACCATGACCAAGCCTGACCAGTTGCCTTTGTGTCCGTCATCAATCCTCCACTTCATAAATGAAAAGCAGAAATAACCCACCGGTAGAGAGAGGATTGATTACTTACTCAAAGAGGCCTCTGAGTCCAAGCACACAGATGATGTTTTGTTGTTTCAGGATTTTCCAGCGAATAAGAAAAGTAATAATTTATTGACTGATTCATCTGAAACGACGGACCCATCCCTCTGGAGGGGGAGGAGCAGATCTCCTCCCGAAATAAACGGCCATTCGATTATTTGGAAATCATCCACAGGTGTGAATGGGTGAATATGCGATGGTCTCCAATTGATTGAGTTGCCTTGTGATTGGCAGGTGAAACCCCGCCCCTCGGCTGAACGGCTGCAGGGATTGGCTCCAGGCTTCCCATGATCTTTGAGGGTCTGGATTTTACGCAACATAAACGTCATTTCCTTCCTTTTACGTCATTTTCATTGATATGGGAAATGACTTCCATTTTTCTAGGAAATATAAAATCTAAATTGGAAACGTTAAAGCTGCATGGAATTTGAGGAAGAAACCGGACGAAGATTTAATTCCCTGAACACGGGAACACAATCATGCTGTTGAGACTCAAACAGGAATGTAATTTTCCCTGTCAAACGCCTCCTGTTGTTGCCGTGGTTACCAATGTGCATTAACAGTCAGTTTTATTCAAATAATCTGGATTATAGTCAGGCAGAGACAGAGCAGACACACACACTCGTCAAATATTTGAGAAATATTACTGAAATATCTGCAGCGACAGAAAGTGGACCCAAACGACCTGCTGGCTTATAATCTGTGGGGGAATGAAGACGCGGTGGACGGATTAACCCCGTCACATCTTTGGGGTCCATCCAGGACAGCTTCAATTTTTCAGAGTAAAAAAAAAAAAAAGGAAAACGGATGAAGTTGTGTTGCAAGGATGGCAGAGTAGAATTTAGGATCAGGAGAAGCCGCCATGTGATTCTGGCTGCCCGGAGGCTGCAAAGGCGATCAGAGGCGCCGCTCTGATACCATGTGGTTGCGATGGCTTCGGGACAGGGTCTGTGTTTGACCCTGCAGGTCTGACGGCGTGGAGAGGAAGCCTCTCCTAGCTCTCGGTGTTGGGCCGGGGCTCGGGGGACAGTGTTGGGGCAGGCCTGAAGCGGGTATAAGTGCGGTCCGGGCTGGGAAAAGCCTCCCTGACCCTCCACACGCAACAGCTAGGGACGACCGGAAGGGCGGTGTCCGGTAGGACGCCGATCCTCCAGCTGATGTACTGGTCGTAGGCGCAGCGACGCAGGACGCAGTTCTTGTCCTCGTCCCCGGGGGGACGCAGAGGGTCCCGACACAGGAGCAACGCCGCAAGCAGGGAGCGCCGCAGCACCAGCCGCTCGAACGGCGCCGACATGGTGATGCAGACGCCGCCGCTCCGCCGGCAGCACAGCTCCTCCTGAGGGGCGGAGGAGGCGGTGCGGCAGCGGCCGCAGCGGCACCAGGCCGGGGGGTCCGGCTGGGGGGCGGGGGCCGGCAGAGCGCCTTGGTCCTCGCCGGAGTCCGGCTGCAGCAGACACAACAGTGCCTTCAGCTGACCGGCGCCCTCCTGTGGAGCAAACATTCACTTCCTGTTCTCTGACGTTTTTTTTCCTGTCAATTTCAGTTCAGTTACCATTATTTCTGGATGATAAGCTGCAACTTTTTTCACTAAAACAACGATGTGGCTAATATATGTTTGTTTGGTTTTTTTTTCGGGGGGGGGGGGGGGGGGGGCGCTAACGAGCTTCACACGGCTAAAACATTTATCCTCGCCATATCGGACTGATGAAATGACCAGGAAATTCGACGAAAGACGACTTTGACGGTTTCAGTGCGCAGGAGGAAGACCAAGATAGGGATCGGCAAGCCAGTGCGGCTTATATTGAGGTGAGCTCAATAGTTCGGAAATTACGGTACTTATCTTTTTCCCGCCATTTATATCCAGTATCAGACTTCTTTCGCACCCACTTGGTTCCAGACATTTCTAAATCCTAATAAGGATTTTTTTTGTGCTTTTTTTTCAGTAAGTTAGCCGTCATTATGGCTCTCAAAAAAGTTAATCGTGCTAATAACGGTGTTAAGAAGAATTTAGGAATTGCAGACAATCTGAAGAAGGAAATTATCGCTAAAAATTAAAGTGGTGTTCGTGTTACAAATTTCGCCAAGCACTGTGAAGGGGCTAAGTCCACCATCTGTACAATCCTGAAGAAAAAAAGATGCACTGAGGACTGATGTGGCTTAAGGGGAGCCTATGTTAACAAATCCAAGATCTCAAGTCTTAGAAGAAGTAGAAAATTTATTGAGTTTGGATTATTGAGAGACAGCTTGCTGGAGATAGCGTTAGCGAGGGCCTCATATGAGAGAAGGCTTTACTTTTGCTGTTTTTGTGAAGGAGACGCCGAGTACAAGTGCTGGCAAGAAGAGAAAGAACACCAGAAACAGTAATAACTAATGTTACTTAATTCCTTTTGGTGTTTTTGCCACAAATAAACCCACAAAAAAAGTTCCAAAAGAGGGCTATATGTTTTTTGTTGCTGCAGAACGGATCAATGGGATTTACATTGATTTCAATGGGAAAAATTGATTTGGTTCGCAAACAGAGTCAAAGAATGAATTGAATTAGTAAGCCCAGGTTCCACGGTATTTAGATTTAAGACTTTTTATCCTTGTTGTGTCAGAAACTAATGTTTGTGAAAAGAATACTTTACATATAAGAAAAAAAAAAATTACTCTGCATGATTGCGACATGATTGGCCGCTAACGGCGTTCCTTCTCTCACCTGCCGAGGCCGGACACACTTTGGTCGGACATTCTGTAAACTCTTCTTCCTCGAGCTTTTCACCAGCCGGATGCCGTCCTCGTCCACGAACGACACACACAGGATACACTTGGACATTCACATTGACACACACACACATACAAGCAAACCCAGTTTAAACCCACTGCTGTGCAACTGTACCACATATTTCTATTTTTCACTGTTGTATTTTGTCCTAGCCAATCAGGCGCCACCTCCTGGCCGTCGGGGACCGCCTCCACCTTCCTCTCAGAATAGTTCTGCCCCACCTCGGCGGAGTAGCAGCTGGTTTCTATCAGCCAGTCGATCAGGAAGGTTGTCTGGGGAGAAGTAATCGGGACAGGGTTATACACTCAGTTATTACGTGGTTATTATTAATTATCTTTATTTTTAATGCCGCCTGAGGGGCAGCACCAGAGGGGAGCCTCACAAGGGCGTAGTAGGACAGTGTGGACCCGATGTAGATGAGGAGCTGGATGAAGCTGAACCTTCCGGCCTGGAGAAAACAGAAATATCAAATACGACTTTGTCTTTATGGAAGGCATCATTTTTTTTTTAATCTGTTTTGATGCTGTTTTTTTTTTTTACCATCGAAACGGCAACTAAATATCAATGAATAGTTTTTATTGTTTTTATATTATGGAATAATATATACAAACACATATTTTATTTCTAATTTACACAAATTTTTTTGTCATAAATTGCCTTTTTTAACAAAAAAAAATATATAGGTGAAATAAAACAATAATGTTTCAAATAACGAAAAATAAATACATTACAAAACAAATCAGTGTGACCATGTATTTTAAAATGTGACTTACCATTACACATAATTTATAATTAAACATTATTATCATGTGAATCCACTGCATCTATCTTCTTGGCAGGTGGCAAAAACCTTGTGTTTGTGTGTGTGTGTGTGTGTGTGTGTGTGTGTGTGTGTGTGTGTGTGTGTGTGTGTGTGTGTGTGTGTGAGAGAGAAGGGGGCACCTGTCCAAAGACCATGACATCGAAGCGGATGCCGAAGGCCTTGTAAAGCGTGCGCTGCTCCACGCCATTCACCGTCTCGTATTTGGCAAACCTGAAAACACATTTCGGTTTCTCTTCAGGAGCGGAAATATTTGTTTTCAGTCTTGGAAGTTCATTTGTTTTGTTGTTGCTTCCTGTATTCCAGCGTCCGTGTGAGGAAGACGCCTACTGACCCCGATCTGCAGTCTGAGGTGGATCAACGTGGCTGAACTTCAGACTTAAAAATCACATCCTGCCTCATTTGACAACATTTAGCTTTTCAAGCTTTCTTCTTTCTTTTCCTTAATTTTGCCAAACTATAATTGCTTTAAATGTTCACTTGGAATGATGGAAGAAGTTAGCTGGACATTGTTAAAATGTATTCTATTCATTCATAAAAACAATAAGCATTATGAAATGGTTATAATCGCTGATCCAAATCAAGATTTTAGAATAGAAGGTGGATTATATTGTCCCACAATGGGGAATGTTTTTCTAGATGTTTGAACAAATTAAACCTTTCATTCATTTAGTTCTTGCCTTTTTTCTATTATTTTCATGGTTTATTTCCCCAATTCCTTAAAAGACAGCCAAAATGCATTAAAACACTATTCGGTCTCTCCAGGATGTCGAATCTCTGAACTCATCCATATTTTTTTGTATCAGGCTTTTCTTTCTTATTTGGCATCGTCTCCATGACGACTCACCCCCCTTGTCCTGCTGGAGTCACGGAGTCACCCCCGGACTCCCAAAAAACACTGATCTTTGAGTTTGTGTCCTCCAGGTGACCTTGACCTGATCCAGCTTCAAGCAGGGGGGCCTGAAGCTGTTGTTTGAGGTTTGACCTTTGACCCTTCACCTGAAACCGATTCTAGGGTTAGACGTTTGAGGGTTTGACACACACACACACACACACACACCTGAAGCTGAGTCCGGGGTAGAGCGTGCGGTTGCTCTCCTTCTCGTCCAGCCGCCTGAAGGAGTAGCGAGGGGAGCAGTGATGGGTCAGGCGGTCCAGGTTGCAGTCCCACATGATCTGGATGCCGATGACGCCACCCTGCGGACAACAGGGGAAGTGCAGTGTGTTTTCCGCTGATAGTTACAATGTATATATTCACCCATACACACACACACACACATCAAACATCCAAAGTGTCCTGGAAATCCCGGGTGCCTCCCACATATTGATAGTGGCTCCCCGATGCCTGTGAATTGGATAAAAAAATCTCAGAATCTAGACCGAGCCAGCAAGAGCGTGCACGTGAGACATCAATGCTTACATTGTGCATCAAATACGCATTTTTGAATATGTGCACGAGTGAACGAGAGAGAGAGTGAGAGAGAGACTATGCGTGCATGCGGAACTGTGAGAGCATCCTGATTGGTTTACTCAGCAAAATAAGCCAATAAGCTAAAAATTGCCTATATTTGTGAAGCCGCGTGTGTAATCACTATGCGATAACTACGTAAATCCAGAAGTTCTTTAGCTGATGAAGGAGACTCCTGAGTGAAACTCCTTGTTTTTAAAATAAATTCAAAGACCAAGCATTTTCAGACAAACTGGAGGTCTCGGGAGTTGTCACTGTGGCGTTTTGGTCTGCGTCGGAGACGTCGGCGCCTACCTCCACCGCGATGTCGGAAAACTTCTCGCCCGCGTCTCGGACAACATCCCCCAGCCTGAAGATAGGACAGAGGGGGTCGCTGTCCCGGCGGCAGCGCCTCAGATATGTGCCGTCCATCCCAGGCAGGATGTTCCTGCTGTAAACAGAAGCCGGGAAACACAAAACTTATCTCAAGTTTGACTTTGTATCGGTTTTCTGTGTCATTTTTTTGTGTCAATTCATTTCTATTTGTTATGTATTCTTCTTTAACTGGGATATCCTGCAAATGAACATCCATACACATACAGGACTGTTTCAGAAAATGTGAGTATTGTGATAAAGTTCTTTATCTTCTGTAATGCAATTACAAAAACAAAAAAGTCATACATTCTGGATTCATTACAAATCTAGTGAAATATTGCAAGCCTTTTATTATTTTAATATTGCTGATTATGGCTTACATCTTAAGGAAACTCAAAAATCCTATCTCAAAATATTAGAATATCATGAAAAAGTAATTTTTGTTTTTTTAGTTGCAATACAGAAGATAAAGAACTTTATCACAATATTCTCATTTTCTGAGACAGTTCTGTGCACCTATATATAGAGATCATAGAGGCTGTGCTCTAAAAAGGCATTAATTCAATAGATTTGGGGAAAAAAATAAATATCTTTAGCAGAAAAAACAAAGCATGAAAAAAAAATTCAAATTTAGAAAGAATATTTAAAAACAGGTTCTCATTTTGCATCCTTTTGTTTTGAGAGTTTTTGCAAAAATTAATTTTTCATTTTTATTTCAATGGTTCAATTTGTCAAAGAAAAACACAAACAGGCCCAGAGGTTGTCATACTGAGAAGAAAACTCAAATCTTTATCTTCATCTGCAAATTAAAAGGTTCAAGTCTATCTAATTCTAGAGGGCAAGATGTGGGAAACGACCAATCAGAGGCAGAGACAAATGAACGCTGAAATAAAAAGAAGCTAAGAAGATGGACGATAAAAATTCCTGCAACCGTGGTTTTGCGATAGGAAGGTTGTTCCTTTCCGTAAATAAAGAGAATAAAACCGAGGACAAAGTTCTATTTCTGCCATCTGAGTCAAAACTTTCACTTCTGTGTTTGCGACGGAGAAGAGAAAGCAGCTCACCGGATGAAGCCGAAGGCTGGAAAGCGGATGTTGTTCTTGATGAGGACGGTGAAGTTCTCAGCCGCAGACAGCAGAGCAGGCCTGGGGGGACAATCAATAATCAATAATCAATGATCAGCTCAGACGGTTGGA
The DNA here is from genome assembly GCF_037954325.1 of Fistularia commersonii. Taxonomy (NCBI): domain Eukaryota; kingdom Metazoa; phylum Chordata; class Actinopteri; order Syngnathiformes; family Fistulariidae; genus Fistularia; species Fistularia commersonii. The sequence continues at coordinate 5,698,603 of NC_141305.1, forward strand.
GTTACATGTATTCAATTTTATTCTAAAGATATTAAATCCTTTGCCTTGGGTGATGTGCGATTTTAACGCATTGAGATTTTTTTTTGAATTTCTAATTCTTTCCTGCTTTACAGTCTGTATGATCTTTTTTGGTTGTTTTTGCACATTTTCTGTATTTATTCTATTTCTGCCGTTCCCCCCCTCAGGTTTACAGACCCGACCAGGATCCAAACATTTGGGATGAAATATAATTAAATGAGGAAAAAAAAAAAAAAAAAAGTTTTCTCTGCTGAATGACATCACATTCAGGATCCAGCAGTGATTGATTATTGATCAGCTCCAGCAGGGGGCTGATGGGAAGAAAGAACAGCTCTCCACGTTTTCGTACTTTTTGCACTTTAAAAGAAACTACGATGAATTACTAAGAAATATTTTTTTTTCTGTAATTGCTCTTGCAGATTTCAATGCATCAGTGTACACACACACGCACACACACACACACACTCTTCAATGCGCTAGATTCTCCAAACCTGCTTGAATCCCCATCTTTTTGATTCTTCCTCTCTGTTTTAAGTCTCCATTACTTCACAACGGAGATGCTAAAGATAAAGACTGAGATGAAGGTTTTGCTCCAGATGTTCTAAACATCGGTGATGTCCGTTCCTCACCGGGGGGGAGCCAACTTGGCCTCCACAGGACACCAGGCCGACACCTCGCAGGTTTTCTTCATCACGTCAGCTTTCACACACGACCCCGTCTGAACGCCTAGGGAGGGAAAACACACTTGTTCCTGCTTCCTTTGACTACATACATATATATACTTTTTTATTTTAAAAAAGGGGCACATTTAAAAAAGAATATTCATGCTAAATTAAAGCTGTCTATCACTACATGTACCTCTGGAAACGACTACTAGAGGCGCCAGTGAGGAAAAAGGTCTCCCAGACAAAGAACAATTAAAAAACTTAAACTACAGCAAAATTAAAAATATTAATAAAACAAGGATTCCCAACTTATAACTGAATTTGAGGGTTACACATTAAAATGGTTATTATTTTATTCTTTTTTTAATTATTTGTAATTAAATTTGTAAAACTTCTTGGTCATTATAATGTCAAATTTTAATGATATTTTATTGATTTATAGTATTAAAAGAGTCCCCCCCCCAAAAAAAGTTTTTTTTATTAAAACTTTTGAGGAAATGAACATGCTCATTTGAAAAATCAACACACCATGAAATTGAAATTCATCCAAAGCTGATTGGATTTAACATCAGACGGTTCTGTTTGTGTGTTTTACCATGGCTATGTTCGTCCCAGAATCCACTCTTACAATCGGCGTCGCTGTGGCACAGCCGGTCTCTGACGGGAGCCTGGAACACAGAGGGGGGCCGAAGCTGAGCGAGAAGGTTTGGCACGGCGGCAACAGGCGCCATGTCTCAGCTTTCGGTCTAGGAGGGCGGAAAAGATGGGGGCACCTCGGGGCATCTTCCCTGCTTCTGGTTCTTTGTCACAATGAGGTTTGTCACCACGAAGAAGGAGTTTTTACCCTGGAAAGTAAAGCAGAAAAGTAGAAACGAGTTCTTAGCGCAGATACGCATCCAGGCTCTAGTCGTCTCTGGTTTGGACGACTGCAACTCCTTCCTTGCCGGTGCCCCAGCGGTGACCGACAGGCCTCTGGAGCTAAGTTAGAGAGCGGCACCCCGCCCGGTGTTCAACCGTCCCAAATTCTCCCATACAACTCCCCATCTTATGTCCCTACATTGGCTCCCGTTAGCCGCCCGTATCAAGTTCAACTCCCTGTTGCTCGCCTACCGGGCGGTGAATGGGACAGCTCCACCTTATCTCCAGGATATAGTCAAGCCAACATGTCCCTACCCGTCCCCTCCCATCTGCCACCTCTGGGCGACCGTCCACCCCGTCGCTCAGAGCCCCCGGCTGCCGATCGAACCGGTCTCTGCTCTTCTAGGTCTCGAATCCTCGGCGGTGGAACCAACTCCAGAAAAAGGTCAGAACAGCGGAGTCGCTGCCAAGTTTTCGCCGTGAGCTGAAAACATACCTCTTCACAAAGCACTACCCTACTAATTTGTACTTAGCCCCCAAACCCCCCAGAAAAAAAAACAAAACGAAATGAATGTATGTATGTATATGGTTCTGAGAAGGCTGTTTGGTTGAGTGGCCACTTCTGACTTCCAACTCGTGGTACTTTGGATCCTCTGTGACTGAACTGCACTTTTTGTAAGTCGCTTTGGATAAAAGTGTCTGCCAAATGACTGTAATGTAATGTAAATGTCTGTTTTCCTTCACTATTATAGTTAGAAAATATTTAGAAAAAGTGTAAATATATATATTATTTTTTTTGCCCCCCAAAAATGAAACACCTTTAATAATGAATGAGCACTAATTGTGATTGGAATTAATTCAGAGGCCCTGTGATCATTCTGACAGCATGACTTGTCTTGGAAATGTGGTGCAGCCAGCCTGCATTGTCTCGCTAGATTTAACTTGTACTTTCAGTACATTTAAAAATAATTCTCTGTTCCTTTTTTGTCCATATAAGACATGTCTCCAGGTCTTTTCCTGTTCACCCACAGCTTGGTGTCTTGTATAAAAAATATGAAGCGATTTCAAAATATTGTAGCGATTCACAAATGTCGGGGTTTATGTTTTTGCAAGTGTATTTGCAGTCCCTATGTCCTCTATTGTAAGTCGCTTTGGATAAAAGCGTCTGCCAAATGCAATGTAATGTAATGTAATGTAATGTTGATTCTTGTTTTCTGTGTGATTTTTGGGTTGCTGGGAATTTTGTGGGTTATTTTCCCCTGGAAATTTCTGTTTTTACTGGAATTGGTTGGAACAGAGGTATTGCAGGCTTCTGTGTCGTGGCTGTGACCAACAACACCTATTGCTTATTAAACGGATATTTTACTGTCGACCAGATGTTTTTCCCTGACTAAAACACAACAATATGAATTAAATTAATGAACATAGAAAGGAGAAATGATCTACAAATTAATAAATGAATGAATATAATGTGGACTTGTATAAAATTTAGCTAAACTTTCTTTAAAAGAAGGTTTTTTGAAGAAGTTTGATGGATGGGAAAGGTGAGCGCCCACCTGCGTTTGGCCGCTGTAGTCGGCCACGTCCCAGACCACGTCGCCGATCCCCGGCAGCCGGGCCGGAGCGACTCCCTTCACCTTGGTGGTGACGGAGCTGACGACCTGGTCAAACTCCTGGTACTTCCTGTTCCACAGCATCATGATGCTGCCTCACAAAATAAATGTTAGACATAATAATAAAAATAATAACAATAATGATTTGGGGGCGGGGGAATGATTTATTGCCCTGAACATTTGTCACAAAATGAAGACTTGAATCCTATTTTCAAACAATTTTGGCTTAAACAAACAGGAAAAATTCCAGAAAATGAACAGGTTTTTAAATAAACTCTAGCCCGAAACTGCATTTTGAACATTAATGAATTATGAACCGGTTTATCAATTATTGACATTATCATGATGCACGAGGTTTTCGGAATTCATCGTTTGTTAAACGGAAGACAGGATTTGCTTTCAGGATGGAATATTAAAACTTTTTAAATCCTGAATAACAAACAATTCCGTCAAAACCACAGTCTAGTAAAACGATTTAAACATATATAAATGAAAATATAGATACATTTTAATACAAATTTTTGTTTAACTACAACGATTTCCATATTTTTGATGTCTACATTCAAGGATATTCAAGTCAGAGTCCTAAACAGTCAAATTCAAACAGGATTTTCAGATTCAAATGAAACCTTTTCGGTGATTTATCAAAAATAATTCATAATTCCCTAATCAAACACAGGAGAGCGTCCTGCCTTCTAACCTGATCATTGACTTGAATACTGAATGAGTCACTGATATTGTTGTTTAACTAGTTTAATAATATATTTATATATTTTAAATAAATAAATAAATAAATAAATAAATAAATAAATAAACAAATAACAGAAAATACCTAACTACTTAAAATCTCGCGTTATTTTGTGCTCCGCTCGATATTGGATGTTTTTTTCCCCTGATATTTCCCTGCAGCTGCTTCAGAAACAGGAATCTTTCACACCGATTATGAGACATTTCACACCTGCTGAATCCGGAGAGGCGCAAGAAAAACAGATCCACAAGCAGAGGAGACCCTCAGACCCCCCAGAGACCCTCAGACCCCCCAGAGACCCTCAGAACCCACGGACTCACCAGATAAACATCAGGATGACGCCGTTGAGGCTCCACTTCAGGGAACCGAGCCTGAAGCTGTGGATCCGGACCAGTTTGTTGGTTTCATAGCGACACAGAGCCAGCAGGCACGGCATGGCGCGGAGAGGAGGAGGAGGAAGAGGAGGAAGAAGAGGAGGAGGGACCAGACTCCTTACTCTCCTTCCTGGGTGGAGGATCACATGCTGGTCATCATCATCTTCATCATCAACATCAACAGCGTCGTCATCTTCCTCTGCTACAAAACTTTTCTGTTGGAAAATTCGATGGAAATGAGTTGAAACAAACAACGAAACTGACTTTAACCACATAAAAGAAAAAACAAAACAAAAACAAATATCTTCTGCTGCATCTGTTACCGCAACTATTTCCACTAGAACCACCACTAGTGGTACTAATACCACTATTCTTAATTGTTATTGCTATTAGTTTTGATATTGATAATGATGTGTTTAAGTTTGATTAAATGTTACAATCAGATTGCTTCGATTTTTAATTTACTAACATTATTTTATTAATAAAGTCTTTGGAAAATTCACATGTTTGTCCCTGATCCTTAGATTTTCTTAAAAATGTGATTTATTGGCTCCTTGTTTTCCCTCCCTTCTTGTATTTTTTTGGAAAATGCAGCAACACAATGAACAAATTCTATATTCGCATTATTTGAATCTAGTTTTTTTTTCTAAATCGGACTGTAACACCTTTGAAAAGCCCGAATAAATAAATAAAAAGGTAAATAAATACATACATAACTATATGTCAGATCAGATGGGAGTCAAGGAATTACGGTTGTATAAAAAATAATAAAATAAAAAACACGCCGCCGCTAGATGGGGGTGTGACTGCAGCTGTCCGTGACCCCAGCCCAGCCCAGCCCCGGCCCACTCGCGTTTCCACGCTTCATTCCTGCGTGATGACACTGACTTCTCTCACCCTCCTCTTCTTCCGGAGTGAAAAGCTTTTTTTGTTCCCAGCAGGACAAACGAAGTGCTGTGAGGAGCAGTGAGTATTCTCTGCAAAATGGGAAAACAACATCAACTCCATAGTTAAAAGAAAATAACAAACAACTAGTCCACACAAGATTTTTTTTTTTGCAAAAAGTTACTACCATATCTTTTAATTTATTAATTAAAAAAAAAAAAGCATTTTACAAAAAAATACACCAATACATCTTAGGGAAGAAAGAAATATTTAAAAAAAAAATTAACATACATTTTTTCCCCCCACAAAATGAAACCCCATTAATAATGAATGGGCACTAATCGAGTTAATCCAATGGCCCTTTGAGCATTCTGATGCACCAGCTGTCTCGTAAATGTATTGCAGCCTGCCTGCGTTGTGTCGCTAGCTTTAAGTTGTACCTTGAAAAAATAATTCTCGGTTCATTTTTCATCTATTTAAGACGTGTCCTCAGGTCATTTCTTGTTAACCAACGGTGGTGTCATGCATAAAAAAATGAGGCAATTTAAAAACATGAATGAAATAAACACAGAGAGGAGAATCTTTAGTAAATGAATAAATATAATGTATTGATAATAAAACTGAGCCAAACATCCCTGAATGAGCAAGAAATGAAAGAAAACTAAGCTGATTTACTGAAAATTAGTAAAAGAATACCTGCTGCAACGAGAGTGAGTTATTTCAGCCAAACAAATAAAAAGGACAGCACGCCAGTTACATTCCTCATTTTTATTCAATTTTCAAGATTCCAACTTAGCGTGAAACAGACGCTAAATGACGGACAAAGTTAAAAACGCCAAATTCACTGCTCTTTCCAGATGAAAAGATGACTGCCCACCCAATTTCCATTGGAGGTTCCAATTTAGAGTTTGTTTGCTTCACAGATAAATTGAATTTGGTACAATTCTGACTTCCTGGTTTCTAAACCCCTGATGTCCAGAATTGTAGCGAACATGTTGGAAAGCAGGGTGGCACTCTCTCATTTGAAGAGCTTCAGAAACTTGGGTTTGAGCAGCTCCAGGCCGCCGGCGTCCTGCAGCACCTGCGGCAGGGAGGTCACACTCATGATGGCCTTGTTGGCGTCGTCAAACACCTTCTCACCCACCGCCTGCTTCACCCTGTCCTTCCAGGTGGACAGCTTGGGCCGGTCCGCAAACACGTCAACGCCGCATGCGACGGGCTGCCAAACGAAGACACACATCTTCTTATTTTTATTTATTCCAAGGTAATGAACTTTTTTCACTTTTTTCAGTCATTCATGAATGGAGAGACGGTGTGTGACAATTCTGACAATTTAGTTTTCAATGAACCTACTGACTATTTTTGGACTGTGGGAGGACGACAGTGAACCTGGAACCCAGGCAGGAACCAGGGGAACGTGGAGAACCCAGACAGAACTGGGACCTTCTAGCTGGGAGTCAACAGTTCTTAATCCCGCACCACCACACTGCCACTTGGTGTTCAGATTTCAAAATAATCATACAATCATAATAAATAAATAAATAAATAAATAAATAAATAATATTTATTAATAATAATATATTGTATAATGATATATTATACTATATATCATATATTATTATTATATTATATTAAATATTATATATTATTATTATATTATATCATATAGTATATACATTATATATTATATAATAATATATTATAGAATATATTATAAATAACATATATATATTAGTAATGATAATAATATATGTATTGATAATAATATTATTATTATTATTATCATTATTATTATCATCATTATTATGTATTTTGATACGATTTTCAACAATCTACTCACTATTTCTTTGTATCCTGATATAAAACATGGAACCCTCCTCATCATTCAGGCAAAATAAAGCCTGGATATTAAATCAGCCCCCAGTTCTAGCAAGCTAACTAGACAGGCAGTCCTGAAAACATGTTTGAGAGGCTTTCTTTTTTGCAAGCTGTCCATATCACCATCGGCACATTCTATAGCCTGGACTCGGCCTTGTTCCCTCCATTGCACTTATATGAACCTGGTCCCTGGAAATGAAGACTGTTATATCCAGACTACAGCAGTTGCGTACTCCTACCATCAACCAATGTACAAGTACATTGAAATAAAGATTCTGTGGTTGGCATGTTACAATTCCAGCTTGGACTATCACTGCCTTAAATTTGGGTATTTGCATTAACAAACTTCTTTCAAACAGGAAAACCACTGAAGTTGAGGAATGCAGCTGGGGTTTTGTCTGCTTTTTTTTTTTGTTTTCTTTTGTTTGATATTCATATTTGTCTCTGTGACAATAAAGGATGTTTGACAAAGTCGGCAGCATCGCAATGCTATCGGGGGGGCCGGTCAGCTCAGTGTCATACCAGAAATTTTGGCAACAAAGTTAGACTTTTAAAGGCAATTTTAGAAAAATGAAGTGAATAAAATCTGAACTGACAGCTTCGTCTGACGGTCCAAATCACCTGCATGATCTCTGCTATTGCCACCACATCAGCCAGAGAAATCTTGTCTCCGGCGATGAACGGTTTGTCCTGGAGGAACTTCTCCTCCAGAAGGGCGACTGACTGATTCAGGTCTTCCATGGCGCCGTCCATCTTTTCCTTGGGGACTTCGGAGCCCATCATGATGGGAAACACCACCTGTGCGGACATAGGTTTCAGCAGCTTCTAAAACTGCTTCAATCGAAAAGAGCTACTATCATTGCTAAAAACGCCACATCTGTGGGAGGTGCATCACATTCATTTGTTTTTACAAGGTAAATCAGCACGGTGAATTTACTGTGAGGTTGTTTGGAATCGTTTCAGAAAAAAAAACAATATTCAACATTGCTTCTTTGCACAGTCTGCATGAAAATAGACTGATAGGCAGTGGCTGAAACCCTAGATAAACTCCGACCGCACCGGTAGGTCACGTGGATTCACACATTCGTACCAGGAGCAGGAAGACCTTTGAACCGTGAGCTCGGAGGCCCGTGTGCTGCCAGGACATGTATTCGTTGATTCTGGCACGCTGCTGCAGGTCCGATGGGTACCAGTGATCCTCCACTGTGGAGACATGCTTCTCCGCCAGGTACTGCAGGATGGCAATGCTGCGGGCGACGACATGAGGGACGTAGATTGTTCTCATCAGTAGAAAATAACAGCCGGTCATAAACGCACAATGTTAGAGGCTGCGGGGACAGGATGTTATTTTAAAACAGTTTGTGGCCGAAGGGGAAACCCTGAGTATTTTGCACAACAGTCCAAATGGGAGTTGAGAGATGATTCCAGACAGTGCAAATGATCAGAATCAATGATTTGCACTTTCTGCACTGGGATTTTAAAGATGTGAGTCACATCTATAACTTGAGTCAGTTTCTGGCATTGTAAAACACTTAAGTAGACGCCAAAAGCCGACAAGCTTGGTTTGAATGAGTTGTAACTGAAATTAAGATGTTTAACCAAGGTTGGACTTGAAAATGATGGTGTTGACATCTGTCTAATCTAATCAGTTCCTCTATCTCTTCTTTTTTCCCTATTAACTTGGTGAAACATGTCTGGCATCGTTTTCAGAGGCCAGTGTGTGTGTGTGTGTGTGTGTGTGTGTATGTGTGTGTGTGTGTGTGTGTTGGGTTACACTTCCTGACTCTTTTTACATATGCATTACAAATGCTTTCAATTTTTTATTATATACAAAGACATATACACATACAGGTATATGTATATTGATTCTAACTTGAACTGTGTTACAGTGTCTGGTGTTATGCACAAATAAAGGCGAGGAAACATTCAGTAACAAGTAAGTCAGCAAGTATGATAACTTTATATTTTACTTGCAGCATCGACAGCCTGTCTCTAATTTCCTCTTTGTATCAGCAGCAAAAATATTTCTCACCGTAGTGCATTTATTAAACACTTTTTAGTGTTTACACTAAAGTGTTTTGGTTCTTTTAATCACCTCAAAGCGCCTCAGCCCAACTATTTCACCACCCTGATTAATTGTAAGTTTGTCAAGGGGAACCGCATGTGTGTGTGTGTGTGCTTGAGGGTGTGTATCCTGAACCATGGGTCTCATGTCAAGAGCTCCCATTCAGAAATATAAACTTATTGTTGAACAGGTTGTCTGTACCTCTCAGTCAGAATGAAATCCCCGTCCTTCATGACAGGAACCTTCCTCATAGAGCTGATTCTTCCAAACTCCTCGCTGTAGTGCTGCCCTGAGACAAACATAAAGGCAGGATAATCTCCATGTCATTTCTCCAGAATCCAAGTGACATTGAGTCGGGGATGGGGTGTATAGAAATGGGGATCTTTCAGCCGTTTGTCTCGGTTTTACAACCAACACCTCAGGGAGGTTTTATCTGAATGCTTTGACCTTTGAACCCCTGGCCACTGTCTGCTGGTGAACTCGGTTCCTGAGGGGTAACTGCTGCTTGCGCTCTGATAAGGCCTTCAGCTTTCTGGGTGAAACGTGAAATGAAGCTCAAACTGGAGTCAGTTTCTCTGAAAGGGCTTTGGGGTTCTTTTTATTGATTGTTGAATTGAAATTCAAGGAGTAGGAAAAAAAAAAAAGTTAAATGTTTACGTGTTTACGCTGATGTTACAGGATTTAAAAAAGCGGAATGTCATTCTTTTCTAAAAAATAAAAAAATGAAATAAACAGAAGAAAGAAGGGTCTTAAAGCTAGTGAATGTCGTTTATATCATGTGAAAAAAGCAAACCCAAGATCATGACTTCGGGGTGCAATAAAGCAGATGAACGTGAAACCCGAAAGACTGCGGCGACGAAGCATTACCTTTGCTCAGATCCACAAGCTTGAACTCGAAGGGGATCCCCACCGCTTTGGCAAACATGAAGACGGAGCGGCAGGGCTGCGAGTGCAGGTCGAGGTAGAGCTCCATTGCGTCCACGGGTTACTCGAGGCGTTCTGTCTCTGTGTACTCAATCCCTGGATGTAGTGTCTTGTTGTCCTCTGCCTGCCCTTTGCTCCGCCCCTCCTCGCTCAGTGATTCTTAAACAGTGGTGACAGGTTAAAGTAAGCGAGGCCGTCATGGATGAGCAGGCAGCACTCAGTTGAATACTTCAGTTTTATCTGCCTAGGGTGGCGAGAACTGGAATTAATCATTTTTCTCAACGCCGAAGGGGAAGGAGGATAAAGTACAAGTGAGTCTCAGTGAAGCGGCACATGAACCAACAACAGGTGGCTGTGATTGGATGTGTGTTTCGCACACTGTGTGTGATACCCTGTGCAGTAGCTGATAACTTATCTGGACTTCCCATTTTCACCAGTAATATATAATGTCAACCCCTGAAGTGAACTTTTTATGGGATGTGTAAAACGAAAGAATTGAAAAGAACAATAAAATGAGCTTGTCTTTGAGAGTGCTCTATTTCAGGGCCGGCAACTTTGTGTTTAAAGAGTAACTTTTAAAAGATAATTATGCAATATTTGCTGCAACACAATATGGTACAAAGAAAAAAGGGCGTATAAAAGAAGCCCGTTGTTGGAAAAAAAAAAGCATGTTCTGACTACTTTGGAATGAACACGAAATGAATTAAAGCTTCATTTTGTGAATTAGTTAGTTTTGGATAACTAAATTACTAAGACTGGAAATAAAAAATGGAATGGCTGATTGGTGTTTTGCAGCCAAAAGGTCTCACTGTCAAATGTCTTTATTGTCATTTCTTTCACACAAATAATGTGTGAGAAAAACGTTCATCAACAGAGTTCTGTTGTTGGTTTCTGCTTTGGTCTTGATGCAGGTGCATGGTCGCCCCACACATGAACCTCGGGCCACCGGCCAAACAAAGAGCATCGATGCAGAAAGATCTGGCATATGAGAAAGTCTTCTCGTTCATACTGTGAGAACACAGTGTGAGGACATTGAGAAAAGTACACTTAGATGCATTACTATAGCGGTAAAGCTGTGTGCATGTTCACAGCGGAAGTTTTTATCTTTATTTCAACTACACAAAGCTCTAAAAACATGAAGAGCAGAAATATGGGACACTGAGGAGTGGGATGAACTTTATGCATCCCCAAAACTGTTTTTTTTCCACCGGAGGCACAGTGGAACTGTGAGACTCTCACCACCCCTCCCCTCCCCCTGGTCTAGGAGATGGAGGAGACGCCATAAACAAAAGTGGGTCAAGTCTATCAGGCAGGGAAAGCAGGGTAAGCAGGCTGAATGTCTGTACTAGGCGACATGATGACCCACAAAATTTTCAGTCTCTTCCTCATGAATGGCTGATAACTCACAAACAAAATGGACGAGGTTCATCTGGGAATCGTCTCACGCAGGATGGACAGCTGTGTGACCCGTGTTATGGAGACCTGGCTGAATAAAAAAACCTTCCACATGCTTTGGTGCTGTGGGGCTTGTTCCAGTAGGCCAACTGGACCGTAGCCTCCACAAATGCTAATCACAAGAAGGAGGAAGTGGGATCGATGCCCAGATTGTCCAAGCCCCTTTGGATTGTTCATCAAGGAAAGTTTCCCTTTATGTGGGTGCCCGAATCGTGAAATGTCTGATCACAACATGACCAGAATGGACAACACTCCTCTTGATTGTCATCACTCGCTTTTGCTTGTCTTCTATTCAAGCATTGAATTATCCTCTCTGTATACAAAGACATCTTCAAAAAGGGAAATGAGCTCAAATGGTATAGTGCTCGCTTAGCACGGGAGAGGTAATGGTATTGGCTCCCCCGCTCTCTAACTGACTGTGAGTTGCTTGCTAACAATCTGGCATTCCTGTTTTGCCAATAATTGTAGCAAAATCTGTAAATCTTGGGTTACCTGCAAACAAGAGGAACATTTAGAAGGGATATACGCATTCCAGGAAACCTCCTGTCAGGCACTCATATTAAGGACACACATTTGTTTCAAACACTCCACTTCTTTCCGTGAAGCTTGTACACTCAAGACATAGAACAACAATCTTGTCCCCAATTCAAAAAGGATGAGATTCGAACCCACACGTGCAGAGCAAAACAGATTACCAGTCCATCGCCTTTACTACTCCTGATCTTGTCTACAAGAGTAGAGGCATTTGGCAGTCTTTGGGCAAAGTGCAGTGATAAAACATTTCACTTGCGATCAAAAGGTCTGGTTCAAATCTGGATGCCCCCTGTTTTCATCTTCTCAGTTTGTGCTTTACTACGGGGGATAATCACACAATCTTGAAAGTACTTTCTTGCTCTTGAATGGATATAGTTCAATCCAGGGTATTTAAGCTTTGCTGGTCTCGAGAGGTCACCAATTCCAATCTGGGTGCCCCTTGCCTTCTTGTTCATCTCAGTTGTCGCTTCACGTTCTCCAGCTGAACATGAATTTTATATGCCAACAATCTGGTATCTCTGTTTTACTTGTAATAGTGGCAAAATCTGTGAATCTTGGGTTACCAGCAAAAAAGAGAAATGTTTGGAAAAACCATAAGTATTCCAGGAAACCTCCTGTCCAAGCTTATTAAGGAGAAACATTTCTCTCAAACACCCTTCTTCTTTCCGTAAAGCTAGTGCACTCACTTACAATCCTAACCCGGATAGGACTAATGTTTCCTTCAGATTTTCTTCAGCTCCAAAAGGATAACTCCAATGGTCCTAGAGCACATACACAAGCTCGTTTGCTTCTAATGGAGAAAAAGCCTGATGTGAGTGTCAGATAGACTTGATGACAGTTTCTTCCCCAGCAAATGGGTGTGACCAGTAAAGACGATGTGCTGAGGCTTCAAGTGTGTAGATGGTGAGTGTGAAACCCTTTTAGAAATCCAACACCTTAACCACGGAGTGAAGGATTTGGATCATTGGCCATGAAGGCGACTGCTTACAAGGCTTCTTCATGGCATGAGCAAAAGCTTTCCAAGATTAATCCTTACTTAGGGGATAGGAAACATTCAGGGGGGTTGCTGGAGAATGCGGGTGTCGATCCCGCTACCTCTCGCATGCGAAGCGAGCGCTCTACCATTTGAGCTAATTCCCCTTTTTGAAGCACTTTCTGTGTACCAAAAAGGAACACGAGAAAGACTTTGAGGTGAAAAAGGCAATAAATGTTGACAAGAAAACTCCCTTGACTTGTAGCGCAAGAAAAAACTTTCAAAAAAAAAAAAAGGTCCACTCCCAAGGTAGACCCAATTGATAGGCTTAGGGAAGTTTTGCGACATTCAGTCTTGCTTGGGTTCAACAAAACATTTACTTGGCAAGGTTGAACGGCACTCTCCTTGCAAACAACTCGAGGTCAGCTGGAGAATGCGGGCATCGATCCCGCTTCCTCTCGCATGCTAAGCGAGCGCTCTACCATTTGAGCTAATTCCCCTTTTTCCAATTCTTCCCTGTACCGTCAACGCCCAGTCAGACAGAATTCGGAGCAAAAAAGACGATAAATATTGACCCGAAAACCCAGAGTCCCTTTAATTACGCTGAAGGGAGACACATGGGCTGAGCCTTCGTCACTTTTGGCTAGCATTGAACTCAAACTTAGGAAAAGAGGACAGGGGGCATCCAGATTTGAACTGGAGACCTCTTGATCTGCAGTCAAATGCTCTGCCACTGAGCTATGCCCCCACAACTAGAGCAAAAACCATACTACTCAAAATCGCCCGTTGCGCATCGTCATCGTACTACGGCAACAGCGGGAAGAGGCTCCCCGCTTGTCGCTCCAATGCGACGACAAGAGAAGCAGAAGTCAACGGAGGCCATCCAGAGGAGCGTTGTCCTTCTTGGACCGCCGTGATCATCAACTCCAGACTTTTGGCCTCAACCCAATTGTACAGGGCAACAGGGGACGAAACTTGTCCGATCTATTACATAAAAGCCAGTGGAGAATGTGGGCATCGATCCCACTACCTCTCACATGCAAAGCGAGCGCTCTACCGTTTGAGCTAATTCCCCTCAAAAACTCCTTGCTTAGCGCTAAACTCAGACTGTAAAAAGGAAACAAAAGGCCCACTGCTCGGGTAGTCCCGGTCGATTGGTTTCTCAACAACAGACGAAAACGGGGCGAAATGGACCGCAGGAAAGGACATCGTCTCGAAAGCAAGACACAGAAGACGAGCAGCAAAGACACTTAGCTTTGGGGAAGTCAAAGCGCAATCCTGACCAGGAGAAGGCTGATGTTTCCTTCACATTTTCTTCAGCGGCAAAAGGACCGCTCCACTGGTCCAGTGGCAAATACACAATCCAGCTGGTTGGCATCTAATGGACAAAACCTTTGATGCCCTATGTGAGTGTCACATAGAACCGATGACCATTTCATCCCCTTTAAATGGCTGTGGCCTGTAAGGACAATGTGACTAAGTCTTGGAGGTTCAAAGAGTTGCGTGTGGCCGGCCTGGCCGGTTTTTCTAAGGGAACATCTCCATGTAGATGAGGTGGCCGAGTGGTTAAGGCGATGGACTGCTAATCCATTGTGCTCTGCACGCGTGGGTTCGAATCCCATCCTCGTCGCAAGATAGGCAGGATTCTTGCATTACGTCACAAAGTGATGTTGAGGAGGATTTGGGTCGTTGGCCATAAAAGGCACTGCTTGCCAGGCTACTTCATGGTACGACCAAAAGTTTTACGACACTCACTCTTGCTGGGGTTCAACAAAACATTTACTTGGCAAGGTTGAACAGCACTCTCCTTGCAAACAACTCGAGGTCAGCTGGAGAATGCGGGCATCGATCCCGCTACCTCTCGCATGCTAAGCGAGCGCTCTACCATTTGAGCTAATTCCCCTTTTTCCAATTCTTCCCTGTACCGTCAACGCCCAGTCAGACAGAATTCGGAGCGAAAAGGACGATAAATATTGACCCGAAAACCCAGAGTCCCTTTAATTACGCTGTGCTTACTCAAGGGCGAGAAAGAACATTGCATGAAGGGAGACACATGGGCTGAGCCTTCGTCACTTTTGGCTAGCATTGAACTCAAACTTAGGAAAAGAGGACAGGGGGCATCCAGATTTGAACTGGAGACCTCTTGATCTGAAGTCAAATGCTCTGCCACTGAGCTATGCCCCCACAACTAGAGCAAAAACCATACTACTCAAAATCGCCCGTTGCGCAACATCATCGTACTAGGGCAACAGCGGGAAGAGGCTCCCCGCTTGTCGCTCCAATGCGACGACAAGAGAAGCAGAAGTCAACGGAGGCCATCCAGAGGAGCATTGTCCTTCTTGGACTGCCGTAATCATCAACTCCAGACTTTTGGCCTCAACCCAATTGTACAGGGCAACAGGGGACGAAAATTGTCCGATCTATTACATAAAAGCCAGTGGAGAATGTGGGCATCGATCCCACTACCTCTCACATGCAAAGCGAGCGCTCTACCGTTTGAGCTAATTCCCCTCAAAAACTCCTTGCTTAGCGCTAAACTCAGACTGTAAAAAGGAAACAAAAGGCCCACTGCTCGGGTAGTCCTGGTCGATTGGTTTCTCAACAACAGACGAAAACGGGACGAAATGGACCGCCGGAAAGGACATCGTCTCGAAAGCAAGACACAGAAGACGAGCAGCAAAGACACTTAGCTTTGGGGAAGTCAAAGCGCAATCCTGACCAGGAGAAGGCTGACGTTTCCTTCACATTTTCTTCAGCTGCAAAAGGACCGCTCCACTGGTCCAGTGGCAAATACACAATCCAGCTGGTTGGCATCTAATGGACAAAACCTCTGATGATGCCCTATGTGAGTGTCACATAGAACCGATGACCATTTCATCCCCTGTAAACGGCTGTGGCCTGTAAGGACAATGTGACTAAGTCTTGGAGGTTCAAAGAGTTGCGTGTGGCCGGTCTGGCCGGTTTTTCTAAGGGAACATCTCCATGTAGATGAGGTGGCCGAGTGGTTAAGGCGATGGACTGCTAATCCATTGTGCTCTGCACGCGTGGGTTTGAATCCCATCCTCGTCGCAAGATAGGCAGGATTCTTGCATTACGTCACAAAGTGATGTTGAGGAGGATTTGGGTCGTTGGCCATAAAAGGCACTGCTTGCCAGGCTACTTCATGGTACGACCAAAAGTTTTACGACACTCACTCTTGCTCTGGGTCAAGAAAACATTTACTTGGCAAGGTTGAACGGCACTCTCCTTGCAAACAACTCGAGGTCAGCTGGAGAATGCGGGCATCGATCCCGCTACCTCTCGCATGCTAAGCGAGCGCTCTACCATTTGAGCTAATTCCCCTTTTTCCAATTCTTCCCTGTACCGTCAACGCCCAGTCAGACAGAATTCGGAGCGAAAAGGACGATAAATATTGACCCGAAAACCCAGAGTCCCTTTAATTACGCTGTGCTTAGTCAAGGGCGAGAAAGAACATTGCATGAAGGGAGACACATGGGCTGAGCCTTCGTCACTTTTGGCTAGCATTGAACTCAAACTTAGGAAAAGAGGACAGGGGGCATCCAGATTTGAACTGGAGACCTCTTGATCTGCAGTCAAATGCTCTGCCACTGAGCTATGCCCCCACAACTAGAGCAAAAACCATACTACTCAAAATCGCCCGTTGCGCATCGTCATCGTACTACGGCAACAGCGGGAAGAGGCTCCCCGCTTGTCGCTCCAATGCGACGACAAGAGAAGCAGAAGTCAACGGAGGCCATCCAGAGGAGCGTTGTCCTTCTTGGACTGCCGTGATCATCAACTCCAGACTTTTGGCCTCAACCCAATTGTACAGGGCAACAGGGGACGAAAATTGTCCGATCTATTACATAAAAGCCAGTGGAGAATGTGGGCATCGATCCCACTACCTCTCACATGCAAAGCGAGCGCTCTACCGTTTGAGCTAATTCCCCTCAAAAACTCCGTGCTTAGCGCTAAACTCAGACTGTAAAAAGGAAACAAAAGGCCCACTGCTCGGGTAGTCCCGGTCGATTGGTTTCTCAACAACAGACGAAAACGGGGCGAAATGGACCGCAGGAAAGGACATCGTCTCGAAAGCAAGACACAGAAGACGAGCAGCAAAGACACTTAGCTTTGGGGAAGTCAAAGCGCAATCCTGACCAGGAGAAGGCTGATGTTTCCTTCACATTTTCTTCAGCGGCAAAAGGACCGCTCCACTGGTCCAGTGGCAAATACACAATCCAGCTGGTTGGCATCTAATGGACAAAACCTTTGATGCCCTATGTGAGTGTCACATAGAACCGATGACCATTTCATCCCCTTTAAATGGCTGTGGCCTGTAAGGACAATGTGACTAAGTCTTGGAGGTTCAAAGAGTTGCGTGTGGCCGGTCTGGACGGTTTTTCTAAGGGAACATCTCCATGTAGATGAGGTGGCCGAGTGGTTAAGGCGATGGACTGCTAATCCATTGTGCTCTGCACGCGTGGGTTCGAATCCCATCCTCGTCGCAAGATAGGCAGGATTCTTGCATTACGTCACAAAGCGATGGTTAGGAGGATTTGGGTCGTTGGCCATAAAAGGCACTGCTTGCCAGGCTACTTCATGGAACGACCAAAAGTTTTACGACACTCACTCTTGCTGGGGTTCAACAAAACATTTACTTGGCAAGGTTGAACGGCACTCTCCTTGCAAACAACTCGAGGTCAGCTGGAGAATGCGGGCATCGATCCCGCTACCTCTCGCATGCTAAGCGAGCGCTCTACCATTTGAGCTAATTCCCCTTTTTCCAATTGTTCCCTGTACCGTCAACGCCCAGTCAGACAGAATTCGGAGCGAAAAAGACGATAAATATTGACCCGAAAACCCAGAGTCCCTTTAATCAGCTGTGCTTAGTCAAGGGCGAGAAAGAACATTGCATGAAGGGAGACACATGGGCTGAGCCTTCGTCACTTTTGGCTAGCATTGAACTCAAACTTAGGAAAAGAGGACAGGGGGCATCCAGATTTGAACTGGAGACCTCTTGATCTGCAGTCAAATGCTCTGCCACTGAGCTATGCCCCCACAACTAGAGCAAAAACCATACTACTCAAAATCGCCCGTTGCGCATCGTCATCGTACTACGGCAACAGCGGGAAGAGGCTCCCCGCTTGTCGCTCCAATGCGACGACAAGAGAAGCAGAAGTCAACGGAGGCCATCCAGATGAGCGTTGTCCTTCTTGGACTGCCGTGATCATCAACTCCAGACTTTTGGCCTCAACCCAATTGTACAGGGCAACAGGGGACGAAAATTGTCCGATCTATTACATAAAAGCCAGTGGAGAATGTGGGCATCGATCCCACTACCTCTCACATGCAAAGCGAGCGCTCTACCGTTTGAGCTAATTCCCCTCAAAAACTCCTTGCTTAGCGCTAAACTCAGACTGTAAAAAGGAAACAAAAGGCCCACTGCTCGGGTAGTCCCGGTCGATTGGTTTCTCAACAACAGACGAAAACGGGGCGAAATGGACCGCAGGAAAGGACATCGTCTCGAAAGCAAGACACAGAAGACGAGCAGCAAAGACACTTAGCTTTGGGGAAGTCAAAGCGCAATCCTGACCAGCAGAAGGCTGACGTTTCCTTCAGATTTTCTTCAGCGGCAAAAGGACCGCTCCACTGGTCCAGTGGCAAATACACAATCCAGCTGGTTGGCATCTAATGGACAAAACCTCTGATGATGCCCTATGTGAGTGTCACATAGAACCGATGACCATTTCATCCCCTGTAAACGGCTGTGGCCTGTAAGGACAATGTGACTAAGTCTTGGAGGTTCAAAGAGTTGCGTGTGGCCGGTCTGGACGGTTTTTCTAAGGGAACATCTCCATGTAGATGAGGTGGCCGAGTGGTTAAGGCGATGGACTGCTAATCCATTGTGCTCTGCACGCGTGGGTTCGAATCCCATCCTCGTCGCAAGATAGGAAGGATTCTTGCATTACGTCACAAAGTGACGTTGAGGAGGATTTGGGTCGTTGGCCATAAAAGGCACTGCTTGCCAGGCTACTTCATGGTACGACCAAAAGTTTTACAACACTCACTCTTGCTGGGGTTCAACAAAACATTTACTTAGCAGGTTGAACGGCACTCTCCTTGCAAACAACTCGAGGTCAGCTGGAGAATGCGGGCATCGATCCCGCTACCTCTCGCATGCTAAGCGAGCGCTCTACCATTTGAGCTAATTCCCCTTTTTCCAATTCTTCCCTGTACCGTCAACGCCCAGTCAGACAGAATTCGGAGCGAAAAGGACGATAAATATTGACCCGAAAACCCAGAGTCCCTTTAATTACGCTGTGCTTAGTCAAGAGCGAGAAAGAACATTGCATGAAGAGAGACACATGGGCTGAGCCTTCGTCACTTTTGGCTAGCATTGAACTCAAACTTAGGAAAAGAGGACAGGGGGCATCCAGATTTGAACTGGAGACCTCTTGATCTGCAGTCAAATGCTCTGCCACTGAGCTATGCCCCCACAACTAGAGCAAAAACCATACTACTCAAAATCGCCCGTTGCGCATCGTCATCGTACTACGGCAACAGCGGGAAGAGGCTCCCCGCTTGTCGCTCCAATGCGACGACAAGAGAAGCAGAAGTCAACGGAGGCCATCCAGAGGAGCGTTGTCCTTCTTGGACTGCCGTGATCATCAACTCCAGACTTTTGGCCTCAACCCAATTGTACAGGGCAACAGGGGACGAAAATTGTCCGATCTATTACATAAAAGCCAGTGGAGAATGTGGGCATCGATCCCACTACCTCTCACATGCAAAGCGAGCGCTCTACCGTTTGAGCTAATTCCCCTCAAAAACTCCGTGCTTAGCGCTAAACTCAGACTGTAAAAAGGAAACAAAAGGCCCACTGCTCGGGTAGTCCCGGTCGATTGGTTTCTCAACAACAGACGAAAACGGGGCGAAATGGACCGCAGGAAAGGACATCGTCTCGAAAGCAAGACACAGAAGACGAGCAGCAAAGACACTTAGCTTTGGGGAAGTCAAAGCGCAATCCTGACCAGGAGAAGGCTGATGTTTCCTTCACATTTTCTTCAGCGGCAAAAGGACCGCTCCACTGGTCCAGTGGCAAATACACAATCCAGCTGGTTGGCATCTAATGGACAAAACCTTTGATGCCCTATGTGAGTGTCACATAGAACCGATGACCATTTCATCCCCTTTAAATGGCTGTGGCCTGTAAGGACAATGTGACTAAGTCTTGGAGGTTCAAAGAGTTGCGTGTGGCCGGTCTGGACGGTTTTTCTAAGGGAACACCTCCATGTAGATGAGGTGGCCGAGTGGTTAAGGCGATGGACTGCTAATCCATTGTGCTCTGCACGCGTGGGTTCGAATCCCATCCTCGTCGCAAGATAGGCAGGATTCTTGCATTACGTCACAAAGCGATGGTTAGGAGGATTTGGGTCGTTGGCCATAAAAGGCACTGCTTACTAGGCTACTTCATGGAACGACCAAAAGTTTTACGACACTCACTCTTGCTCTGGGTCAAGAAAACATTTACTTGGCAAGGTTGAACGGCACTCTCCTTGCAAACAACTCGAGGTCAGCTGGAGAATGCGGGCATCGATCCCGCTACCTCTCGCATGCTAAGCGAGCGCTCTACCATTTGAGCTAATTCCCCTTTTTCCAATTGTTCCCTGTACCGTCAACGCCCAGTCAGAAGGAATTCGGAGCGAAAAAGACGATAAATATTGACCCGAAAACCCAGAGTCCCTTTAATTACGCTGTGCTTAGTCAAGGGCGAGAAAGAACATTGCATGAAGGGAGACACATGGGCTGAGCCTTCGTCACTTTTGGCTAGCATTGAACTCAAACTTAGGAAAAGAGGACAGGGGGCATCCAGATTTGAACTGGAGACCTCTTGATCTGCAGTCAAATGCTCTGCCACTGAGCTATGCCCCCACAACTAGAGCAAAAACCATACTACTCAAAATCGCCCGTTGCGTTACATCATCGTACTACGGCGACAGCGGGAAGAGGCTCCCCGCTTGTCGCTCCAATGCGACGACAAGAGAAGCAGAAGTCAACGGAGGCCATCCAGAGGAGCGTTGTCCTTCTTGGACCGCCGTGATCATCAACTCCAGACTTTTGGCCTCAACCCAATTGTACAGGGCAACAGGGGACGAAAATTGTCCGATCTATTACATAAAAGCCAGTGGAGAATGTGGGCATCGATCCCACTACCTCTCACATGCAAAGCGAGCGCTCTACCGTTTGAGCTAATTCCCCTCAAAAACTCCGTGCTTAGCGCTAAACTCAGACTGTAAAAAGGAAACAAAAGGCCCACTGCTCGGGTAGTCCCGGTCGATTGGTTTCTCAACAACAGACGAAAACGGGGCGAAATGGACCGCAGGAAAGGACATCGTCTCGAAAGCAAGACACAGAAGACGAGCAGCAAAGACACTTAGCTTTGGGGAAGTCAAAGCGCAATCCTGACCAGGAGAAGGCTGACGTTTCCTTCACATTTTCTTCAGCTGCAAAAGGACCGCTCCACTGGTCCAGTGGCAAATACACAATCCAGCTGGTTGGCATCTAATGGACAAAACCTCTGATGATGCCCTATGTGAGTGTCACATAGAACCGATGACCATTTCATCCCCTGTAAACGGCTGTGGCCTGTAAGGACAATGTGACTAAGTCTTGGAGGTTCAAAGAGTTGCGTGTGGCCGGTCTGGACGGTTTTTCTAAGGGAACATCTCCATGTAGATGAGGTGGCCGAGTGGTTAAGGCGATGGACTGCTAATCCATTGTGCTCTGCACGCGTGGGTTCGAATCCCATCCTCGTCGCAAGATAGAAAGGATTCTTGCATTACGTCACAAAGTGACGTTGAGGAGGATTTGGGTCGTTGGCCATAAAAGGCACTGCTTGCCAGGCTACTTCATGGTACGACCAAAAGTTTTACGACACTCACTCTTGCTGGGGTTCAACAAAACATTTACTTAGCAGGTTGAACGGCACTCTCCTTGCAAACAACTCGAGGTCAGCTGGAGAATGCGGGCATCGATCCCGCTACCTCTCGCATGCTAAGCGAGCGCTCTACCATTTGAGCTAATTCCCCTTTTTCCAATTCTTCCCTGTACCGTCAACGCCCAGTCAGACAGAATTCGGAGCGAAAAGGACGATAAATATTGACCCGAAAACCCAGAGTCCCTTTAATTACGCTGTGCTTAGTCAAGGGCGAGAAAGAACATTGCATGAAGGGAGACACATGGGCTGAGCCTTCGTCACTTTTGGCTAGCATTGAACTCAAACTTAGGAAAAGAGGACAGGGGGCATCCAGATTTGAACTGGAGACCTCTTGATCTGCAGTCAAATGCTCTGCCACTGAGCTATGCCCCCACAACTAGAGCAAAAACCATACTACTCAAAATCGCCCGTTGCGCATCGTCATCGTACTACGGCAACAGCGGGAAGAGGCTCCCCGCTTGTCGCTCCAATGCGACGACAAGAGAAGCAGAAGTCAACGGAGGCCATCCAGAGGAGCGTTGTCCTTCTTGGACTGCCGTGATCATCAACTCCAGACTTTTGGCCTCAACCCAATTGTACAGGGCAACAGGGGACGAAAATTGTCCGATCTATTACATAAAAGCCAGTGGAGAATGTGGGCATCGATCCCACTACCTCTCACATGCAAAGCGAGCGCTCTACCGTTTGAGCTAATTCCCCTCAAAAACTCCGTGCTTAGCGCTAAACTCAGACTGTAAAAAGGAAACAAAAGGCCCACTGCTCGGGTAGTCCCGGTCGATTGGTTTCTCAACAACAGACGAAAACGGGGCGAAATGGACCGCAGGAAAGGACATCGTCTCGAAAGCAAGACACAGAAGACGAGCAGCAAAGACACTTAGCTTTGGGAAAGTCAAAGCGCAATCCTGACCAGGAGAAGGCTGATGTTTCCTTCACATTTTCTTCAGCGGCAAAAGGACCGCTCCACTGGTCCAGTGGCAAATACACAATCCAGCTGGTTGGCATCTAATGGACAAAACCTTTGATGCCCTATGTGAGTGTCACATAGAACCGATGACCATTTCATCCCCTTTAAATGGCTGTGGCCTGTAAGGACAATGTGACTAAGTCTTGGAGGTTCAAAGAGTTGCGTGTGGCCGGTCTGGACGGTTTTTCTAAGGGAACATCTCCATGTAGATGAGGTGGCCGAGTGGTTAAGGCGATGGACTGCTAATCCATTGTGCTCTGCACGCGTGGGTTCGAATCCCATCCTCGTCGCAAGATAGGCAGGATTCTTGCATTACGTCACAAAGCGATGGTTAGGAGGATTTGGGTCGTTGGCCATAAAAGGCACTGCTTGCCAGGCTACTTCATGGAACGACCAAAAGTTTTACGACACTCACTCTTGCTGGGGTTCAACAAAACATTTACTTGGCAAGGTTGAACGGCACTCTCCTTGCAAACAACTCGAGGTCAGCTGGAGAATGCGGGCATCGATCCCGCTACCTCTCGCATGCTAAGCGAGCGCTCTACCATTTGAGCTAATTCCCCTTTTTCCAATTCTTCCCTGTACCGTCAACGCCCAGTCAGACAGAATTCGGAGCGAAAAAGACGAGAAATATTGACCCGAAAACCCAGAGTCCCTTTAATCAGCTGTGCTTAGTCAAGGGCGAGAAAGAACATTGCATGAAGGGAGACACATGGGCTGAGCCTTCGTCACTTTTGGCTAGCATTGAACTCAAACTTAGGAAAAGAGGACAGGGGGCATCCAGATTTGAACTGGAGACCTCTTGATCTGCAGTCAAATGCTCTGCCACTGAGCTATGCCCCCACAACTAGAGCAAAAACCATACTACTCAAAATCGCCCTTTGCGTTACATCATCGTACTACGGCAACAGCGGGAAGAGGCTCCCCGCTTGTCGCTCCAATGCGACGACAAGAGAAGCAGAAGTCAACGGAGGCCATCCAGAGGAGCGTTGTCCTTCTTGGACTGCCGTGATCATCAACTCCAGACTTTTGGCCTCAACCCAATTGTACAGGGCAACAGGGGACGAAACTTGTCCGATCTATTACATAAAAGCCAGTGGAGAATGTGGGCATCGATCCCACTACCTCTCACATGCAAAGCGAGCGCTCTACCGTTTGAGCTAATTCCCCTCAAAAACTCTGTGCTTAGCGCTAAACTCAGACTGTAAAAAGGAAACAAAAGGCCCACTGCTCGGGTAGTCCCGGTCGATTGGTTTCTCAACAACAGACGAAAACGGGGCGAAATGGACCGCCGGAAAGGACATCGTCTCGAAAACAAGACACAGAAGACGAGCAGCAAAGACACTTAGCTTTGGGGAAGTCAAAGCGCAATCCTGACCAGGAGAAGGCTGATGTTTCCTTCACATTTTCTTCAGCGGCAAAAGGACCGCTCCACGGGTCCATTGGCAAATACACAATCCAGCTGGTTGGCATCTAATGGACAAAACCTCTGATGATGCCCTATGTGAGTGTCACATAGAACTGATGACCATTTCATCCCCTGTAAACGGCTGTGGCCTGTAAGGACAATGTGACTAAGTCTTGGAGGTTCAAAGAGTTGCGTGTGGCCGGTCTGGCCGGTTTTTCTAAGGGAACATCTCCATGTAGATGAGGTGGCCGAATGGTTAAGGCGATGGACTGCTAATCCATTGTGCTCTGCACGCGTGGGTTCGAATCCCATCCTCGTCGCAAGATAGGCAGGATTCTTGCATTACGTCACAAAGTGACGTTGAGGAGGATTTGGGTCGTTGGCCATAAAAGGCACTGCTTGCCAGGCTACTTCATGGTACGACCAAAAGTTTTACGACACTCACTCTTGCTGGGGTTCAACAAAACATTTACTTAGCAGGTTGAACGGCACTCTCCTTGCAAACAACTCGAGGTCAGCTGGAGAATGCGGGCATCGATCCCGCTACCTCTCGCATGCTAAGCGAGCGCTCTACCATTTGAGCTAATTCCCCTTTTTCCAATTCTTCCCTGTACCGTCAACGCCCAGTCAGACAGAATTCGGAGCGAAAAGGACGATAAATATTGACCCGAAAACCCAGAGTCCCTTTAATTACGCTGTGCTTAGTCAAGGGCGAGAAAGAACATTGCATGAAGGGAGACACATGGGCTGAGCCTTCGTCACTTTTGGCTAGCATTGAACTCAAACTTAGGAAAAGAGGACAGGGGGCATCCAGATTTGAACTGGAGACCTCTTGATCTGCAGTCAAATGCTCTGCCACTGAGCTATGCCCCCACAACTAGAGCAAAAACCATACTACTCAAAATCGCCCGTTGCGCATCGTCATCGTACTACGGCAACAGCGGGAAGAGGCTCCCCGCTTGTCGCTCCAATGCGACGACAAGAGAAGCAGAAGTCAACGGAGGCCATCCAGAGGAGCGTTGTCCTTCTTGGACTGCCGTGATCATCAACTCCAGACTTTTGGCCTCAACCCAATTGTACAGGGCAACAGGGGACGAAAATTGTCCGATCTATTACATAAAAGCCAGTGGAGAATGTGGGCATCGATCCCACTACCTCTCACATGCAAAGCGAGCGCTCTACCGTTTGAGCTAATTCCCCTCAAAAACTCCGTGCTTAGCGCTAAACTCAGACTGTAAAAAGGAAACAAAAGGCCCACTGCTCGGGTAGTCCCGGTCGATTGGTTTCTCAACAACAGACGAAAACGGGGCGAAATGGACCGCAGGAAAGGACATCGTCTCGAAAGCAAGACACAGAAGACGAGCAGCAAAGACACTTAGCTTTGGGAAAGTCAAAGCGCAATCCTGACCAGGAGAAGGCTGATGTTTCCTTCACATTTTCTTCAGCGGCAAAAGGACCGCTCCACTGGTCCAGTGGCAAATACACAATCCAGCTGGTTGGCATCTAATGGACAAAACCTTTGATGCCCTATGTGAGTGTCACATAGAACCGATGACCATTTCATCCCCTTTAAATGGCTGTGGCCTGTAAGGACAATGTGACTAAGTCTTGGAGGTTCAAAGAGTTGCGTGTGGCCGGTCTGGACGGTTTTTCTAAGGGAACATCTCCATGTAGATGAGGTGGCCGAGTGGTTAAGGCGATGGACTGCTAATCCATTGTGCTCTGCACGCGTGGGTTCGAATCCCATCCTCGTCGCAAGATAGGCAGGATTCTTGCATTACGTCACAAAGCGATGGTTAGGAGGATTTGGGTCGTTGGCCATAAAAGGCACTGCTTGCCAGGCTACTTCATGGAACGACCAAAAGTTTTACGACACTCACTCTTGCTGGGGTTCAACAAAACATTTACTTGGCAAGGTTGAACGGCACTCTCCTTGCAAACAACTCGAGGTCAGCTGGAGAATGCGGGCATCGATCCCGCTACCTCTCGCATGCTAAGCGAGCGCTCTACCATTTGAGCTAATTCCCCTTTTTCCAATTCTTCCCTGTACCGTCAACGCCCAGTCAGACAGAATTCGGAGCGAAAAAGACGAGAAATATTGACCCGAAAACCCAGAGTCCCTTTAATCAGCTGTGCTTAGTCAAGGGCGAGAAAGAACATTGCATGAAGGGAGACACATGGGCTGAGCCTTCGTCACTTTTGGCTAGCATTGAACTCAAACTTAGGAAAAGAGGACAGGGGGCATCCAGATTTGAACTGGAGACCTCTTGATCTGCAGTCAAATGCTCTGCCACTGAGCTATGCCCCCACAACTAGAGCAAAAACCATACTACTCAAAATCGCCCGTTGCGTTACATCATCGTACTACGGCAACAGCGGGAAGAGGCTCCCCGCTTGTCGCTCCAATGCGACGACAAGAGAAGCAGAAGTCAACGGAGGCCATCCAGAGGAGCGTTGTCCTTCTTGGACTGCCGTGATCATCAACTCCAGACTTTTGGCCTCAACCCAATTGTACAGGGCAACAGGGGACGAAACTTGTCCGATCTATTACATAAAAGCCAGTGGAGAATGTGGGCATCGATCCCACTACCTCTCACATGCAAAGCGAGCGCTCTACCGTTTGAGCTAATTCCCCTCAAAAACTCTGTGCTTAGCGCTAAACTCAGACTGTAAAAAGGAAACAAAAGGCCCACTGCTCGGGTAGTCCCGGTCGATTGGTTTCTCAACAACAGACGAAAACGGGGCGAAATGGACCGCCGGAAAGGACATCGTCTCGAAAACAAGACACAGAAGACGAGCAGCAAAGACACTTAGCTTTGGGGAAGTCAAAGCGCAATCCTGACCAGGAGAAGGCTGATGTTTCCTTCACATTTTCTTCAGCGGCAAAAGGACCGCTCCACGGGTCCAGTGGCAAATACACAATCCAGCTGGTTGGCATCTAATGGACAAAACCTCTGATGATGCCCTATGTGAGTGTCACATAGAACTGATGACCATTTCATCCCCTGTAAACGGCTGTGGCCTGTAAGGACAATGTGACTAAGTCTTGGAGGTTCAAAGAGTTGCGTGTGGCCGGTC
The DNA here is from genome assembly GCF_037954325.1 of Fistularia commersonii. NCBI lineage: Eukaryota > Metazoa > Chordata > Actinopteri > Syngnathiformes > Fistulariidae > Fistularia > Fistularia commersonii. Next base: position 5,726,041 of record NC_141305.1, read on the forward strand.
TGGCCGGTTTTTCTAAGGGAACATCTCCATGTAGATGAGGTGGCCGAATGGTTAAGGCGATGGACTGCTAATCCATTGTGCTCTGCACGCGTGGGTTCGAATCCCATCCTCGTTGCAAGATAGGCAGGATTCTTGCATTACGTCACAAAGCGATGTTGAGGAGGATTTGGGTCGTTGGCCATAAAAGGCACTGCTTGCCAGGCTACTTCATGGTACGACCAAAAGTTTTACGACACTCACTCTTGCTGGGGTTCAACAAAACATTTACTTGGCAAGGTTGAACGGCACTCTCCTTGCAAACAACTCGAGGTCAGCTGGAGAATGCGGGCATCGATCCCGCTACCTCTCGCATGCTCAGCGAGCGCTCTACCATTTGAGCTAATTCCCCTTTTTCCAAATGTTCCCTGTACCGTCAACGCCCAGTCAGACAGAATTCGGAGCGAAAAGGACGATAAATATTGACCCGAAAACCCAGAGTCCCTTTAATTACGCTGTGCTTAGTCAAGGGCGAGAAAGAACATTGCATGAAGGGAGACACATGGGCTGAGCCTTCGTCACTTTTGGCTAGCATTGAACTCAAACTTAGGAAAAGAGGACAGGGGGCATCCAGATTTGAACTGGAGACCTCTTGATCTGCAGTCAAATGCTCTGCCACTGAGCTATGCCCCCACAACTAGAGCAAAAACCATACTACTCAAAATCGCCCGTTGCGCATCGTCATCGTACTACGGCAACAGCGGGAAGAGGCTCCCCGCTTGTCGCTCCAATGCGACGACAAGAGAAGCAGAAGTCAACGGAGGCCATCCAGAGGAGCGTTGTCCTTCTTGGACTGCCGTGATCATCAACTCCAGACTTTTGGCCTCAACCCAATTGTACAGGGCAACAGGGGACGAAACTTGTCCGATCTATTACATAAAAGCCAGTGGAGAATGTGGGCATCGATCCCACTACATCTCACATGCAAAGCGAGCGCTCTACCGTTTGAGCTAATTCCCCTCAAAAACTCCTTGCTTAGCGCTAAACTCAGACTGTAAAAAGGAAACAAAAGGCCCACTGCTCGGGTAGTCCCGGTCGATTGGTTTCTCAACAACAGACGAAAACGGGGCGAAATGGACCGCAGGAAAGGACATCGTCTCGAAAGCAAGACACAGAAGACGAGCAGCAAAGACACTTAGCTTTGGGGAAGTCAAAGCGCAATCCTGACCAGGAGAAGGCTGACGTTTCCTTCACATTTTCTTCAGCTGCAAAAGGACCGCTCCACTGGTCCAGTGGCAAATACACAATCCAGCTGGTTGGCATCTAATGGACAAAACCTCTGATGATGCCCTATGTGAGTGTCACATAGAACCGATGACCATTTCATCCCCTGTAAACGGCTGTGGCCTGTAAGGACAATGTGACTAAGTCTTGGAGGTTCAAAGAGTTGCGTGTGGCCGGTCTGGCCGGTTTTTCTAAGGGAACATCTCCATGTAGATGAGGTGGCCGAGTGGTTAAGGCGATGGACTGCTAATCCATTGTGCTCTGCACGCGTGGGTTCGAATCCCATCCTCGTCGCAAGATAGAAAGGATTCTTGCATTACGTCACAAAGTGACGTTGAGGAGGATTTGGGTCGTTGGCCATAAAAGGCACTGCTTGCCAGGCTACTTCATGGTACGACCAAAAGTTTTACGACACTCACTCTTGCTGGGGTTCAACAAAACATTTACTTAGCAGGTTGAACGGCACTCTCCTTGCAAACAACTCGAGGTCAGCTGGAGAATGCGGGCATCGATCCCGCTACCTCTCGCATGCTAAGCGAGCGCTCTACCATTTGAGCTAATTCCCCTTTTTCCAATTCTTCCCTGTACCGTCAACGCCCAGTCAGACAGAATTCGGAGCGAAAAGGACGATAAATATTGACCCGAAAACCCAGAGTCCCTTTAATTACGCTGTGCTTAGTCAAGGGCGAGAAAGAACATTGCATGAAGGGAGACACATGGGCTGAGCCTTCGTCACTTTTGGCTAGCATTGAACTCAAACTTAGGAAAAGAGGACAGGGGGCATCCAGATTTGAACTGGAGACCTCTTGATCTGCAGTCAAATGCTCTGCCACTGAGCTATGCCCCCACAACTAGAGCAAAAACCATACTACTCAAAATCGCCCGTTGCGCATCGTCATCGTACTACGGCAACAGCGGGAAGAGGCTCCCCGCTTGTCGCTCCAATGCGACGACAAGAGAAGCAGAAGTCAACGGAGGCCATCCAGAGGAGCGTTGTCCTTCTTGGACTGCCGTGATCATCAACTCCAGACTTTTGGCCTCAACCCAATTGTACAGGGCAACAGGGGACGAAAATTGTCCGATCTATTACATAAAAGCCAGTGGAGAATGTGGGCATCGATCCCACTACCTCTCACATGCAAAGCGAGCGCTCTACCGTTTGAGCTAATTCCCCTCAAAAACTCCGTGCTTAGCGCTAAACTCAGACTGTAAAAAGGAAACAAAAGGCCCACTGCTCGGGTAGTCCCGGTCGATTGGTTTCTCAACAACAGACGAAAACGGGGCGAAATGGACCGCAGGAAAGGACATCGTCTCGAAAGCAAGACACAGAAGACGAGCAGCAAAGACACTTAGCTTTGGGAAAGTCAAAGCGCAATCCTGACCAGGAGAAGGCTGATGTTTCCTTCACATTTTCTTCAGCGGCAAAAGGACCGCTCCACTGGTCCAGTGGCAAATACACAATCCAGCTGGTTGGCATCTAATGGACAAAACCTTTGATGCCCTATGTGAGTGTCACATAGAACCGATGACCATTTCATCCCCTTTAAATGGCTGTGGCCTGTAAGGACAATGTGACTAAGTCTTGGAGGTTCAAAGAGTTGCGTGTGGCCGGTCTGGACGGTTTTTCTAAGGGAACATCTCCATGTAGATGAGGTGGCCGAGTGGTTAAGGCGATGGACTGCTAATCCATTGTGCTCTGCACGCGTGGGTTCGAATCCCATCCTCGTCGCAAGATAGGCAGGATTCTTGCATTACGTCACAAAGCGATGGTTAGGAGGATTTGGGTCGTTGGCCATAAAAGGCACTGCTTGCCAGGCTACTTCATGGAACGACCAAAAGTTTTACGACACTCACTCTTGCTGGGGTTCAACAAAACATTTACTTGGCAAGGTTGAACGGCACTCTCCTTGCAAACAACTCGAGGTCAGCTGGAGAATGCGGGCATCGATCCCGCTACCTCTCGCATGCTAAGCGAGCGCTCTACCATTTGAGCTAATTCCCCTTTTTCCAATTCTTCCCTGTACCGTCAACGCCCAGTCAGACAGAATTCGGAGCGAAAAAGACGAGAAATATTGACCCGAAAACCCAGAGTCCCTTTAATCAGCTGTGCTTAGTCAAGGGCGAGAAAGAACATTGCATGAAGGGAGACACATGGGCTGAGCCTTCGTCACTTTTGGCTAGCATTGAACTCAAACTTAGGAAAAGAGGACAGGGGGCATCCAGATTTGAACTGGAGACCTCTTGATCTGCAGTCAAATGCTCTGCCACTGAGCTATGCCCCCACAACTAGAGCAAAAACCATACTACTCAAAATCGCCCGTTGCGTTACATCATCGTACTACGGCAACAGCGGGAAGAGGCTCCCCGCTTGTCGCTCCAATGCGACGACAAGAGAAGCAGAAGTCAACGGAGGCCATCCAGAGGAGCGTTGTCCTTCTTGGACTGCCGTGATCATCAACTCCAGACTTTTGGCCTCAACCCAATTGTACAGGGCAACAGGGGACGAAACTTGTCCGATCTATTACATAAAAGCCAGTGGAGAATGTGGGCATCGATCCCACTACATCTCACATGCAAAGCGAGCGCTCTACCGTTTGAGCTAATTCCCCTCAAAAACTCCTTGCTTAGCGCTAAACTCAGACTGTAAAAAGGAAACAAAAGGCCCACTGCTCGGGTAGTCCCGGTCGATTGGTTTCTCAACAACAGACGAAAACGGGGCGAAATGGACCGCAGGAAAGGACATCGTCTCGAAAGCAAGACACAGAAGACGAGCAGCAAAGACACTTAGCTTTGGGGAAGTCAAAGCGCAATCCTGACCAGGAGAAGGCTGACGTTTCCTTCACATTTTCTTCAGCTGCAAAAGGACCGCTCCACTGGTCCAGTGGCAAATACACAATCCAGCTGGTTGGCATCTAATGGACAAAACCTCTGATGATGCCCTATGTGAGTGTCACATAGAACCGATGACCATTTCATCCCCTGTAAACGGCTGTGGCCTGTAAGGACAATGTGACTAAGTCTTGGAGGTTCAAAGAGTTGCGTGTGGCCGGTCTGGCCGGTTTTTCTAAGGGAACATCTCCATGTAGATGAGGTGGCCGAGTGGTTAAGGCGATGGACTGCTAATCCATTGTGCTCTGCACGCGTGGGTTCGAATCCCATCCTCGTCGCAAGATAGAAAGGATTCTTGCATTACGTCACAAAGTGACGTTGAGGAGGATTTGGGTCGTTGGCCATAAAAGGCACTGCTTGCCAGGCTACTTCATGGTACGACCAAAAGTTTTACGACACTCACTCTTGCTGGGGTTCAACAAAACATTTACTTAGCAGGTTGAACGGCACTCTCCTTGCAAACAACTCGAGGTCAGCTGGAGAATGCGGGCATCGATCCCGCTACCTCTCGCATGCTAAGCGAGCGCTCTACCATTTGAGCTAATTCCCCTTTTTCCAATTCTTCCCTGTACCGTCAACGCCCAGTCAGACAGAATTCGGAGCGAAAAGGACGATAAATATTGACCCGAAAACCCAGAGTCCCTTTAATTACGCTGTGCTTAGTCAAGGGCGAGAAAGAACATTGCATGAAGGGAGACACATGGGCTGAGCCTTCGTCACTTTTGGCTAGCATTGAACTCAAACTTAGGAAAAGAGGACAGGGGGCATCCAGATTTGAACTGGAGACCTCTTGATCTGCAGTCAAATGCTCTGCCACTGAGCTATGCCCCCACAACTAGAGCAAAAACCATACTACTCAAAATCGCCCGTTGCGCATCGTCATCGTACTACGGCAACAGCGGGAAGAGGCTCCCCGCTTGTCGCTCCAATGCGACGACAAGAGAAGCAGAAGTCAACGGAGGCCATCCAGAGGAGCGTTGTCCTTCTTGGACTGCCGTGATCATCAACTCCAGACTTTTGGCCTCAACCCAATTGTACAGGGCAACAGGGGACGAAAATTGTCCGATCTATTACATAAAAGCCAGTGGAGAATGTGGGCATCGATCCCACTACCTCTCACATGCAAAGCGAGCGCTCTACCGTTTGAGCTAATTCCCCTCAAAAACTCCGTGCTTAGCGCTAAACTCAGACTGTAAAAAGGAAACAAAAGGCCCACTGCTCGGGTAGTCCCGGTCGATTGGTTTCTCAACAACAGACGAAAACGGGGCGAAATGGACCGCAGGAAAGGACATCGTCTCGAAAGCAAGACACAGAAGACGAGCAGCAAAGACACTTAGCTTTGGGAAAGTCAAAGCGCAATCCTGACCAGGAGAAGGCTGATGTTTCCTTCACATTTTCTTCAGCGGCAAAAGGACCGCTCCACTGGTCCAGTGGCAAATACACAATCCAGCTGGTTGGCATCTAATGGACAAAACCTTTGATGCCCTATGTGAGTGTCACATAGAACCGATGACCATTTCATCCCCTTTAAATGGCTGTGGCCTGTAAGGACAATGTGACTAAGTCTTGGAGGTTCAAAGAGTTGCGTGTGGCCGGTCTGGACGGTTTTTCTAAGGGAACATCTCCATGTAGATGAGGTGGCCGAGTGGTTAAGGCGATGGACTGCTAATCCATTGTGCTCTGCACGCGTGGGTTCGAATCCCATCCTCGTCGCAAGATAGGCAGGATTCTTGCATTACGTCACAAAGCGATGGTTAGGAGGATTTGGGTCGTTGGCCATAAAAGGCACTGCTTGCCAGGCTACTTCATGGAACGACCAAAAGTTTTACGACACTCACTCTTGCTGGGGTTCAACAAAACATTTACTTGGCAAGGTTGAACGGCACTCTCCTTGCAAACAACTCGAGGTCAGCTGGAGAATGCGGGCATCGATCCCGCTACCTCTCGCATGCTAAGCGAGCGCTCTACCATTTGAGCTAATTCCCCTTTTTCCAATTGTTCCCTGTACCGTCAACGCCCATTCAGACAGAATTCGGAGCGAAAAAGACGAGAAATATTGACCCGAAAACCCAGAGTCCCTTTAATCAGCTGTGCTTAGTCAAGGGCGAGAAAGAACATTGCATGAAGGGAGACACATGGGCTGAGCCTTCGTCACTTTTGGCTAGCATTGAACTCAAACTTAGGAAAAGAGGACAGGGGGCATCCAGATTTGAACTGGAGACCTCTTGATCTGCAGTCAAATGCTCTGCCACTGAGCTATGCCCCCACAACTAGAGCAAAAACCATACTACTCAAAATCGCCCGTTGCGCATCGTCATCGTACTACGGCAACAGCGGGAAGAGGCTCCCCGCTTGTCGCTCCAATGCGACGACAAGAGAAGCAGAAGTCAACGGAGGCCATCCAGAGGAGCGTTGTCCTTCTTGGACTGCCGTGATCATCAACTCCAGACTTTTGGCCTCAACCCAATTGTACAGGGCAACAGGGGACGAAAATTGTCCGATCTATTACATAAAAGCCAGTGGAGAATGTGGGCATCGATCCCACTACCTCTCACATGCAAAGCGAGCGCTCTACCGTTTGAGCTAATTCCCCTCAAAAACTCCGTGCTTAGCGCTAAACTCAGACTGTAAAAAGGAAACAAAAGGCCCACTGCTCGGGTAGTCCCGGTCGATTGGTTTCTCAACAACAGACGAAAACGGGGCGAAATGGACCGCAGGAAAGGACATCGTCTCGAAAGCAAGACACAGAAGACGAGCAGCAAAGACACTTAGCTTTGGGAAAGTCAAAGCGCAATCCTGACCAGGAGAAGGCTGATGTTTCCTTCACATTTTCTTCAGCGGCAAAAGGACCGCTCCACTGGTCCAGTGGCAAATACACAATCCAGCTGGTTGGCATCTAATGGACAAAACCTTTGATGCCCTATGTGAGTGTCACATAGAACCGATGACCATTTCATCCCCTTTAAATGGCTGTGGCCTGTAAGGACAATGTGACTAAGTCTTGGAGGTTCAAAGAGTTGCGTGTGGCCGGTCTGGACGGTTTTTCTAAGGGAACATCTCCATGTAGATGAGGTGGCCGAGTGGTTAAGGCGATGGACTGCTAATCCATTGTGCTCTGCACGCGTGGGTTCGAATCCCATCCTCGTCGCAAGATAGGCAGGATTCTTGCATTACGTCACAAAGCGATGGTTAGGAGGATTTGGGTCGTTGGCCATAAAAGGCACTGCTTGCCAGGCTACTTCATGGAACGACCAAAAGTTTTACGACACTCACTCTTGCTGGGGTTCAACAAAACATTTACTTGGCAAGGTTGAACGGCACTCTCCTTGCAAACAACTCGAGGTCAGCTGGAGAATGCGGGCATCGATCCCGCTACCTCTCGCATGCTAAGCGAGCGCTCTACCATTTGAGCTAATTCCCCTTTTTCCAATTGTTCCCTGTACCGTCAACGCCCAGTCAGACAGAATTCGGAGCGAAAAAGACGAGAAATATTGACCCGAAAACCCAGAGTCCCTTTAATCAGCTGTGCTTAGTCAAGGGCGAGAAAGAACATTGCATGAAGGGAGACACATGGGCTGAGCCTTCGTCACTTTTGGCTAGCATTGAACTCAAACTTAGGAAAAGAGGACAGGGGGCATCCAGATTTGAACTGGAGACCTCTTGATCTGCAGTCAAATGCTCTGCCACTGAGCTATGCCCCCACAACTAGAGCAAAAACCATACTACTCAAAATCGCCCGTTGCGTTACATCATCGTACTACGGCAACAGCGGGAAGAGGCTCCCCGCTTGTCGCTCCAATGCGACGACAAGAGAAGCAGAAGTCAACGGAGGCCATCCAGAGGAGCGTTGTCCTTCTTGGACTGCCGTGATCATCAACTCCAGACTTTTGGCCTCAACCCAATTGTACAGGGCAACAGGGGACGAAAATTGTCCGATCTATTACATAAAAGCCAGTGGAGAATGTGGGCATCGATCCCACTACCTCTCACATGCAAAGCGAGCGCTCTACCGTTTGAGCTAATTCCCCTCAAAAACTCCGTGCTTAGCGCTAAACTCAGACTGTAAAAAGGAAACAAAAGGCCCACTGCTCGGGTAGTCCCGGTCGATTGGTTTCTCAACAACAGACGAAAACGGGGCGAAATGGACCGCAGGAAAGGACATCGTCTCGAAAGCAAGACACAGAAGACGAGCAGCAAAGACACTTAGCTTTGGGAAAGTCAAAGCGCAATCCTGACCAGGAGAAGGCTGATGTTTCCTTCACATTTTCTTCAGCGGCAAAAGGACCGCTCCACTGGTCCAGTGGCAAATACACAATCCAGCTGGTTGGCATCTAATGGACAAAACCTTTGATGCCCTATGTGAGTGTCACATAGAACCGATGACCATTTCATCCCCTTTAAATGGCTGTGGCCTGTAAGGACAATGTGACTAAGTCTTGGAGGTTCAAAGAGTTGCGTGTGGCCGGTCTGGACGGTTTTTCTAAGGGAACATCTCCATGTAGATGAGGTGGCCGAGTGGTTAAGGCGATGGACTGCTAATCCATTGTGCTCTGCACGCGTGGGTTCGAATCCCATCCTCGTCGCAAGATAGGCAGGATTCTTGCATTACGTCACAAAGCGATGGTTAGGAGGATTTGGGTCGTTGGCCATAAAAGGCACTGCTTGCCAGGCTACTTCATGGAACGACCAAAAGTTTTACGACACTCACTCTTGCTGGGGTTCAACAAAACATTTACTTGGCAAGGTTGAACGGCACTCTCCTTGCAAACAACTCGAGGTCAGCTGGAGAATGCGGGCATCGATCCCGCTACCTCTCGCATGCTAAGCGAGCGCTCTACCATTTGAGCTAATTCCCCTTTTTCCAATTGTTCCCTGTACCGTCAACGCCCAGTCAGACAGAATTCGGAGCGAAAAAGACGAGAAATATTGACCCGAAAACCCAGAGTCCCTTTAATCAGCTGTGCTTAGTCAAGGGCGAGAAAGAACATTGCATGAAGGGAGACACATGGGCTGAGCCTTCGTCACTTTTGGCTAGCATTGAACTCAAACTTAGGAAAAGAGGACAGGGGGCATCCAGATTTGAACTGGAGACCTCTTGATCTGCAGTCAAATGCTCTGCCACTGAGCTATGCCCCCACAACTAGAGCAAAAACCATACTACTCAAAATCGCCCGTTGCGTTACATCATCGTACTACGGCAACAGCGGGAAGAGGCTCCCCGCTTGTCGCTCCAATGCGACGACAAGAGAAGCAGAAGTCAACGGAGGCCATCCAGAGGAGCGTTGTCCTTCTTGGACTGCCGTGATCATCAACTCCAGACTTTTGGCCTCAACCCAATTGTACAGGGCAACAGGGGACGAAAATTGTCCGATCTATTACATAAAAGCCAGTGGAGAATGTGGGCATCGATCCCACTACCTCTCACATGCAAAGCGAGCGCTCTACCGTTTGAGCTAATTCCCCTCAAAAACTCCGTGCTTAGCGCTAAACTCAGACTGTAAAAAGGAAACAAAAGGCCCACTGCTCGGGTAGTCCCGGTCGATTGGTTTCTCAACAACAGACGAAAACGGGGCGAAATGGACCGCAGGAAAGGACATCGTCTCGAAAGCAAGACACAGAAGACGAGCAGCAAAGACACTTAGCTTTGGGAAAGTCAAAGCGCAATCCTGACCAGGAGAAGGCTGATGTTTCCTTCACATTTTCTTCAGCGGCAAAAGGACCGCTCCACTGGTCCAGTGGCAAATACACAATCCAGCTGGTTGGCATCTAATGGACAAAACCTTTGATGCCCTATGTGAGTGTCACATAGAACCGATGACCATTTCATCCCCTTTAAATGGCTGTGGCCTGTAAGGACAATGTGACTAAGTCTTGGAGGTTCAAAGAGTTGCGTGTGGCCGGTCTGGACGGTTTTTCTAAGGGAACATCTCCATGTAGATGAGGTGGCCGAGTGGTTAAGGCGATGGACTGCTAATCCATTGTGCTCTGCACGCGTGGGTTCGAATCCCATCCTCGTCGCAAGATAGGCAGGATTCTTGCATTACGTCACAAAGCGATGGTTAGGAGGATTTGGGTCGTTGGCCATAAAAGGCACTGCTTGCCAGGCTACTTCATGGAACGACCAAGAGTTTTACGACACTCACTCTTGCTGGGGTTCAACAAAACATTTACTTGGCAAGGTTGAACGGCACTCTCCTTGCAAACAACTCGAGGTCAGCTGGAGAATGCGGGCATCGATCCCGCTACCTCTCGCATGCTAAGCGAGCGCTCTACCATTTGAGCTAATTCCCCTTTTTCCAATTGTTCCCTGTACCGTCAACGCCCAGTCAGACAGAATTCGGAGCGAAAAAGACGATAAATATTGACCCGAAAACCCAGAGTCCCTTTAATCAGCTGTGCTTAGTCAAGGGCGAGAAAGAACATTGCATGAAGGGAGACACATGGGCTGAGCCTTCGTCACTTTTGGCTAGCATTGAACTCAAACTTAGGAAAAGAGGACAGGGGGCATCCAGATTTGAACTGGAGACCTCTTGATCTGCAGTCAAATGCTCTGCCACTGAGCTATGCCCCCACAACTAGAGCAAAAACCATACTACTCAAAATCGCCCGTTGCGTTACATCATCGTACTACGGCAACAGCGGGAAGAGGCTCCCCGCTTGTCGCTCCAATGCGACGACAAGAGAAGCAGAAGTCAACGGAGGCCATCCAGAGGAGCGTTGTCCTTCTTGGACCGCCGTGATCATCAACTCCAGACTTTTGGCCTCAACCCAATTGTACAGGGCAACAGGGGACGAAAATTGTCCGATCTATTACATAAAAGCCAGTGGAGAATGTGGGCATCGATCCCACTACCTCTCACATGCAAAGCGAGCGCTCTACCGTTTGAGCTAATTCCCCTCAAAAACTCCGTGCTTAGCGCTAAACTCAGACTGTAAAAAGGAAACAAAAGGCCCACTGCTCGGGTAGTCCCGGTCGATTGGTTTCTCAACAACAGACGAAAACGGGGCGAAATGGACCGCAGGAAAGGACATCGTCTCGAAAGCAAGACACAGAAGACGAGCAGCAAAGACACTTAGCTTTGGGGAAGTCAAAGCGCAATCCTGACCAGGAGAAGGCTGACGTTTCCTTCACATTTTCTTCAGCTGCAAAAGGACCGCTCCACTGGTCCAGTGGCAAATACACAATCCAGCTGGTTGGCATCTAATGGACAAAACCTCTGATGATGCCCTATGTGAGTGTCACATAGAACCGATGACCATTTCATCCCCTGTAAACGGCTGTGGCCTGTAAGGACAATGTGACTAAGTCTTGGAGGTTCAAAGAGTTGCGTGTGGCCGGTCTGGACGGTTTTTCTAAGGGAACATCTCCATGTAGATGAGGTGGCCGAGTGGTTAAGGCGATGGACTGCTAATCCATTGTGCTCTGCACGCGTGGGTTCGAATCCCATCCTCGTCGCAAGATAGGCAGGATTCTTGCATTACGTCACAAAGTGACGTTGAGGAGGATTTGGGTCGTTGGCCATAAAAGGCACTGCTTGCCAGGCTACTTCATGGTACGACCAAAAGTTTTACGACATTCACTCTTGCTCTGGGTCAAGAAAACATTTACTTGGCAAGGTTGAATGGCACTCTCCTTGCAAACAACTCGAGGTCGGCTGGAGAATGCGGGCATCGATCCCGCTACCTCTCGCATGCTAAGCGAGCGCTCTACCATTTGAGCTAATTCCCCTTTTTCCAAATGTTCCCTGTACCGTCAACGCCCAGTCAGACAGAATTCGGAGCGAAAAGGACGATAAATATTGACCCGAAAACCCAGAGTCCCTTTAATTACGCTGTGCTTAGTCAAGAGCGAGAAAGAACATTGCATGAAGAGAGACACATGGGCTGAGCCTTCGTCACTTTTGGCTAGCATTGAACTCAAACTTAGGAAAAGAGGACAGGGGGCATCCAGATTTGAACTGGAGACCTCTTGATCTGCAGTCAAATGCTCTGCCACTGAGCTATGCCCCCACAACTAGAGCAAAAACCATACTACTCAAAATCGCCCGTTGCGCATCGTCATCGTACTACGGCAACAGCGGGAAGAGGCTCCCCGCTTGTCGCTCCAATGCGACGACAAGAGAAGCAGAAGTCAACGGAGGCCATCCAGAGGAGCGTTGTCCTTCTTGGACTGCCGTGATCATCAACTCCAGACTTTTGGCCTCAACCCAATTGTACAGGGCAACAGGGGACGAAAATTGTCCGATCTATTACATAAAAGCCAGTGGAGAATGTGGGCATCGATCCCACTACCTCTCACATGCAAAGCGAGCGCTCTACCGTTTGAGCTAATTCCCCTCAAAAACTCCGTGCTTAGCGCTAAACTCAGACTGTAAAAAGGAAACAAAAGGCCCACTGCTCGGGTAGTCCCGGTCGATTGGTTTCTCAACAACAGACGAAAACGGGGCGAAATGGACCGCCGGAAAGGACATCGTCTCGAAAACAAGACACAGAAGACGAGCAGCAAAGACACTTAGCTTTGGGGAAGTCAAAGCGCAATCCTGACCAGGAGAAGGCTGATGTTTCCTTCACATTTTCTTCAGCGGCAAAAGGACCGCTCCACGGGTCCAGTGGCAAATACACAATCCAGCTGGTTGGCATCTAATGGACAAAACCTCTGATGATGCCCTATGTGAGTGTCACATAGAACTGATGACCATTTCATCCCCTGTAAACGGCTGTGGCCTGTAAGGACAATGTGACTAAGTCTTGGAGGTTCAAAGAGTTGCGTGTGGCCGGTCTGGCCGGTTTTTCTAAGGGAACATCTCCATGTAGATGAGGTGGCCGAATGGTTAAGGCGATGGACTGCTAATCCATTGTGCTCTGCACGCGTGGGTTCGAATCCCATCCTCGTCGCAAGATAGGCAGGATTCTTGCATTACGTCACAAAGCGATGTTGAGGAGGATTTGGGTCGTTGGCCATAAAAGGCACTGCTTGCCAGGCTACTTCATGGTACGACCAAAAGTTTTACGACACTCACTCTTGCTGGGGTTCAACAAAACATTTACTTGGCAAGGTTGAACGGCACTCTCCTTGCAAACAACTCGAGGTCAGCTGGAGAATGCGGGCATCGATCCCGCTACCTCTCGCATGCTCAGCGAGCGCTCTACCATTTGAGCTAATTCCCCTTTTTCCAAATGTTCCCTGTACCGTCAACGCCCAGTCAGACAGAATTCGGAGCGAAAAGGACGATAAATATTGACCCGAAAACCCAGAGTCCCTTTAATTACGCTGTGCTTAGTCAAGGGCGAGAAAGAACATTGCATGAAGGGAGACACATGGGCTGAGCCTTCGTCACTTTTGGCTAGCATTGAACTCAAACTTAGGAAAAGAGGACAGGGGGCATCCAGATTTGAACTGGAGACCTCTTGATCTGCAGTCAAATGCTCTGCCACTGAGCTATGCCCCCACAACTAGAGCAAAAACCATACTACTCAAAATCGCCCGTTGCGCATCGTCATCGTACTACGGCAACAGCGGGAAGAGGCTCCCCGCTTGTCGCTCCAATGCGACGACAAGAGAAGCAGAAGTCAACGGAGGCCATCCAGAGGAGCGTTGTCCTTCTTGGACTGCCGTGATCATCAACTCCAGACTTTTGGCCTCAACCCAATTGTACAGGGCAACAGGGGACGAAACTTGTCCGATCTATTACATAAAAGCCAGTGGAGAATGTGGGCATCGATCCCACTACATCTCACATGCAAAGCGAGCGCTCTACCGTTTGAGCTAATTCCCCTCAAAAACTCCTTGCTTAGCGCTAAACTCAGACTGTAAAAAGGAAACAAAAGGCCCACTGCTCGGGTAGTCCCGGTCGATTGGTTTCTCAACAACAGACGAAAACGGGGCGAAATGGACCGCAGGAAAGGACATCGTCTCGAAAGCAAGACACAGAAGACGAGCAGCAAAGACACTTAGCTTTGGGGAAGTCAAAGCGCAATCCTGACCAGGAGAAGGCTGACGTTTCCTTCACATTTTCTTCAGCTGCAAAAGGACCGCTCCACTGGTCCAGTGGCAAATACACAATCCAGCTGGTTGGCATCTAATGGACAAAACCTCTGATGATGCCCTATGTGAGTGTCACATAGAACTGATGACCATTTCATCCCCTGTAAACGGCTGTGGCCTGTAAGGACAATGTGACTAAGTCTTGGAGGTTCAAAGAGTTGCGTGTGGCCGGTCTGGCCGGTTTTTCTAAGGGAACATCTCCATGTAGATGAGGTGGCCGAGTGGTTAAGGCGATGGACTGCTAATCCATTGTGCTCTGCACGCGTGGGTTCGAATCCCATCCTCGTCGCAAGATAGAAAGGATTCTTGCATTACGTCACAAAGTGACGTTGAGGAGGATTTGGGTCGTTGGCCATAAAAGGCACTGCTTGCCAGGCTACTTCATGGTACGACCAAAAGTTTTACGACACTCACTCTTGCTGGGGTTCAACAAAACATTTACTTAGCAGGTTGAACGGCACTCTCCTTGCAAACAACTCGAGGTCAGCTGGAGAATGCGGGCATCGATCCCGCTACCTCTCGCATGCTAAGCGAGCGCTCTACCATTTGAGCTAATTCCCCTTTTTCCAATTCTTCCCTGTACCGTCAACGCCCAGTCAGACAGAATTCGGAGCGAAAAGGACGATAAATATTGACCCGAAAACCCAGAGTCCCTTTAATTACGCTGTGCTTAGTCAAGGGCGAGAAAGAACATTGCATGAAGGGAGACACATGGGCTGAGCCTTCGTCACTTTTGGCTAGCATTGAACTCAAACTTAGGAAAAGAGGACAGGGGGCATCCAGATTTGAACTGGAGACCTCTTGATCTGCAGTCAAATGCTCTGCCACTGAGCTATGCCCCCACAACTAGAGCAAAAACCATACTACTCAAAATCGCCCGTTGCGCATCGTCATCGTACTACGGCAACAGCGGGAAGAGGCTCCCCGCTTGTCGCTCCAATGCGACGACAAGAGAAGCAGAAGTCAACGGAGGCCATCCAGAGGAGCGTTGTCCTTCTTGGACTGCCGTGATCATCAACTCCAGACTTTTGGCCTCAACCCAATTGTACAGGGCAACAGGGGACGAAAATTGTCCGATCTATTACATAAAAGCCAGTGGAGAATGTGGGCATCGATCCCACTACCTCTCACATGCAAAGCGAGCGCTCTACCGTTTGAGCTAATTCCCCTCAAAAACTCCGTGCTTAGCGCTAAACTCAGACTGTAAAAAGGAAACAAAAGGCCCACTGCTCGGGTAGTCCCGGTCGATTGGTTTCTCAACAACAGACGAAAACGGGGCGAAATGGACCGCAGGAAAGGACATCGTCTCGAAAGCAAGACACAGAAGACGAGCAGCAAAGACACTTAGCTTTGGGAAAGTCAAAGCGCAATCCTGACCAGGAGAAGGCTGATGTTTCCTTCACATTTTCTTCAGCGGCAAAAGGACCGCTCCACTGGTCCAGTGGCAAATACACAATCCAGCTGGTTGGCATCTAATGGACAAAACCTTTGATGCCCTATGTGAGTGTCACATAGAACCGATGACCATTTCATCCCCTTTAAATGGCTGTGGCCTGTAAGGACAATGTGACTAAGTCTTGGAGGTTCAAAGAGTTGCGTGTGGCCGGTCTGGACGGTTTTTCTAAGGGAACATCTCCATGTAGATGAGGTGGCCGAGTGGTTAAGGCGATGGACTGCTAATCCATTGTGCTCTGCACGCGTGGGTTCGAATCCCATCCTCGTCGCAAGATAGGCAGGATTCTTGCATTACGTCACAAAGCGATGGTTAGGAGGATTTGGGTCGTTGGCCATAAAAGGCACTGCTTGCCAGGCTACTTCATGGAACGACCAAAAGTTTTACGACACTCACTCTTGCTGGGGTTCAACAAAACATTTACTTGGCAAGGTTGAACGGCACTCTCCTTGCAAACAACTCGAGGTCAGCTGGAGAATGCGGGCATCGATCCCGCTACCTCTCGCATGCTAAGCGAGCGCTCTACCATTTGAGCTAATTCCCCTTTTTCCAATTCTTCCCTGTACCGTCAACGCCCAGTCAGACAGAATTCGGAGCGAAAAAGACGAGAAATATTGACCCGAAAACCCAGAGTCCCTTTAATCAGCTGTGCTTAGTCAAGGGCGAGAAAGAACATTGCATGAAGGGAGACACATGGGCTGAGCCTTCGTCACTTTTGGCTAGCATTGAACTCAAACTTAGGAAAAGAGGACAGGGGGCATCCAGATTTGAACTGGAGACCTCTTGATCTGCAGTCAAATGCTCTGCCACTGAGCTATGCCCCCACAACTAGAGCAAAAACCATACTACTCAAAATCGCCCGTTGCGTTACATCATCGTACTACGGCAACAGCGGGAAGAGGCTCCCCGCTTGTCGCTCCAATGCGACGACAAGAGAAGCAGAAGTCAACGGAGGCCATCCAGAGGAGCGTTGTCCTTCTTGGACTGCCGTGATCATCAACTCCAGACTTTTGGCCTCAACCCAATTGTACAGGGCAACAGGGGACGAAACTTGTCCGATCTATTACATAAAAGCCAGTGGAGAATGTGGGCATCGATCCCACTACCTCTCACATGCAAAGCGAGCGCTCTACCGTTTGAGCTAATTCCCCTCAAAAACTCCGTGCTTAGCGCTAAACTCAGACTGTAAAAAGGAAACAAAAGGCCCACTGCTCGGGTAGTCCCGGTCGATTGGTTTCTCAACAACAGACGAAAACGGGGCGAAATGGACCGCCGGAAAGGACATCGTCTCGAAAACAAGACACAGAAGACGAGCAGCAAAGACACTTAGCTTTGGGGAAGTCAAAGCGCAATCCTGACCAGGAGAAGGCTGATGTTTCCTTCACATTTTCTTCAGCGGCAAAAGGACCGCTCCACGGGTCCATTGGCAAATACACAATCCAGCTGGTTGGCATCTAATGGACAAAACCTCTGATGATGCCCTATGTGAGTGTCACATAGAACTGATGACCATTTCATCCCCTGTAAACGGCTGTGGCCTGTAAGGACAATGTGACTAAGTCTTGGAGGTTCAAAGAGTTGCGTGTGGCCGGTCTGGCCGGTTTTTCTAAGGGAACATCTCCATGTAGATGAGGTGGCCGAATGGTTAAGGCGATGGACTGCTAATCCATTGTGCTCTGCACGCGTGGGTTCGAATCCCATCCTCGTCGCAAGATAGGCAGGATTCTTGCATTACGTCACAAAGCGATGTTGAGGAGGATTTGGGTCGTTGGCCATAAAAGGCACTGCTTGCCAGGCTACTTCATGGTACGACCAAAAGTTTTACGACACTCACTCTTGCTGGGGTTCAACAAAACATTTACTTGGCAAGGTTGAACGGCACTCTCCTTGCAAACAACTCGAGGTCAGCTGGAGAATGCGGGCATCGATCCCGCTACCTCTCGCATGCTAAGCGAGCGCTCTACCATTTGAGCTAATTCCCCTTTTTCCAAATGTTCCCTGTACCGTCAACGCCCAGTCAGACAGAATTCGGAGCGAAAAAGACGATAAATATTGACCCGAAAACCCAGAGTCCCTTTAATTACGCTGTGCTTAGTCAAGGGCGAGAAAGAACATTGCATGAAGGGAGACACATGGGCTGAGCCTTCGTCACTTTTGGCTAGCATTGAACTCAAACTTAGGAAAAGAGGACAGGGGGCATCCAGATTTGAACTGGAGACCTCTTGATCTGCAGTCAAATGCTCTGCCACTGAGCTATGCCCCCACAACTAGAGCAAAAACCATACTACTCAAAATCGCCCGTTGCGCATCGTCATCGTACTACGGCAACAGCGGGAAGAGGCTCCCCGCTTGTCGCTCCAATGCGACGACAAGAGAAGCAGAAGTCAACGGAGGCCATCCAGAGGAGCGTTGTCCTTCTTGGACTGCCGTGATCATCAACTCCAGACTTTTGGCCTCAACCCAATTGTACAGGGCAACAGGGGACGAAACTTGTCCGATCTATTACATAAAAGCCAGTGGAGAATGTGGGCATCGATCCCACTACCTCTCACATGCAAAGCGAGCGCTCTACCGTTTGAGCTAATTCCCCTCAAAAACTCCTTGCTTAGCGCTAAACTCAGACTGTAAAAAGGAAACAAAAGGCCCACTGCTCGGGTAGTCCCGGTCGATTGGTTTCTCAACAACAGACGAAAACGGGGCGAAATGGACCGCAGGAAAGGACATCGTCTCGAAAGCAAGACACAGAAGACGAGCAGCAAAGACACTTAGCTTTGGGGAAGTCAAAGCGCAATCCTGACCAGGAGAAGGCTGACGTTTCCTTCACATTTTCTTCAGCTGCAAAAGGACCGCTCCACTGGTCCAGTGGCAAATACACAATCCAGCTGGTTGGCATCTAATGGACAAAACCTCTGATGATGCCCTATGTGAGTGTCACATAGAACCGATGACCATTTCATCCCCTGTAAACGGCTGTGGCCTGTAAGGACAATGTGACTAAGTCTTGGAGGTTCAAAGAGTTGCGTGTGGCCGGTCTGGACGGTTTTTCTAAGGGGGCATCTCCATGTAGATGAGGTGGCCGAGTGGTTAAGGCGATGGACTGCTAATCCATTGTGCTCTGCACGCGTGGGTTCGAATCCCATCCTCGTCGCAAGATAGAAAGGATTCTTGCATTACGTCACAAAGTGACGTTGAGGAGGATTTGGGTCGTTGGCCATAAAAGGCACTGCTTGCCAGGCTACTTCATGGTACGACCAAAAGTTTTACGACACTCACTCTTGCTGGGGTTCAACAAAACATTTACTTAGCAGGTTGAACGGCACTCTCCTTGCAAACAACTCGAGGTCAGCTGGAGAATGCGGGCATCGATCCCGCTACCTCTCGCATGCTAAGCGAGCGCTCTACCATTTGAGCTAATTCCCCTTTTTCCAATTGTTCCCTGTACCGTCAACGCCCAGTCAGACAGAATTCGGAGCGAAAAAGACGATAAATATTGACCCGAAAACCCAGAGTCCCTTTAATCAGCTGTGCTTAGTCAAGGGCGAGAAAGAACATTGCATGAAGGGAGACACATGGGCTGAGCCTTCGTCACTTTTGGCTAGCATTGAACTCAAACTTAGGAAAAGAGGACAGGGGGCATCCAGATTTGAACTGGAGACCTCTTGATCTGCAGTCAAATGCTCTGCCACTGAGCTATGCCCCCACAACTAGAGCAAAAACCATACTACTCAAAATCGCCCGTTGCGCATCGTCATCGTACTACGGCAACAGCGGGAAGAGGCTCCCCGCTTGTCGCTCCAATGCGACGACAAGAGAAGCAGAAGTCAACGGAGGCCATCCAGAGGAGCGTTGTCCTTCTTGGACCGCCGTGATCATCAACTCCAGACTTTTGGCCTCAACCCAATTGTACAGGGCAACAGGGGACGAAACTTGTCCGATCTATTACTTAAAAGCCAGTGGAGAATGTGGGCATCGATCCCACTACCTCTCACATGCAAAGCGAGCGCTCTACCGTTTGAGCTAATTCCCCTCAAAAACTCCTTGCTTAGCGCTAAACTCAGACTGTAAAAAGGAAACAAAAGGCCCACTGCTCGGGTAGTCCCGGTCGATTGGTTTCTCAACAACAGACGAAAACGGGGCGAAATGGACCGCAGGAAAGGACATCGTCTCGAAAGCAAGACACAGAAGACGAGCAGCAAAGACACTTAGCTTTGGGGAAGTCAAAGCGCAATCCTGACCAGGAGAAGGCTGATGTTTCCTTCACATTTTCTTCAGCGGCAAAAGGACCGCTCCACGGGTCCAGTGGCAAATACACAATCCAGCTGGTTGGCATCTAATGGACAAAACCTTTGATGCCCTATGTGAGTGTCACATAGAACCGATGACCATTTCATCCCCTGTAAACGGCTGTGGCCTGTAAGGACAATGTGAC
This sequence comes from Fistularia commersonii, assembly GCF_037954325.1. NCBI lineage: Eukaryota > Metazoa > Chordata > Actinopteri > Syngnathiformes > Fistulariidae > Fistularia > Fistularia commersonii. Next base: position 5,746,117 of record NC_141305.1, read on the forward strand.
TAAGTCTTGGAGGTTCAAAGAGTTGCGTGTGGCCGGTCTGGACGGTTTTTCTAAGGGAACATCTCCATGTAGATGAGGTGGCCGAGTGGTTAAGGCGATGGACTGCTAATCCATTGTGCTCTGCACGCGTGGGTTCGAATCCCATCCTCGTCGCAAGATAGGAAGGATTCTTGCATTACGTCACAAAGTGATGTTGAGGAGGATTTGGGTCGTTGGCCATAAAAGGCACTGCTTGCCAGGCTACTTCATGGTACGACCCAAAGTTTTACGACATTCACTCTTGCTCTGGGTCAAGAAAACATTTACTTGGCAAGGTTGAACGGCACTCTCCTTGCAAACAACTCGAGGTCAGCTGGAGAATGCGGGCATCGATCCCGCTACCTCTCGCATGCTAAGCGAGCGCTCTACCATTTGAGCTAATTCCCCTTTTTCCAATTCTTCCCTGTACCGTCAACGCCCAGTCAGACAGAATTCGGAGCGAAAAGGACGATAAATATTGACCCGAAAACCCAGAGTCCCTTTAATTACGCTGTGCTTAGTCAAGGGCGAGAAAGAACATTGCATGAAGAGAGACACATGGGCTGAGCCTTCGTCACTTTTGGCTAGCATTGAACTCAAACTTAGGAAAAGAGGACAGGGGGCATCCAGATTTGAACTGGAGACCTCTTGATCTGCAGTCAAATGCTCTGCCACTGAGCTATGCCCCCACAACTAGAGCAAAAACCATACTACTCAAAATCGCCCGTTGCGCATCGTCATCGTACTACGGCAACAGCGGGAAGAGGCTCCCCGCTTGTCGCTCCAATGCGACGACAAGAGAAGCAGAAGTCAACGGAGGCCATCCAGAGGAGCGTTGTCCTTCTTGGACTGCCGTGATCATCAACTCCAGACTTTTGGCCTCAACCCAATTGTACAGGGCAACAGGGGACGAAACTTGTCCGATCTATTACATAAAAGCCAGTGGAGAATGTGGGCATCGATCCCACTACCTCTCACATGCAAAGCGAGCGCTCTACCGTTTGAGCTAATTCCCCTCAAAAACTCCTTGCTTAGCGCTAAACTCAGACTGTAAAAAGGAAACAAAAGGCCCACTGCTCGGGTAGTCCCGGTCGATTGGTTTCTCAACAACAGACGAAAACGGGGCGAAATGGACCGCAGGAAAGGACATCGTCTCGAAAGCAAGACACAGAAGACGAGCAGCAAAGACACTTAGCTTTGGGGAAGTCAAAGCGCAATCCTGACCAGGAGAAGGCTGACGTTTCCTTCACATTTTCTTCAGCTGCAAAAGGACCGCTCCACTGGTCCAGTGGCAAATACACAATCCAGCTGGTTGGCATCTAATGGACAAAACCTCTGATGATGCCCTATGTGAGTGTCACATAGAACCGATGACCATTTCATCCCCTGTAAACGGCTGTGGCCTGTAAGGACAATGTGACTAAGTCTTGGAGGTTCAAAGAGTTGCGTGTGGCCGGTCTGGACGGTTTTTCTAAGGGAGCAACTCCATGTAGATGAGGTGGCCGAGTGGTTAAGGCGATGGACTGCTAATCCATTGTGCTCTGCACGCGTGGGTTCGAATCCCATCCTCGTCGCAAGATAGAAAGGATTCTTGCATTACGTCACAAAGTGACGTTGAGGAGGATTTGGGTCGTTGGCCATAAAAGGCACTGCTTGCCAGGCTACTTCATGGTACGACCAAAAGTTTTACGACACTCACTCTTGCTGGGGTTCAACAAAACATTTACTTAGCAGGTTGAACGGCACTCTCCTTGCAAACAACTCGAGGTCAGCTGGAGAATGCGGGCATCGATCCCGCTACCTCTCGCATGCTAAGCGAGCGCTCTACCATTTGAGCTAATTCCCCTTTTTCCAATTGTTCCCTGTACCGTCAACGCCCAGTCAGACAGAATTCGGAGCGAAAAGGACGATAAATATTGACCCGAAAACCCAGAGTCCCTTTAATTACGCTGTGCTTAGTCAAGGGCGAGAAAGAACATTGCATGAAGGGAGACACATGGGCTGAGCCTTCGTCACTTTTGGCTAGCATTGAACTCAAACTTAGGAAAAGAGGACAGGGGGCATCCAGATTTGAACTGGAGACCTCTTGATCTGCAGTCAAATGCTCTGCCACTGAGCTATGCCCCCACAACTAGAGCAAAAACCATACTACTCAAAATCGCCCGTTGCGTTACATCATCGTACTACGGCAACAGCGGGAAGAGGCTCCCCGCTTGTCGCTCCAATGCGACGACAAGAGAAGCAGAAGTCAACGGAGGCCATCCAGAGGAGCGTTGTCCTTCTTGGACTGCCGTGATCATCAACTCCAGACTTTTGGCCTCAACCCAATTGTACAGGGCAACAGGGGACGAAAATTGTCCGATCTATTACATAAAAGCCAGTGGAGAATGTGGGCATCGATCCCACTACCTCTCACATGCAAAGCGAGCGCTCTACCGTTTGAGCTAATTCCCCTCAAAAACTCCTTGCTTAGCGCTAAACTCAGACTGTAAAAAGGAAACAAAAGGCCCACTGCTCGGGTAGTCCCGGTCGATTGGTTTCTCAACAACAGACGAAAACAGGGCGAAATGGACCGCAGGAAAGGACATCGTCTCGAAAGCAAGACACAGAAGACGAGCAGCAAAGACACTTAGCTTTGGGGAAGTCAAAGCGCAATCCTGACCAGGAGAAGGCTGATGTTTCCTTCACATTTTCTTCAGCGGCAAAAGGACCGCTCCACGGGTCCAGTGGCAAATACACAATCCAGCTGGTTGGCATCTAATGGACAAAACCTTTGATGCCCTATGTGAGTGTCACATAGAACCGATGACCATTTCATCCCCTGTAAACGGCTGTGGCCTGTAAGGACAATGTGACTAAGTCTTGGAGGTTCAAAGAGTTGCGTGTGGCCGGTCTGGCCGGTTTTTCTAAGGGAACATCTCCATGTAGATGAGGTGGCCGAGTGGTTAAGGCGATGGACTGCTAATCCATTGTGCTCTGCACGCGTGGGTTCGAATCCCATCCTCGTCGCAAGATAGGAAGGATTCTTGCATTACGTCACAAAGTGATGTTGAGGAGGATTTGGGTCGTTGGCCATAAAAGGCACTGCTTGCCAGGCTACTTCATGGAACGACCAAAAGTTTTACGACATTCACTCTTGCTCTGGGTCAAGAAAACATTTACTTGGCAAGGTTGAACGGCACTCTCCTTGCAAACAACTCGAGGTCAGCTGGAGAATGCGGGCATCGATCCCGCTACCTCTCGCATGCTAAGCGAGCGCTCTACCATTTGAGCTAATTCCCCTTTTTCCAATTCTTCCCTGTACCGTCAACGCCCAGTCAGACAGAATTCGGAGCGAAAAAGACGATAAATATTGACCCGAAAACCCAGAGTCCCTTTAATCAGCTGTGCTTAGTCAAGGGCGAGAAAGAACATTGCATGAAGGGAGACACATGGGCTGAGCCTTCGTCACTTTTGGCTAGCATTGAACTCAAACTTAGGAAAAGAGGACAGGGGGCATCCAGATTTGAACTGGAGACCTCTTGATCTGCAGTCAAATGCTCTGCCACTGAGCTATGCCCCCACAACTAGAGCAAAAACCATACTACTCAAAATCGCCCGTTGCGCATCGTCATCGTACTACGGCAACAGCGGGAAGAGGCTCCCCGCTTGTCGCTCCAATGCGACGACAAGAGAAGCAGAAGTCAACGGAGGCCATCCAGAGGAGCGTTGTCCTTCTTGGACTGCCGTGATCATCAACTCCAGACTTTTGGCCTCAACCCAATTGTACAGGGCAACAGGGGACGAAACTTGTCCGATCTATTACATAAAAGCCAGTGGAGAATGTGGGCATCGATCCCACTACCTCTCACATGCAAAGCGAGCGCTCTACCGTTTGAGCTAATTCCCCTCAAAAACTCCTTGCTTAGCGCTAAACTCAGACTGTAAAAAGGAAACAAAAGGCCCACTGCTCGGGTAGTCCCGGTCGATTGGTTTCTCAACAACAAACGAAAACGGGGCGAAATGGACCGCAGGAAAGGACATCGTCTCGAAAGCAAGACACAGAAGACGAGCAGCAAAGACACTTAGCTTTGGGGAAGTCAAAGCGCAATCCTGACCAGGAGAAGGCTGACGTTTCCTTCACATTTTCTTCAGCTGCAAAAGGACCGCTCCACAGGTCCAGTGGCAAATACACAATCCAGCTGGTTGGCATCTAATGGACAAAACCTCTGATGATGCCCTATGTGAGTGTCACATAGAACTGATGACCATTTCATCCCCTGTAAACGGCTGTGGCCTGTAAGGACAATGTGACTAAGTCTTGGAGGTTCAAAGAGTTGCGTGTGGCCGGTCTGGCCGGTTTTTCTAAGGGAACATCTCCATGTAGATGAGGTGGCCGAATGGTTAAGGCGATGGACTGCTAATCCATTGTGCTCTGCACGCGTGGGTTCGAATCCCATCCTCGTCGCAAGATAGGCAGGATTCTTGCATTACGTCACAAAGCGATGTTGAGGAGGATTTGGGTCGTTGGCCATAAAAGGCACTGCTTGCCAGGCTACTTCATGGAACGACCAAAAGTTTTACGACACTCACTCTTGCTGGGGTTCAACAAAACATTTACTTGGCAAGGTTGAACGGCACTCTCCTTGCAAACAACTCGAGGTCAGCTGGAGAATGCGGGCATCGATCCCGCTACCTCTCGCATGCTAAGCGAGCGCTCTACCATTTGAGCTAATTCCCCTTTTTCCAATTCTTCCCTGTACCGTCAACGCCCAGTCAGACAGAATTCGGAGCGAAAAAGACGATAAATATTGACCCGAAAACCCAGAGTCCCTTTAATTACGCTGTGCTTCGTCAAGGGCGAGAAAGAACATTGCATGAAGGGAGACACATGGGCTGAGCCTTCGTCACTTTTGGCTAGCATTGAACTCAAATTTAGGAAAAGAGGACAGGGGGCATCCAGATTTGAACTGGAGACCTCTTGATCTGCAGTCAAATGCTCTGCCACTGAGCTATGCCCCCACAACTAGAGCAAAAACCATACTACTCAAAATCGCCCGTTGCGTTACATCATCGTACTACGGCAACAGCGGGAAGAGGCTCCCCGCTTGTCGCTCCAATGCGACGACAAGAGAAGCAGAAGTCAACGGAGGCCATCCAGAGGAGCGTTGTCCTTCTTGGACCGCCGTGATCATCAACTCCAGACTTTTGGCCTCAACCCAATTGTACAGGGCAACAGGGGACGAAACTTGTCCGATCTATTACTTAAAAGCCAGTGGAGAATGTGGGCATCGATCCCACTACCTCTCACATGCAAAGCGAGCGCTCTACCGTTTGAGCTAATTCCCCTCAAAAACTCCTTGCTTAGCGCTAAACTCAGACTGTAAAAAGGAAACAAAAGGCCCACTGCTCGGGTAGTCCCGGTCGATTGGTTTCTCAACAACAGACGAAAACAGGGCGAAATGGACCGCAGGAAAGGACATCGTCTCGAAAGCAAGACACAGAAGACGAGCAGCAAAGACACTTAGCTTTGGGGAAGTCAAAGCGCAATCCTGACCAGGAGAAGTTTTTTGATGGAGCCATATCTCTGTAGATGAGGTGGCCAACTGTAACAATTCTGCCTTTACACAATATCGAGTGGATATGCATAAAATCTGGTTGCATTTTTTTAAATTACCAACAGAGGTCAGCAAAGATTGCAGGATTTTCATGAGTTCACGCTCATTTCAGGAAGTCAAAGAGCTGGAATATTGCTTTATTTACCTTGAAAAGGTTTTCTTTGGCCTGCTGAGGAGCTCCATCTTTCGATGGAGGAACTCTCATCGTCTGCTGGAATGCAGCTAACTGGAGCACTGAGAAAAAAAACAAACGAAAAAAAAGCAGGGTGATGCAAAAAATAAAGGGATCAGCGAGGTCAACGCATCAGACTGACTTACTCAGTTTCTTCCTTGGTATGTTTGAATTCACAGTGCATTTGTTCGAGAGGAGTCCTGAGAGTATTTGCGGCACTGGCGCCAAGTGTCACAGACTTGACTTTAAATTGACTCATTTGAAACTCATTAGAAAATGAGTTTTACCCACCAAACATTTTTATACTATGCATATACAAACAATTATTATCTATAATAATTGTATCTGATACAGTTGTGCAGGAACAGCCAACCAGTCACGAACATCACACACTACAGAACGGAGGATAACAGATCTACCAGACGGGTTTTTTTTTTTTTTTATAATTTCAGATTCACCACAGATTATAGTATGTTGTAGCTTTTAAACAATTGTCTACGCAGTGTGACTTCCCCAGTCTTTTCCTCAAGCAGGACACTGTAAATATGTCAGGATTTCTCCTCCTGATGTTCGTGGCTTATGCTGCAACACATGGAGACAGATGAGAATTCTCTCAAGGTTTTTTCTTGTTTATTTTGTTTGAATTTCTCTACCCGTCCCCGGGTACCTGTTTGGCGCCATGCATCGTACCGGTCTTAGTACTTAAACAGAACAACCGAATTGCTTGGCCACGTTGCGAAACCCAACTTCTGACACGTTTCGCACAGCATAAAGGTTATTGAGGATCGTAACACTTGGCTGATCCCCTTCAGAGATAACTTGCACTGTGCTGTCTCAGAAATGCACAAAGGAAACAATTGTAAATGATAACAACAAAGGCTGGAAACCCATTTGGCTCACACACATTTGGTTGAGTTCATCACAGAACCTGCAGCCACTTGACGTCAGCCAAAATAAACCCCAAGTAGGAAAACTGCAGACATGACCACAGATGACAGTGAGGGGCTGATGGCCTTAAAGGGGACCCAGTTGAGCAGCGTCAGCTCACCTGTTTTGATCTACCTCCTTTCTCCCATCAACCCTTTGGCCCTTTTTTTGTGGCAAGTCCTGGCCCCGGGTTCAGCCAAGGTGAGGGAAAATGGAGTAAAAAAAAGAGGTTTAATGCCTCCGAACCCGCTAATAACCCCCATCGGGTTCACTGAACCCCCTTCAGAGCGGTTATTCATCAGAGGAGGCGGGCCACTGCAAGCCGGCTGCCTCCGCGTACACGTCTGGTTTGCATTAAATGGACACATGTGGCCTTTGTTTTGAAAAGTGCGGCTGACACGAACCCATGAGCAGCCGTATGAAAGATGGATTTCTAAGGCAGCAGATTCGGGGCTGAGCTTTTTCTGAGCCAGTGTTTCACATTATACAGGAGGTATCATAATGACAGGAAGCGAATTATTCGACTTTAACCCTTGGCTCGGGATGAGGGGCTGAGTATCGCCGCCATGTGGAACACTTGATCCGCTCTTTGCGTGTGACTCAGTTGCCAGATAGGAATCTGTTGCCAGGTTGGAGATTTTAGTTCAAACCCCCAGATCACATTTCATAGGTTTACAGCGGCACATTGCTAAGGGGCTGGTCTGTTTTAGACTGGGATGTCTACTCCAAACACACACACAATGGTTCAGTGTTTAATTAAAGGGACACACAGCAGTTGATGGACACCTTTGCAGTGGCAAGAGGTTCAACCAGTGACCTTTTTTATGGCAGGACAATCTATTCAGGACCACCCTGCTGTGCCAAACAGCAAAGGGGTACTCACAAGATGTTTCTGAAAGTATAAGCTGGTGCATTCTACATGAGTGACCATCATTTTTAAAGACTTCTTTTTTTTTTTTTTGTATTTCCAAAAATTAGATGATAGATTTCATTAACTACAGGTCAATTATGTGGCAGTAAAATGAATTCATCAAAGGGCATTTTTTTTTTATATCTGAATAGGATATTTGATTATTTTCAATTATGTGAAAAAGTACTTAGGAAGATAATGTTGAATGTTGTTTTTTACTTTTTTCAAAAAAAAAAATCTGAAAAAAATTAAGATACTATTCCAGTCTTTGAAAACATAACATGATGCCTCTGTGTCAGGCACATCGGTTTTGGGTGCTGTGATAGGAACACCAGATCTTGAAAGAATAGTTTGAACGGCAGAGTAAAAGAACCACATTTGTTCCTGCCTGTGTGTTGCTTGTTCTGCATCTTTGCACATGAGCTTGTTGTGGTTCGAATGGAAAAACGTCTGCTTCCCATCAAACACAAAATGAAACAGGGAGGCTGTTTGTGAGCCGCAAAGTGCCAAAAAGGCATTAAAAAAATCAATAGTTATGTATCGTTCCAGAAATCATGACCCAGCTACTTGAGATAATCCAGTTTCATGAGGAACTATTTACTTTCAAACAAATGTCTCCCCGACCACCTCCATGCATGATTTCTTGAGACATTTCTGGAGAACGTTTTCCTTTCTTTCATTGTTTCTTTCTTTTCTTTTCATTCCGCACCAAAATTCTTTCTTTTTTTTTAGGTGCTTTGGAGTTCACAAACACAACTTCATTCAGCCCTCAAATATGAGAAGTGATATCAAACTTATCAATAGTTGGCAAAGCTGAACAGTGACTTTAAATATATATACAGGACTGTTTCAGAAAATTAGAATATTGTGATAAAGTTCTTTATCTTCTGTAATGCAGTTAAAAAAACAAAAATTACTTTTTCATGATATTCTAATGTTTTGAGATAGGATTTTTGAGTTTTCTTAAGATGCAAGCCATAATCAGCAATATTAAAATAATAAAAGGCTTGCAATTTTTCAGTTGATTTGTAATGAATCCAGAATGTATGACATTTTTGTTTTTGTAATTTCATTGCAGAAGAACTTTATCACAATATTCTAATTTTCTGAGACAGTCCTGTACACACAGACACACACACACACACACATATATATATCCAATATGTATATACACACACATACACACTAATGTGTATATCATACATACTAGATATCAAGGCTGGAAAGAGAGGAAAAGTTTTTTAGATGACGGTCAGCAGTGCTGGTCCGTTAAAGGATTGTCTCATCTTTGGTTGTCCTTGGAACCGAGCATCTTTAAACAGAAAAATTGTAAATCACAATTCTCGATAGATATATTCACATAAAAATCAATGACACGGCATCACAGGTGGGCAATATTGAACAAATGACAGAGTCCTTCTCTGCTATGATCACTGAGGTGTTTTATAATGGAGGTTGTAGCAGGTTCTACGTACCGCCGCTCAATATTTACCACAGCAACTGAAACCAGAAGGAGTTTGAAGAAAATACTTAACTTTGAGCTTTTCATTTTAATATAAATGCGTACAAACGAGCAGCTGGAAAAGCCTCTCCAACAAGTTACTCTGTACACTATGGACAAAAAAATTGCTAATGAATCTCAAAAGTAAAAGAAATCCACACCTGAGCCGCCACACAGAAAGAAGCTGAGCCCCATAAACCGACAAAATGTCAACGTCGGCTCCCCAGGACGACACGCCATGCACATCTTTTCAACATCTTTTTTTTTTGTGACGACGCATCGTCATAATATGTGCCCACGGCTGCTGCATCACAACGAGGCCGTCAGTTTTCTCCGAGGAGTTTATCTGCGGCTTGATTTCACCTGGACAAAGGCAAAGCAAAACACTGATGAGACAGAGTGACTCGCAGGTGTCACTCTGTTATGTTTTTTTACAAAGCGGCAAGGAGTTCATTTTCTACATCAGCGGTTGAATGCTGAAATATGAAAGAAATAAAGGGAACACTCTCAGGTGGCTTCATGGATCCTTCTTAACATTTAATAACATCAAAAGGCAAGATGCTGATTCGCAGCAACAGATTTTGTTTTCATATGAGGTGAGGGATTGGACTCATTTCTAAATCTATTGTTTTGGCTGGTGCTCTCTGCAGCTTCTAAAATTGAGCTCAAATAAAATAATAGAAAAAAATAATAATTATAATACAAGTCTTCTCATGCTATCTTGTTATAATGAAGAATGCTGACTCTAACTGAGCTGGGAAAACTCAACAGTGATAACCCCAGTTAGTTTGTCACGGGGAAGCTTGTAGTTTGAAGGCAAAGAGGAAGGAACCTTCATCAGAACTTGGCAAACAAACAAAACATTTGATATTTCAGTTGGTGTTTCACTCACCAAAGCGCTTCCCTGCCTGTAAAACGTGCACCCAGGATACTACCTACCGCTGAGGGGCCTTGTTTTTCTTTTTACTTCAGCGCCATCTATAACTGACTGACCCTGACAGTCCGAGCCCGTCAACCACCTGCAGAAAGCACGTGGGCCAGCGGGAGTCCCGTGCACGGAGAGCTCAGGTGTCACAGAGCAAGAGGTCAACGCTGAGATATGAGGAGGAGGAACAACAGCGGGTCACAAAAACTCTGATTCAAGTCAGTGTACCATCAAACCAAAGGGGTTTCGGGCCAAAAAATGTCATGTGACGCTGCGGCCCTTTCGTCTCCCACACTACGTCAAGTAAGCAGATATTTACTGGAGTTGGCAGCCACTTGAATCTTGATTTTTGAAGCACGTTTGTCTTTCTACTTCAGAGCTGCTGTCACGGGCTGGACGGCTGCCACGGCTTGTAAAGAAATACCGAGGGGGAAAGTGTGTCGGCCCCCACCTGCGGGGAACATGAGGCAGCTTGTTTCTGTAATTTGCGTGATGACAACTGTCCTGATACCATCATAGGAGCAAGATTTGACTGATTTAGGAGTTTGAGGGAATCAAAGACCGAGGCTGAGATCCTTTCAGACCCAGTTCAATTTTTTCCCAAGTTTTAAGGAACACACAAGCCTTTGGCGGACTTGCCAGTCTCGCACCTGATGATATCGTCGAAGGAGACGAAAGAGGCTCTTTGGTTCTCCGCTTCAAATCACAGACGTGCATGCTATCTAGCTTAGCACGGTAAACAGTACCCTGCGGGGGTATTAGTCTACCTGTTTGAAAAGTCATCACATACATATTACTTAACTCAAATCACCTCACATCGAGACTCATACACTAACCGCCTTAGAAATGACAAGAGACGCAGTGATTTTCTGTGTAAACACAGCCAGCTCGTACTTTTCTGACCTTATTGCGGGCTCAGTGATTCCACTGTCAGCCACATGATCGACCGTGGAAACCATTGGCTCGGTTTTTATGACTGCGAACTGCAATTCCCGCTTAAATTGGATGTAAACAGGAGAAAAACAAGCGCCCGCCTTCTCAAAAGCTTGTTTTCAATGGAGTTCGAGCAAACCGGCGCCCCCTGTTGACTCACGGATGGAGCCTGGAAACAGAAAACTTTTCCAGATCTTTTGTTATGGAAACTAAGAGGAAACACTTAATTTAAAATACAAAAAGGAAACACTGTATTAGTGATTCAACCCAGTTTTAAGGTTGGTCCTGAATGGTGAAGTGTTTGAGAGTTTCTGCTTTGAGAGAAAATTCTCCAAGGACATACATGTCTTAAAACACGGCAGCCACGTAACGAAAATTATTTTGTACAACACTGGTTTGCTTCACTTTAGAAGAAAAAACAAAACAAAACAGTATTTTGGTAGCGGTGGGGGGTGCAGAGCTTTGTTAGGGTTATACAAGAAACCGCATCAGATTTAAGTCATCAGATAATTAAAAGACAATGTGGTCTGGACAGTTTTAGGACTGAAAACATCAGCAATTCAGTGGTGAGATTCTGCCAAGTAAATAGCTTTAAATAGAACCTCAAAAAAAATCTCGTGCACCAAAATCTGGTGTTTGTTGCATCCAAAAAAAACAATCACAGCAATCCCAAAAAAACATCAGGATATTTGTGTTCCCTCTACGGCAACAGATCCTGATTAATTTCCACCGGCGTCGATTCCCCCCTTTTATGCCTTATGCTGGGTTTACGCCTAACAATTTTCAAAGTTGCAGACTTGAAATTAAAAGTCAGAGGGAAATCTTAAGAGTTTTACAGGAGTCCCCCCCAATCATCTCGGTCATTAAAATGTAAGATCGTCATCTTCTAGTCTTAGATCAGTCTTTTCCTAGTCTTTGGCTTACGACAAATGTGTTAGACATTATCGCAATGGTGATGTAACACAATCAACAACCGATAGATGAGCTCCAACAAAACCCGAAAAAGGAACCTGGTAGACAAGTAATCGCCAGAGAGGTATCGGCGGCAGAGACGGTATTTCTTTGCAGTATGGATGACAGGACGTCCTGCTCGGTATGGACCGTCCACAAAGAGCAGCGGTTGGTTGAGCTGTAAGCAGAACAGCCCGGTTTGTACGACGTCAACTCTCCGACACATTACGACTGAGCGGAGAAGGAAAGGCGATGGACTGAAATAGCGGAGGATCTGCGAATACCCGGCGAAAACATTGTATGGCAGGAAAAAATTGCCGAAAGAATTTAGTTGTGGTTTTCCGTGTTTTTTTTCCAAATCTTTTCAAGGTCTTAAGGTGTAAGTAGTACTAGTAGTCTTTTTAAAATCCTACTCTCAGTCTAGTGTGAAACTAGGTTGAGACTTAAATATCTAAAATCTAGTCTTTAGATGTAAGCTGATAATTTTACACGAGTCTTTTCCAAATCTTTAAAGTCTTTAGATGTATAGGTGGCATAAAACTGTAAGCTGCCTTTCAGTCAGGTACGTTTTGCTAATTCTATTTCAATGTGAGTCTGTGGGGATTTAGCTTGTTTAACCAACACACAAACATGAATATATTCAGATCAAAAACTATCCCACCTTTCGAATTAAATAAATGTGACATTTTGTCTACTGAGTTTAGAGAAGAAAAGAAGAACTCAAAGATGATAAATAACAAAAGAGACAACGATGATAAGAAACAGCCGACCGCACCAGTTCCGGGATGTTTTCATGAGAACAAAAACCGCAATGAAGATGCAGCATTTATTAATGCTGGTCAAGTTGAAGGGGTGGTCGGGGGGTATTTTTGCAGCTGCCAGATAAAACGCCTGTAGCTGCTCGACTCCCAGACCCACTGGAGGCTCCTGACCCACGGTGCAGGAAACATTCTCCGTGACTCACTTTGAGATCATTTCTGTAATTACAACCGCTAATGGTGGCGAAGAATTCGGCGGTGCTTTCCCGTTTAATGGACGGCGGGTTTTCTGAGGAGTTTTTAGACATGAAAAGGGGGGGGCGGGGACTAATAAAATCGGAATAACTATGAAGAAATTGCAATCTCCGGGCCACATCAGGCCCGTTATTCCAGAAACGGAGTGAAATGAAATAAGAGAAGGACTTTATTAGAAAGTGGCACTACTCATTTCTGGACAGGGGCTGTAATTCATGTCTCTGGGTGCGGATTAATGACTCCAGGAGGCCAATTAGAGTGAGCTGGGGTTTGATTTTTGTCCGTTTTAGCTCGTTTTAGCCTTTTATCGAGGACGTTAAGTTTGCTGGGGGACCCAGGCAGACGTGAAACTAAATGACAGGTTGATAGAAGTAAAAGTCTCTCTCCGAGAGCGACCGGCTCTCTAGCCCGGCCTTCTCTCCAACCTCACTTCGACTCACACGTGCAGCTGTGCGCTGGCAAGTGTTTCATCGAATGCAAACAAACGGGCGGCCAACTACAAACATGCTTGTTTGTTATGCATTTTGGTTAAAACAAACTACTATGACATTGAATCGGAATCAATGGAAACTGATCAGTGAGGAAACCAGTTAATTATAAATCAAGCGTTTTTGGTAAAAAGAAAAGAATGCTTCTATGTTTTAGTGCACTGCACTGTGACGCCATACCCCTGAAAGTGGCGGGTTCCTTTTCATATCTATCATTTTGTCGCACGTCTAGGTCGATCTTGCGTTTCTCTCCGATTTCCAACATGACGGTCAGTGGAATTCACATACACTACTCAATAATCTTTGCAAAAAAAAAGTTGAGTTGAAAACCCCTAATGTTGGTTTTGTCTTTGCAGGGGCTTCTGTATACTACATTATACGTACGACATCGAATCGGTGTTGAGTGGAATGAAATTCAAGTTGCATAAAACTCAAAACTGCATATCCTTATATGAGGACTCAGACTGGAAGTTTACAAGAAAACAAGATAATGGGAGGTTTTGTTGGTTTGTTTGTTTGTTTGTTTTTTAACCAGAAGCAAATGTTGACTACTGTATTGCAGAAATGATGTCAGCTGGTTATGTATTAGAACACACTGATGCATACTACAATACAACTTAAGAATAAGACACTATAAAACTATCAGTGTTGAAATTCAGGATGTTCTAGTAAGCGCCCATCCAGCGGCAGATGAAACCCAGATGAAAGCTGTAAAAGGGAAAAAAAAAACATTGTTTAAAAAGAAAAAAAAGAATGTTAAAAATGGTAATGGGAAAAAAGAAAGTGAAAATCACTTCGGTATGTAAGTTTGGAGGGGAAAGAAAAAAAAAGTTTCCTCCTAATAACTCGGATTTATGTTTTTTTTTTTCTGGTTGGTTGGTGCCTGTTTATTGTAATACTGTTATAAAAATCCCATTCCCATATGTTGTGGGGTTCAGCCTCTGTTGACATTAAAACGCGTGGTTTATATATAAGTATATATTTCCATCTTAAAGCGATTAACCGGCGTCGCGGATGCTGTGAGGACTGGAACCGCAGGTGGGCGAGCGCGCAGCGCGTCATCTGGTTCTGCTTGACGGCAGAGAAAGAGTTAAGAGTCACATGGTGGCGGGTGGTATTATCGGCCCCGGGCAGTTAAAAAAAAAAAAAAAAAAAAAAAAAAAAAGTGTATGTGGAAGAAAAAGTGAGCGGAACAAAGAAATCAGAGTCTATTTAAAGAGGAGTCGCCTCGCAGCCCGCAGCCCTGTGACTCCCGGCACCCGCACCCTTACCCGCACCCTAACCCGCACCGCCCCCCCCCTGCCTCTGCTACCTCCGCGGCTCCCGACGGCGGCGAGGATGCGGACTCTCCTGGTCATCTGCTGCTGCTGCTGCGCGCTGGCGCTCGGCGTCCCGGTGCGAAGAGCCGGCAGGTACAAGGCGGCAACGGTGAGTTTTGCAACCCCCTCCTGAACCCCCCCCCCCTGCAGCCTCTCGACGCCTTTATCGCGGCGTCCCGGGGTGATGCTGGCCATGCGCGCTCCCGTCGCAATTCATCATTTATTATTATTATTTTATTTTATTTTATTTTATTTTATTTTATTTTATTTTATTTATTTATTTATTTATTTTACTTTATTTCATTTCATTTTATTTTATTTTTCTTAGTGATATTATTATTATTGTTATTTTATTTAATTTTATTTTTATTATTGGTATTGATATTGTTATTATTATTATTATTATTATTATTAGCGTTGTTGTTATTATTTGTATTAGTAGTTGTTGTAGTTAGTAGTGGGAGTAGTTTTAGCAATCTGGGGGAATTTGGTGGTTGTTGACTTTCCTCATTCTTTCTCCTGCCACCGGTGGGTTCTGCACCCGTTATACAAACACGCGCATACACACACACACACACACAAACATACGCACGTGTGCATGCACGCTTGTTGGAAACAAACATTCGAAGCCTCTTATGAAGCCCTCCCCATAACACCCGTCAGAACTAATGACACTCGGTCGACATAAAGCCGCAGACCCCCTGCTTTGCACCGGCATTTTGACCCGACCTTTAGAATTCACGTCAGTGAACGGTTACGTTTTGTTTTTCCACAAATTTGTCAACCGTGTGATACCACTCTGCATGAAACTCCCTAAAATAATGAGTAACTACCTGTTAACTGGCTTCAGAGAACTTGAAGGAAAAAAAAAAATCGTTATTGAATTGCTGAAATGACCTGAAAAGTGCTTAGAGAACAAATACAAGACAAGCACAATAAAAAATGGATAGAAATCCTGAAATAAACTGATGAAACACTAAAGGTTGAGACTTTGTCGCGGACATATTTCAATTGACGTCCGGTTCTTTGAGCGGACATGATATTTAATGATGGTCGAATAAGGATTTTTTTTTTTGAGGCCCCCCCCTGTGGGGGTCTGGGGTTGCCCGGCGACGACCGAATTGTCGGGGGAGTTAATCCCTGCTTGATGACACCTAAGAGTGTGATTGGAAAATGGTCTGTTTTGTGCAAGGTAGCGGCTGACCTGTCACTGTGAGGGGGGCGGGGGGCGGGGGGTCGGGGCTGGAAAGCAGGAGCTCTGCTCTTGCTTTCCAGAAATGACTATCCTCAGGGGGGGTAGTTGTGTCGGGCTGGTGGCGGCAGCAACGTGTTGTGGCTCAGGCCGGAGGGTTGCTGTGTTTCAGCGTCTGCAGGGCAGGAAGCAGTAATAACAGGTCTTACAAGCATTTTGTCAACAACTCCATAAAAGATAGGGGTCATCCAGGAGGACCTGGCGCGGCGGCGTCCGTGTCAGGCTCCTGCACTTATACCTGTTTTGGCGTCCTTCTCCCGGTCGAAGATAATTTATGTGTTTTTAAGCTGTTGTTGTTCATATGTTTACCCTGACGCGTCCCCTGACGCGTGCCCTCCCCGACATCGTACTGCTGTTTACCGGAGCAAAGATTTAACCTTTTATTTATGCTGAGCAGGCTGGTTTTCTCCACATGCACATCCTGTTTACAGGTACACTTACACGAGTCCTGACAAACAGCTGGAATAAATAGCCACGCGCACACAGCCACGTGCACGCGCTTCAAGTCTATATTGTTAGCGCTCATGAAAATTCCTGCAATTCCACGAAGGAACTTAATGACAGCTTCTTGACGTCCGAGGGAAATATTTTTTTTTTTTGTAAACCTGGCATTAAAATCCCATCTCCTCTCCTTCTTGCAGCTTTTAAGATAAGCATCTGGTGAATTTCCAAGATATCATCGCTGCTTTCCAGGCAGTTGTTTCTACGTTCTATCACATTATCTCACATTAACTCGCATCCATTCTTATGTTATTACAAATTTGGACTGGACACCGGCCTTTGCGCTGTCAGCGCTGATCGCACCTCTACAATTTCAGACCAGATCAGCCAAACACGCTCAGGAATTAACCCAAAAACGAATACAACCCCCTGATGTCTTAAGAAAAATGGCGTGGTGGTCTTTCCCACAGTGAAGCCCCATCCAGTGGATGTTTTTCTGTCATTACTCAAAGTGTTGAGACAAGACATGACCTCAACCCCTGTGGCTTCAATCTACAAATTTGAAACAACAGTGAACTGTCAGAACACATACTTATGGTACGATTGTTAACGTTAGCGACATACCACGCTATTGTTTCTCAAATGTATAGAATGACAGGTCACTTTCACTTTGTCTTAGAAGTACATTTTCCCCAGAGAGTGGCCGTATTCTGGTTTATCAATTAGCTAAGTTATATCAAGTCATTATGTGACAACTTATCCCCACTGTATTTCAAAAAACTGTCCTCTTTGAACTTTTGCAGTAGGAAAATGGTTACCGAAACTCTCTATGCTGTTACTTACAAGTATGTGATTAATGTGGTCAGAAGATTTCAATGTGTAAAGATTTCTCAGGTGTGTTAGCATCGCCAACAGACGTGGAAACAGACGCTTACTTAATGTATCTTCAGGATAATTTTGATGAGGGTAAAAAAAACTGAGCAACCAGCAAAAAGAAAGATCAATAAAAATAAAAAAAAAAATCAACAAAAATACAGAGAACAGCTGATTTCCCGTTATGCTTGGATATATGCTTTCTGCTGCCGAGTTGATACACTCCGCTGCTGTCCCTTGGTTTACGTCAACACTGGAACAAGAGAATGGAGAGTTTCCACACAGGTCGGATGACTTCCTATTAGCTCCTGGCCACCAGAGCCCCGGTGCACCTGCGACCAAGCTTTTTGTTATGTCTGCTACGCTGGAAGGCCTAATCTGTATTTTCGTCGATTTGGTCCCAGTTGTTGACAATCGAGTAGGTGATTACACAGGCCTGGACAGGCCTCAGTGTCTGTGGCATTCAGGGCAACGCGATACATCAAGTGTCTTGTTTTCTTGCTCAAGTTGAAGAGGGGGGGGGCAGACAGCCAACTGTTTGCCTTTGTCGATAAAACCTGAGCGGCTCGCTTTTCCTTTCAGTTTTGCCCCGTCGCGCAGATCTTCTGAAGTGAAGTGATTGGTCGAGATCCGTGACAGCAGAGATTGCATCACGGACGGGCCGTGTTCCCATCGAGCAGATCCAGGTCACAGCTGCGACCGGCCAATCAGACATAACGGGGGATGCATTTAAATAACATGTCGACCCCCCATCCCCCCCCAAGGAAGTTATTCAGACGCCGTGGTTGGTAATCAGGCAGCGGGTTCTCACTGATAAGGTGCTCAAAGGTTCAAAGGTTATCATTGTTTCAGGTGACACAAAAATGGATTTGGGTAAGAACAGTGTCTGAGACCCCCCTCTAAAATCCCACCCACTCCATGTGTTCTACAAAGTTATGGACGTCTGAGAACCAAATCAGTTGTCATCCATATTTTTTCATATCAGAACCAAGAGCTGCTGAACCCAAATCAGAGTGGAGAATTGTCAAAACAAACAAATTGTCAAAACAAGTGACAAATAATCAAAACCAAACTTTATGTTTCATCGAAAGTAACGTTAGCTGCCCTCCACCCCAACTGGATAGTCCATCCTTGTTGCCAAGAACGATGGTAAAATACTTCCAGTACTTCTGTTCTTCCACCCGTTATTGTTGGTCCAAAGTCCACCAGTTGTCTGGGCGAAGTATGATAAACAGAAAACATTAACAATCAGCTGTATAGTTTTTGTCGCATCGAGTAAGAGGAAGATAGCGCACTGTCTGCTCTTTTGAACTATTGCACATTAACATTGCTGATTTCTTTTTTTATCCGTGCACAAATCTTGGCTGAGGAATGAGAACCTGCAGTTTATAGAACAAGGCTGGAACTGTATGGGTCAGATCAGACAGAACGTGGACCCTCGCTCTTACAGGTCATAGATTGGGTCTGTCTTTCGGTTATATGGGCCTGTAGCCTTAGAGATGTATTTAAAGAAGAAGAAAAAAAGAGTGCGAATATTGAATATTTTACATATTGGACACACAGTGCCGTCTAGTGGACAATTGGTGCTAAATATTACAAAGAGGTGTCATTAAGCCCCTGAATCCCCCTGAGCTGTGGTTTAGTAGGACTGACAGCAGCCAAGATAAGCAACAAATAAGAGTTCTACCTAGACAAGTGCTATCTGGAGACAGATCGAAAAGCAAATTTTGATTTTACTGATCGTAGTCTACTGTCATATGTATATGAATATGTTTCAAACATGTGCATTTAACTTACGGTTTTGATATTACAAAAAAAGAAGAAGGCGCCACCTCGGGGCCAAGTAATCCCCATGTATCTAGCGCTTCTATTTTGACTGAAACACAAGTTTTTAACTTTTGCATTCTTGTCAAAATACTTGTCACACCTTGTCAAAAGACTTTAAAAAGTACACTGTAAGATAACATTTACAGTGTAGCTTACGATACATTTACCGTTGTAAAAAGTAAAGCAACAACAGCGGTAGTACCAGTGACAATGAGAGGAATTTAAATTCAATCCAATCAAAACAATCGTGAGACCGTAGCCGTGTAGCTTCATCGCTCCCGTTCCTCCGGAGAGGAGACGTCTTGGGATGGTTTCTGTTGGCAGAACAGCCAAGTTTCAAGGCTCCACAAGGAGGTATCTCTCATGGGGACTGAAATGTCAGGATATTCTCCTAAAATCAACATCATTTCCAGCTGAACTGGGCTTAAACTACGCGCAGCAGCAGTCGCACCGTAACTGGATCTCTGCTCGGAATTGTGCCGTCGTTGACGATCGCAATCGAGGATAGAATTATGGGTTATCCAAACCGCTGAGCAGCAGATCTGCAAACATGACGTGGCAGCGGAAGAGTCTTTGTGGTAGCAGAAGCGATAAGATATGTGACCCCAGATGGTTTACATCACCTTACACAGCCGGGTGTTTCTGATTTTGAGATGATTCGTTGGATAAGGGGGCTGAGACGGAAAACGGCGGGATATTTGTTGATGAGATATCTTGCATGCTCCCTCCTGTTTTGCAAAGTCAATCCTCTGACTGCAAACAATCTTTCTGTCTCCTTTAACTACCTAAGAGCACACCCTCCAAATTGAAATCTAATCACGCTCCTCAAGTAAACATTCACTTATGACCTACTTCCTATGATACAGATTCACTGCTCCAGGATTTAAACAATTTCTGTGGGCAGTTAGATGCCATCGCAATGAAAAGGCGTCTGGCTTTACCAGGTGCTTCTTGTTTTTCTGCAACACAAGCTGGATGCTTGTCAAAGGTCGTGTCAGCAGTAACTCCTCTGAAACGGCAAAATCCTTGAAATCTCATCAGTTTGTGATGTCTAGCAAACTTTTTAAATTTCCTCTTTGATAAACCTACTTTCCCCCGTCTTTATTCAAAACACATGCTGTGTGGATGCACAACACATTCAGGACTATTGGTGTTCATTTTTTGGGGGCACATATTGGATTCTGTGTCTGTTTACTAGGGATTTCCCTCCGATACTTCGTTGAGATGCGGCCAACATCCTTGGCAAAACGCATGAAAGAAACGAAAATTGTATGAGGCACGACATAAATATTAGGATGCATTGTTTTCTCCAGCGCTTGCAGGGTTCTGTTTTTATGAGCCTTGGCTGTTGTGACCAGGTGTGTGTGCAAAAAAAGGCCTCATTTAAAAACCGTAAAGCGACGCTGCTGTTCACAAGTTCAGAAATCAGTGTAATTATTCATTCATACATTAACTTTGAGACAATAAAAGACAATAAATTCGAACTTCTGAAATGGAAGCAGTTTAAACACCATTGTTAGTACTTGATAAAATGACAACCACTTGAAAAGATGGTCTTAAAACCTTTACCGGGACGAAGTTATGAGTTGCTTTACGTATTTGCATCGGAGTAAGTATAGGCCTCATCACTTTTCGGCGGATCAATTTGTCTCATGAGCTCAACTCCGACTCCGAAAATTGCAGATTCATCAGCAGGCATCGACTGTTTTCGTACAGACGGATTTCTTTGTCGGCTGCTTAATTTGTTTTTGCGAGCTTTGAAGTAAATTCGGGGACATATTCCATGTCTCAGGTTTTATTAAAATAGGTCTGAAATGACATGCAAGTTCTCTGCATGTTCGTGGAGGATTCATTGAATCTGATTTTTTTCCCCTATTCTTGAGGGGGACAAAAGAACACGGCCCCCGGGTGCATCTTTTATCGCTTGCCCCGAGCAGAAATCATGAGATGACGATTTGTTAGTTATTCCTTGGAGGTCCGTGAGTGGAGTGTGTCAGTGTATCACAATACATATCAGTGTCATCGGGTCCTTGTCCGTTAGCAACTTCATTCCCCCGCTCATCCTCCTCCTTAGCCATCACTATGAGTTGCACTGCAGTGTATAATAAATACCGTGGCAAGTGCCCTGACCGCCTGCAGGCCATGATAGGCTGACAGCAATGTCACACTGGCAATGGGTGGGCCGCTGAGACCGATGACGCTCCTCTGACACTCCGTGTCAGGACTTGCCTCCTCGTTCTGGCTCAGATACCGCATTCAGATCGGCAGCTCAGCCGCTCACCGATCTCGTCACCTCTGTAACCAGACGCTCGATGTGTCCTCACTTGTACCGTACGCCTCCCCTGTTGTCGGGACCCCCGCCCAGCCCCAGGCCCTCAGGCTGTCTGGTGTCTCATCACCACCAGGTTCTTGCACTCTCAGCAGAAAGTGACAGACTAATAGTTCAGAGTTTTTTTTTTTACAAACATAACAGGAGTTCCATTGCCTTCTCTGAAATTGTAAGTAAACATGCGAACGCCAGCTCACTTCCCTGCCCTGTGCACATGTCGTGTGTGAAGTGCAATACAAATAACTTTACTCTAGTAAAATGATTATCTAAATGATTTATCATTTAGTCCCAGAGTTGTGACCACATCAATTTCTATTCTGTCATTTGAAAGAAATAGACATGAATATTTCAGATGAATATCTTGCTGATTTTTAATGGAAAATTTGGAGTGTGCTTCAAATTCAAAAAAATTCACAAATTCAAAAAAAATTCTAAATCGCAAAATTTGTCTGTCACCTGTGTCAAAAAAGGCATGATTAATAACCAATACTTTTACTGAGCCAATTTTGAAATTAAATACACATGGAGGCTCCTAGTCTTTGAATTTTACTGTTTCAATTATATTTTGTGAAAGTTGTCTAACAAAAAAATGAAAAGTAATACGACATTTCTTGATCCCTTTCCAAGCGCTACCGCTGCCGTCTGACTTGAAACTTGAACTTTTTTGTCAAAGGCGTTTGGAATCGTGCAAGTTTGGACTCTTGCCTTGCCTTGAGGTCAGACGGGTCAATCAATCCATTTGACACACAGGCAGGGGTTTTGTGTGTGTGTGTGTGTGTGTGTGCGGGTGGAAGGATGGGGGGGTTAAACACACTACTTAGAATAAGCTGAAGTTTTATGACCCCGAAAGCCAATATTCCCCCGGCTCACTCAACAGTATTGGCCAGTGAGGACCTCCGTCTAAATTGCTCTTCACTTGGGAGCAGAGGTCAGATGTGGATGGGGTAATTCTCAGTTCAGGTCCCCACCCTTGACAAACACCCACAGGGATTATTGGAGGGCGGGGGTAAGACGCGATTGATGGCAGACGCAAATGTCCTCGCCAGCAAAACAGCATCGGACCTTTGCAGATGTTAACAAAGTCTAGAGTGTCTGTGATTATTTAAGTAAGGGGTTCACAGAGTGGACAGGACCTCCAGGGTGAGCAAATTCTTGCTCAAATATGCAAATGAAAACAGCAAAAATATCCACATATGTCCTACAAATTCTAATAAAGTTAATAATTCTTCAAGATGTTTTTGTGAGGCAATTTACCAAAAGTGATTAAAATGTAAAAATGATTATAAGTTTCTGACTTTTCTCTGATAAATGATAACAACTAAGAAAGTACAGCTGACTGGGACAGAGACAGCTAAATTGGAAACCAAAAATATACTCCGACAGTATAATTAAAGTATGATGTTTCAATACGGGCCTGAAGTTTTAATGATTAACATGAGTTCATTGCTGGCATAAGTTTGATTTGTTTATTGTTTCAAAAGCTCATTAATGGTCCCTCCAGTGATGAAAAGACAAAGACAATAAGGTCAATGTCCAATCATGTTTTTCTTTAAAAGAAGATTATCTGCAATCTCTGGATTTTGGCCATTACCACTCTAGCAGGTCAGTCTTCATCAGGGGTGTTTCATTATGTTTCAGAAGATCTGCAGAGGTTTCTCTCTACTTTGCTATGAGACAAATATACACTGAGCCCATTCGTGTTGATTTGATTGCAGCAGGTTGTAAGTAAAGCACAAAAACAACATGGGATCATATTAATTTTCAAACGATAACACCTGACACGTACCTCACTGCAGACTACGTGTCTTCTGCACAAAAGGGCAAGGGGGAGAAAAGGACACCGTCATTAAAAACATTTTCATCATCTAACTTCCAAGAGACAAGGGGTGTATACGTACATATAACCCTGTATATAATCTCTATCAGACAGCTCTTTTTTCAATTTTCTAAGTGCAACGCGCAGACAGTTCCTATAGGACTCCTGGGAAATCTCTTAGGATCTCAGTTCAGGAGCCATTGAGTCTGTCCATAACAACTACAAGAAGCCATTCCAGTGAAACTGTACGCACCCCCCCCCCTGCCCACTGACACACACTCATTGCCCTCCCCGACATGCACAAGAGCTTTGTGCAGCGATACAAAAATCTCCTTTAAACAAAGTGAAACACAGGAGGCGGTGGGGGTGGTAGAGGGGGCTCAGGTTGTGCACTGTTTGCTCTGCAATCCGGTTCCATCAGTCACAGTGTTTCTGCAGACTAGAGTGCATTCCACAGACCCCGCTGTGTTTTGTTGCCCAATAACCCACAATTATGACCTGCGGAGCAGAGCACAACAACAAAAACACAAGGGGTGACTGTCCTCGAGCTAAAATCTTCCAACTTTCAGTTTTCAACTCTTAAGATCTAATGTTAATGAAGGACTTGAAAGGGTTGACAGCTGATTCCACTACACTTTCTCTGACACGAAAACCCAGAGGCGTTTTCTTACCAGCGCTGAAACAACTCATACATTTATCTTTCGGACTATTTAGGTCGATGTCATTCATTGTGTATGAGCAGTGAACGGACATAAGTAGTATGACAGCGCTAATTGGTTTGTGGACTACTGTGTTTGGCCCAAGTTGTTGTTTATGAGAAGAAGTCACCTTATTTGGAGGAGATGGAAGGACCGATAGGCATGTAACTCTCTACTGTGTCTATCTTGACTGAAGGATTGCCGTGATTGTCAGTCATGAGGGTGATTTGTTCTCATTGCAGCCCCATTGCAGAAATATTAAATTAAATTAAACAGAACAAGTAAAAACGCAGAAAAGGGAAAAGTTAAACCACGAAATTAAGTAGCATGACAGGCGAGAAAAACAATGGAAAAACAATGGCATCAAAAAAAAGGTAAAGGTGAAGTCTTAGGTGAAGATTTAGCATGCTTAATGCTAGACTCTTTTAAGAATAAGAATAAGAATAACTTTATTTATCCTGAAGGAAATTGTTGTGCCAGAGTTTCAAGTAAAACATAACAATAATAAATAATACTAGGAAATTGTATAAACAGTACAAAAAAAGGGGGGAGAATAAGAAACACTAATAAAATAATAAAGTGTCTAAGCAACAAGTCAAGGCTACAAAGTGTCTTAAGGTCTTAAGTACAAAGATTTTGAGATTCCCTGCGGCTGAAGGGAGAGGAATATTCACGAGTCAAGCAGCAAAGTGGCCCAAAGGTTCACAACATTTGAAGCTAGTAAGTATTTTTACTTAAAGCCATTCATTACATCTCTGTCCATAAATTCATGCAATTCTAAAATAATGATTTGACAATCTGGTGGCGGCTGTAGCTACCTGAAAGTCTGATCAAGATTGAAGAACGGACAGTCAACAATCAGTTTTAATTGAGCTATGAATGTTCTGCACATAAACACATTATCAGGGTGCAGAATTGATTAAGACTGCAAGATTATATCAGCAACAAGAGCCTGTGAGATTCAAAACACTGAGGATCAACCAGTTGTTGGACAAAATGCAATTAGGAGATTCTCCTTCACTTGAGAGTGAAAAGTCTGTCCTAGAAGTTGGACTTGAACCAGTTTGGGATGGTTTAAGTAAAAATTGTGCTCTGGTAAACTTCTATCTCTGTCAAGATTAATCCTAACAAAATCAAAATTACCAGTCAGATCGTTCAACACAAGCACAGAGAATTTAACCAGATCTTGAAAGGTAATGTCAGCCAAAAAGTTTTTTCCCCCGAAATATCATTAAATGCAGGTGAGAACATAAATCTCTGAGAGGATTTAGTGATGTAGACAAGAATGATCTGCTGCTTCAAGTTTTATGGTGTCTTAGGTTCATCTGGCTAATGTTTATATGATGTGGAAATTACATTGTGCTGACTTTTATGTATTTTTTTAAAATTGCCTCCATGGAGCAGGTATTGTAAATTATCTCAGGGTGCAAGAACTGCAAGACACATTCACAAATACAAATATATATTTAAATTTCAAAATACAAACATTCAGCTATGCTACCTAATTCACCAAAGGAAGTCGTGAAAATTTCCTTTATCTGAAAAAGTGAAACATCATGGAAACATCCCTCTATCTCAGGGATCCAGTGTGTGAACTTTAGCAGAAAGAGAAACCAGAACTGAATTCAAATGTAGTAAAGGGTCGCGTAAAAGATTTGAGTCATGAAAAAATAAATACATCCGGTTGAGGAAAAATAAATGAATTGATATTGTCTTTTCCCACAAGTTGTTTAGAGGAAACGGAACTGCGAGTCATTTGCGATATCGGGAGAACACCCAAACTGTGCTGCTACCGAGCGTAGCTGCAGATGTGATTTGGTTTGGACGAGGAGGTGCAGATTGGAAGACTGTCCTCTGTAATTTGCCCCTGTGGAAATAAGCAGAGCTATTTCCTCTAGCTCTGGGACACGCGGGGGGGGGGCTTAAGGATAATCGGCAAGAACTAAAACTAAAGCGAAACCAAGCTACATGGCTCCATGACCTGATTAAGATGCTACTGTCACTATCCTCAGAGCTGAGGATTAAGGTAAAATTATTGCGTTTCACCACTGGAATAAGTGTTCCTGGTCATTTTAGTACTCCGTGGGATCGCTACGTTTTTAGCATACGAGCCTCGGGTTTGGAATTTTCAGGGCAACAAACCACGTAATACTCACACAGCTACATACAATAGGTTTTTTGTCTTTGCATTAGTTTTCTTTTGTCCGCAGGGGGGCTCTCCGAGGCAATCCAGGACAGTGTTTCTGTAAAGTTTAAAGAGCTCACCCGGGATGTTGAGTCTTGAGTTTTTAAACTCACTCGTAGGCGGCAGATGAACTAACATGACGAAAAGTTCCATCGATTTTGTACTTAAAGCTCGACTCATTCAGAGGGGTGTGGATTTGTTCTTTCAAAGAACAACAGTTGAACAAGTCAAGGAAGCGGCAGCCAACAGGAAACATATTGCAACAAAGTTTGATAACGGTAATGGTAATTCAGATTCATGCAACGCTAAATGTAAACTCAGCTATACCATGAAAGATAAAGAAACAGCCGGATTGAAAAAACACAGCCTAATAAATACTGCAATGCGTGTCTGCAAGAAAAGACCTACTCATCCTCCATCATTTTACATTCCAGAACATGTCGTCAGACGGTGAGGATTAGTAAAGATATTTAATGCTATCTTTTTGTAGCACAGATATCCATTGACTCATTATCTCCATTACACATCCTGCTTACAAAGGGGGGTCATAAAGGGGTCAGCACCAATTCAGGGTGACCTTGGGGAGGCGGCGTTCACGTGGACGGGTCAGTCATACACTTTGGCGAGTTAACCGGTCTTGGTGCGGTACAAGCAGCACTAAGTGAATAGAGTAGAAGAGAATGCATCCTTAATCGTCCCACAATGGAGACGTTTCAAAAAGGGAAAGAGGATCCCGGCCTCTGCTGTTGTACTCTACAGATGTTGATACAGCTGTATTAGCTGTTAGCAGCAGAGAAAATAAGCTGAGAAACTACAAAGCGAAATTGTGTTGCTGTTTTCATCGGCCAAAGAAGAATTCAGGTTAGACCATTTATCCTCCAGCCAGGGCTGAAGACCTTTGGCATAAATATTTGGCATAAATATTGTTTTGATTTGAGCTTGAGCTTCACTCAGTGCAACAATCTTTTTGTGCATCTTTATCATCTGTAATCCCCAACTTTGTTTTAGCAATATTCATACCAAACAAACTGGTTTTCTACTTCTGGACTGTTTCTGTGTTTATCTGTCTATGATTAAATATACCGAATGTCTATTTTTGACCTTTTTTTTCTCTTCATTGAAGTTTACTGCGAACATGTTTTGGGCAGTCGTTCAAATACAGAAGTGATGACGAAGAGTAAATCCCCAGCTGCAGACGCGGGTAAATTAGATAAAAACAGACCTTAAAAGATGCGCCGCGGCCAGAACCGAAAACCTACACAGAGTCGACAATATATTTCTGCAGCGGATCATTTGATATCTCTGCCAGCCAGGAGCTCGATACATTTTCCATCTGCAGGCTCAAATCAGCGGGTAATTAGTGCAGCGTGCACGGGGGGTTCTCACTCTAACAATCCGGCGCACACATTGCACTGAGATTGGACTTTTAGAAGTGGAAAAAAGCACATCTGGAATTAATTTCCAGAGATTAATTCCTCCTCTCTGGAGCCCCTCTAGCTGCTCAAGGTGGCCGCCAGCTCATTTGTTCCCCAAAAAAGGTTGTGGTTTTCTGCTTTTGCTCAGTTTTATGAGATCTTCATCAGGAGGTGATGTCAACCACATCATCCATTTTGATACTTTTAATTTTAAACCGTGCTCTGGGATGAATATTTCTTTTCTCATCTGCAGACAGGTGTGCGTTTGTTCTGTGAAATGCGCACCCGCCGTTCATGCGACGTTCAGATCGAATCGCTTTCCAGCTGAGGAGTGTTTGAAATGAGTGATGGTTTAAGTCGGAGAGCGGGCGATGATAGATCGGGTTAGTAACTGCTCTCGATCCCGCTTGGTCACGGAGGTAGTGGTCCGACCCACATCCGACGCTTTCTCACGACCTCAAACTAAAATCTCACACCAGCGTTCCAAACCAAAGTGCCGAAGCAATTTGTTCTGCTTTCCTTTGGTCGTTTTCAGATTACCGAGATGAGGAGCTGAAGAACAAACACTGCCGTCGTCATTTTTGACGGTCCAACTAGATCAGCGGTCGGGAACCTTTGGCTCGCGAGCCATATATGGCTCTTCCGGTGACGTCACATGGCTCCCAGACAATTTTGAGTTTGAAAAGAAAAAAAATTAGTTTGGAACTGATTTTAAAATACTTGTGATATTTCTTCATGTGTCATTTTAAAGTAAACAGAAATTAGTTTTGAAGATAAATTTCACGGGTCACCCGTCAGTCGGGGTTGGGAACCATTGGCTTCCGAGCACATCTGGGTCATTATAAAGGTGAAGAAATTCATTTTATCAGATAGCCAACTAGTTTATTCACGTCAACCCTCATACATTACATTTTTTGCAGTACAGTAATTTGGCAGACGCTTTTATCGAAAGCAACTCACAAAAAGTGCGATTCAGTCACCGAAGATCTGAAATACCAGTAGTCGGAAGTCAGAAGTGATCACTCTACCAAATAGCCATCTCAAAACCATACCCAAAACCATAATCGTAACGGAAAAGATGGCGAAAAGAAAAAAAAGACGATGATTACCGTGCATTCCGGGCTGCGTGCACACAGGAATTTACATTTGGATCTGCGGTATGTCTAATTTGCTGTGATAAAATTGCATCAATGAAACGGTCAAATATAAAGCGGCACTTCGGAGGAATCCATGCAGCACCAGAGGTCGCATTAAAAGTAAGACATATTTAATTTATTATACGTTAAAAATACTATATGGCTCTTGATGAAATATATTTAGAAATATTTGGCTTTCATGGCTCTCCCGGTCAAAAAGGTTCCCGACCCCTGAACTGGATGAACGCGCAAGAAAATGATTCAGCATCCGTAAGAATGGCTTATTCCTTCACTCATTTCAGAGTCAAGCGTTTCGATCGTGACTTACGGGAGCAGATCGAAACATGGCTGTGTGGCTGAAACAAATTCCATTCGTCAATCGGCCGGACGGAAGTTCGGTCTTGCCGCTTTGTTATCGGCCGCTCGGTGAAATGTGCGTGTGACTCGTCTGCTTCATCTCTGTTCGGCAAACGAACGAAAACTTGCTTACTGACGAGACTGAATGTTTTTCCAGGTGACTGAAAAGTTTCCTGAGCTGAAGAAGAGAGGGAAGGTTCCTCATGCCCAAGACCCGGTGAAGGAGACGGTCTCGCCAAACACCACCTCGAACACCTGGAATAGGCCTCGGTGTGGCGTGCCAGACTACCCGGCCCTGAAGGAGGTGTTTTATCATGGGCGGCACCGACGCCGTCGCTTTGTCCTGTACGGAGGCCGTCTGGAGAAGACGGACCTCACATACAGGTACCAAAAATCAAGACTGACATCCAGATGAACTCTTTTCACCAGCTAATGTACAAGTTAGGAGACAGGAACTGGAGCAGTTGTAGGATAGAAGTCGCAATTCAATGCAAAAGGAGAGTACAGAAGATTTCAGGTAAAGTTTTGGCACAATCAGGTAGTTACTGTTGCACTGTCCCTGTGATACAATGAGGTTTTTTTTAGCTGTTTTCGTGGGATATTGACTTACGGTTCGCATTTTAAGTTTGATTTCAAAGTTAATTTTTGAAGTTTCTATCAAATAGAAGTGGCACGCTACTTCAGGGAATTATAATATTAGGTTTCACAAATTTAACACAGTTCCAACCACTATATACTTGGTGTTTTTCTAACTCTGGTAACTTTGGTCCCTCTGAGTATCTGGAGTTCCATGTTGTGGGGGTGCTGCACTTTTGGGTGTTTTTTCCCAGTAAAATTGAAGCCAGATTGTGGACTGAATATCAAGGTTTCATGGGAATTAATAATTTTTAAAAATAACATATTTCACACGGCAGCACGGGAATCATTTACTAAAGTCAATTGCTCAGTTCCACAATCGGTGAATAATTTCAACCTGTCGATGTTTTGGTTGGCTGTGTAAAAGAAAGTCAAACGAAGCCTTTATGGTTTTAAAAATGCCTTACATTTTTTGGAGGTCAGGAAGCTTCTTGTTACAGCCACTTCCAGAAAATGTCCATTTCACTTTTTATTTCTTTAGGGAATAAGCAGGAACAGCGTCACCTGACCATACAGTGCAGGACGAAATATTGTGGGCTTAATGTTAATCTTTTTTGGCTTAATCTTAATCTCCTTTTTCGGTTTATGGCTCCGCAGTACAGTCATTTAGCTCGGATGGATAAAGTTTTCTTTCATTTTTTAATTTACTATAACTTGACTGTTGAAGATAATGTTATGCCAGAGCAGTTCATAATCCACATTTTAAAAAACATAGACATTTTTTAAATCCAACCTGGATCCTCACAACCAACGAGAATCGCTGCGCACTAATCGAGCAACATTAACTAGTCAGATACTTTACCGGATCACTTCTCCTATCTAAACTCGGGACCTGGACTTATTGTATCAACCGTGCAATCGTAGATATTCTTTTGTTTCCTTAAATCAGCTCCTCCTCACCAAACACAGGACGTAATAACCAACAGCAGACAGATAAAGGTCGAGGTGGATATTTACAACGTTTTTCAGCTTGAAGGCTTCGACTGGTTTCATGCACTGAATGGACTGGAGGAGGAAAAGGGCCTGTATAGCACTTGGATATGGAAGTCTAGAAATTATGATTGCGATAAAGGGGTGCTGGTCTGCTTTCATCTGAGGCCTTGGCACCAATGTGAGTCTGGCCGTCGTCTGCTGGCTGCTGCCTCGCTGTCTACGTCTCCCGGGGTCCCTTTCATTGTACTCATTCTTTAACATAACTGTGTATTAAGACAGACAGGCGGAGAGCCTCAGAAGAAGGGGAGGGGGGATTTTATTGGCACTGCTGGCCACAGACTAATGAAATTCTGCTGGACCCAGCCTATAAAGCGCCCACAGTGACACCTGACAGAGTGATGTGGTTAAAATCCAGATCACGGCAACAAGTCACCACATTGCTCTGCACTCCGCCGTGACCTGACAAGACCACGCTCCCCTTTAAGCGCAGAGCCAAGCTAATGAGCCCCCGTGTTTACTTTTGTTTTTAAGTGTAGAATCACCAAGCATTATATCAGGCTTTAGTTCTGGTATGGCGCTGAAAGTCACGCTGGGTCAGCTGACTGGGCCCCATGTTATTGAAACTGCTCAGTTAAGTGACTGTTGGGGAGAACTCAGGCGCCACCGAAGCACCGAGGTCCCTGCGACGCAGCCACATCTTGCAGACAGTTTTTTTTTGTTTATCAAAGGTTTACAGGAAAAGAAAGAGATAATCTGAGACAACGTTCTATGAAACTGGGGCGATGACAAGTGTTTACAGCAAACAGAAGTCAGTCTCCAGTCTCTGGAAAGGCTTTAATTGTAATTTTGTGTTTCTCTTTTTTGGCCAAGATTGAGAAAAAGTGAAAAATTTAGCTAAACTGTCAAGTTACAGCAGGGGTGTCAAACTGAAAATACACAGTGGGCCAAAATTCAAAACTGGGACAAAGTCGCAGGCCAACATTGATATTTATTGAAAAAAAAAAACTTCCTCCAGGTATAACAGTGACCCTTTTCACCTCAACAAGTTGTGCTTAAAAACTATACACGGAACAAGCAAAGGTTAATACTAGGCAATATATAACTTAATATTAAAATTCTAATTAAAATTCACATCGATGGCATTTATTATTTAAATAAAGATTACATAAAAAATCGCATGCTTCTTTTTTTTGCAGCCTTCTGAGTTAAATTTTAACCTTATACCACAGGCTGATAATAAATGTAAAAGTGAAATAATAATTATAATAACAATAATAATAATGATAGTGCATCAAGAAAACATTAATTATAGCTCAGTTTGCTACACACTGATCTACTCTGATCATGTGCCTTTCCTTTTGCTATTTTTTGGAAGGGTAGTACATTACCAGTATTAGCATAAGGTCGCTATGACTGTCAACAGAGGAGAAGATGTTTATGGGTCCTGTCGTGATTTTTGTGCCAAAACACCACCAGAGCATTCCGGGATCTGTGGCATTAGCGGTACATGCGCTGTAGGCCATAACACCAGCGGGCCGGCACATATTATTTAGTATGGCTTTGCGGGCCAAAAATAATTACACTGTGGACCAAAAGTGGCCAGCGGGCCACGGTTTGACACCAATGAGTTAGAAGGACAAGATTGAGGGTGTCGTGGATACTCCATAGAGGGAGAACCAGATCCCAACTGGGAACCTTCCAGCTATTAAATGGCAATGCGCTTCTGTGAAGCCCACAATTATAATATTTTTAATAAAAATAAGCTTCATTCAGCCCATAGATTTCAGGCATGCTGTTTAGCTCAAAGTGTCTCAAAATGGCAAACATTTAAAGGGAATTATTGAAAAAAAATAAAGAAAAAAACATCAGGAATAGGAAATATGCACATTAATATATCTACAAAGATGTGCAAACTGTATAGGCGTCATAAAAGACAAAAGAATCAACATAAGCAAGACTATTGAGGTGGATCTCGAGTCATTTCTTACACAATTTTGTGGCTGAGGTTTGTTCCAAACCTTCGCCGCGTAAAATCCAATGGCTGTTTGTCAACAACAGACATTTCCCCCATAATTCTCCTTTCCAGAGAGACCATTAACACGGTGCTGAAGTGGACATTCTATCTGTTGCAAATTTATGACTCACTAACTCAAAGCCCAGCTTTCTTCTGTTTTCAGTCAGATCCGTCTCAACACCAGTAAACACTGAGACACTTTTTTTCTTGTTTCAAGTCAACAAACTTCCAGGTTTTTTGCTCCTTGAAGCTGTGCTGGCGGCTAATATCTGTTGTGTGAATATCTATTCCAGATGTAACGATCTTTTTCCCCCTTCATGCATCAAGTAGCACTAAATATCTGGCAACATTAGCTATATATTTGCCATCAACAGATTCAACAAGAAGAAAAACAGCATAATTAAAAAAAAATTCTTTTCGAAAACCCACATGTCTGACCCTCGACGTTTCCGCTAACTTGGAAGACATCGATAATCCTCACGTCTGCACGAAAACGACTCATGGCTTTATGACATAGTAGTTGTTTTGCTGGCCGCATAAACACAAACTCACAAACAGACTCAGCAACATATTTCGTCTGACACACACATTGTCCTCCTGGCAGAAACACGATACATCCGCTACTGAAAGTAGTACCCAGCGGCCCCCAGGCCTGTGTGTGTCGGTGGGATAGTGATGACAAAGATGATGATGATGATGACAGT
The DNA here is from genome assembly GCF_037954325.1 of Fistularia commersonii. Lineage (NCBI taxonomy): Eukaryota > Metazoa > Chordata > Actinopteri > Syngnathiformes > Fistulariidae > Fistularia > Fistularia commersonii. Next base: position 5,779,487 of record NC_141305.1, read on the forward strand.
GATGATTTATTTCTCATCCTGGGTGGTTTCTTAAAAATTGGAAATAGGATATGAAGTTTAATGTGTTGTTTTGTCTGGAACCCCGGGGAGGTGGGGGGGGTGACAATAATGCACCTCCCTGCTGATTGGACAGCGGATATCTGATCAAGGCTGGTGGTCTGCTGATGCACATCCTGTATGTGTATACGAGTGTGTGTGTAATGCGTGATTCACACCTGTATGTGTCTCACACAGGATCGTCCGATTTCCCTGGCAGATGGGAGAGGAGAAGGTCAGGCGAGTTTTCCGGGAGGCTCTGAAGATCTGGAGCGACGTGACGCCCCTCACCTTCACGGAGGTCCACGGCGGGAAGGCCGACATCCGCATCGACTTCACCAGGTAGGCCAGCAGAGGCTCTAACACACATCTGTAGAGAAAAGGACAGAAAAAAAAAAAAATTTCTTTACTTGTATTGGCAGACAAATTCAAACAAAAAAACAACTGGATAAAGATTGTCAAATATTCACCTCATAGTTAACAAGAGCCCATTTTACACCTTTTTCCCCCTGTTGTTTTCAGGTTTTTGTTTTTTTTTTTTTTGCCACTAGAAGTTACAGTTTCCATGATGATAAGCCAGACCAAACCAGCACTTTTTCCCCAACACTCCACAACCGAGCGTGCTTGAGAGAGAGATTTTATTAAAGCTGTATTAATTCATGTGTCTTACTTCCGATATTGTTTACCCTGACAGTAACAGAAGCAGTTCACAACAATAGCTCAGCAAATCAGGAGATGTCGTTTACATTTCAGCATCTTAGTCTGAATTAAGACTGGATTACTGGTGGTATAAACACTGTCGGTGAAACACCCGAATGGGAGAAAGTGGATTCGAAAAGTGACCATCTGCTGTCACTTTCAGAGACTTAAGGGAAGCACACGATACAGGATGAAGGCGGTTCTGTTGCTGCCCAGCTGGACTCTTCAAAAGACCAGCTGCAGGGTCAACAGGGTCCAGAAAAACAACAACAAAAAAAAAACTTCTACGCCATCTAGGGAACTGGGAGAGTAAAAATGATTTGGACAGACACATTTCCAAAGTGCCTTTAGTTAGTTAGTTACAACAGGGCATGGTGTAGATTTTTCATCCATCATTTACTTAATTCAGATCGCTTATAGAACGAAGTGTTGTCTCTCCATGTTCTTCTTCCTGGGTTCTGTCCAGGTTCTACATCTTCCCCTCGTGGTCCAAAAACAGGCGGCGGGTTCACTGATTACTCAAAACCATTCATAGTTGTGAATGAGAGAGTGAATGAATGGATGTTTTTACATATATATATATATATATATATATATATATATATATATATATATATATATATATATTGTCTTAAAATAATCACCTAAGTCATTTTTTTACAAAAAAAATTTTTTTTGCCTAAATCGCCTACATCCTCAGTTAAACTGATTGTGCCATTCTACCCCTTTAGTAGAAATTGCCTATATCAAGAGTGTGTCAAATGGTTCATTTTTTTGTGTTCCTTGAAAAATCTGAACAAATGACTTTTAAGAGGGTGACGATATACGGCCCTGTGATTGACAGGTGACCTACACCTCAGCCCAATGACAACAAGGGTTTGCACTTAAGGATTAGGTGTATATGAAATGAATAAGTGAATATCCCAGTATTGGACTGTGAAAAATGAATATTCATTCATTCATTACCTACCACTTATCAAACACTTGGGGTCACAGAGATGCTGGAGGCTCTCCCTGCTGTCATTGGGTGAGAACACCCAGGATCGGTCGGCGGACGATCGCAGGACCACGTATGGAGACAAACAACCGTTCACTCTTGCAATTTTCCAATTAACCTTAATATTTTTGAGACTGTGGAAACCACAGGAAACATGCAAAGGCTGCACAGAAAGTCGAAATAGCGTTCTTCTTGCTGTGAGGCAGAAGTGCTGCCATCCAAAACCATGAATACAGTTCAATAATTTGATAGTGTAGATTAAATCTGGTTTTTGAATCCTAATTTTTGTTGGTATGATGTCCTGTTATGAGAAAGATCTAAAGCCACAGCCTTAATTTCATTGCAATTTTACTGATACAGCAACCACAAATGAATTGGAAAAAAAAATGAAAAGCACCTCATCACATATTGTGTTCCACTTTTGGATCGCGATCTTCCACCTCGAGTCCCAAAATGTTTTCACATTTTCACATTGACAGATCTAGTAAATCAAGAACAGTCTGCAGTACTTTGAACAGAACATCCTGTTCAAAAAACATTCTCTAAATGGTTTGGTTGATGGATTATTGGCACCGAGACAAACCACGGGCTCAGGGTTATTTCTGATCGTATATACAAATATGATAATGAGAAAAGCCATTTGATATCAAGAAATAACACCAAAGTACTAATAACTACTTTTATGGTCTGATTAATAAGTGTTTTCTTGATTCAACCATCGATCGTTTTTTGAATGTAACTTTTCTTCCCCGCTTCGTCTTGTAGCGAGATTTTGATTATGAATTGTTTTTATTTTCCAAAGCCTTATCTGATAATAATCCTCAAGCCAAGGACTTTAACGTCCCCGGGAGTTTATGCCTTTTGTTTCCCGCCATCCACTCCGACAAGGATCTCCGAGGTGGCGGCGAAACAAAACGAGTTTGGCTGATGGAAAACAGTTTATTCAGCAGCCTTTTGTCATCGTCTTCAGACCGACGCCGATGTTTGTTTGCGCCGGAGGCTGTGTCTCTTTGTTTCCTTTGTGAGTCGTGGTTTCTTTTAATGCCGTCATCATAAGAAAATCTAGCTGTGCGCCAATTATGTCATAAACCTCCAGAGAAAATGTCCTCCTCTGAATGACCCTGAACCTGCACCTGATTATAACAGTATCATAAAAAAAAATTACAGTGAGACAGGATGAGCATGGAGATCAAGTTCCTAATAATCCCTGATGATCTGTTTTTAAGGCCAGTTAATGAATATTTCCCCAGGATTGGCTCATATTATAACGTATAAAACATAAAACTGAAAACTTGGCGCAGATGTTTGCGGATTATGACTGGAGCAAGAAATCTACATAACAGATACATTAATTTTGTGGTTAGTGCCCAAATCCTGTGGCAAACATCCTGATCTTATTTTCTTAGTTCTCACTAATTTCTGCGTCATTCTTTTACATTACTTTTTACTTTACAATTCCTTTTTTTTTTATTTTGCTTTTTTAAAAACCCCTCGCTGAAATCGTTGGGTTGTGCGAAGTATTTTTATATGATTTCTTTTAAACTTTTTCTTGCTGACTTTTGAGTGAATAATTTATTCGTATATTTGTATTCCAGTGTATTTATAAATGGAAGAATGGGTAGATAGACAGGTGGATCGATTTAAAAAAAAGGTACACTGACATGCGTTTTGTACTTTATGAAGCCTATCAGCGGCTCTTGGTGCGTTTCCATGGCAACACGTATTAATTCCTGAAACAGTCACTGGCCGACCATTGGGTTTCTTTGCCACTTAGTTCTTTCAGAAGGGTCAGATCTTAGAAGTTGGGAGCAGATTTACTTTCACATTGAAGATTTTTCCACCGCAACTGACCATTTGCGCACCCGTGAAGCTCAGATTCTCTCGATTGGACGAGCTTTCTTCTTCATCGGCACGTTTCTCTCTTGCGCCTGCAGGTACTGGCACGGTGACAGTCTCCCCTTTGATGGCCCCGGAGGGATTCTCGCTCATGCCTTCTTCCCAAAGACGCACCGGCAGGGCGACATCCACTTCGACTACGACGAGTCGTGGACCCTTGGAAACCACATGGGTGAGTGATGAGCTGGAAGGAGCTTTCAATTTCCTTTGCATTTAATGCAAAGGAAAACTTTTTCCTGCGAGGGCCAAATAACTTTTCCCTTCTCTGATGGGGGGCCGGGCCGGTTTGTAACAAGAAGTGTGGTGATCGGAGAGGTGCCTACACATTTACTGTTTTCCAGAAAGCCACACATAACCAAAAAATTTACCCTTTCTGGGATCTTGACAGAAAAAAAAAAAAAAAAATCAGAAAATAAATGATAACATTATTAATTAAATAAATAACACCATTTATGGAGTAATGAATAATAGCCAAACAAACCTTTTCAAGTTTTTCACAGAAAAAAAGACCAAGGAACATTCATTTTCTTGTAGACAACTATTTCCAGCCCTTCTGTCAAATTCACTGTGAAAACCAGAAAGCAAGCAGGCTATGAACTGCACTGATATCAACACCTAACAACAAAACACATTTGACTACCAGTATGGTTCTGGAACAGATTTTATCCCAGTTGATTTCATTATGATCATATTTGTATTATTATTTGCACAATGATTATAAAATCATAATTCATCAATGGTACTGTTCGGGGCCGGGCAAAATGTGGAGGTGGGGCGTATCCGTCCCTCAGCTGTAGTTTGGGGACCACTGATTAAATGGCTTTCACTTGTTTCTGTTTGTATTAGAGGCTAAAGCCGTGGTCTCTAACCTTTTTGGTACCAGGGACCAGAGGCACGGGAGTACCAATAATAAAAACTTTTGCCAGTTTGCAGTATCTAATCTGAATACGATTACACTTTATATCAGGCGTTTACAATATGAAGTGCTGCAGTAAGGCGAAGGCAGAAACCATCATTTTTCAAAGTAACATCCGGAAGGTCTAATGAAAAAACCATAATTCGTCCCAAGAAAGTTTTTCTTCGCAGACCATTACCAAACGATCCGGGGACTGGTACCACTCTGGGGACCAGGGGTTGGAGACCACTGGGCTAAGGAACATCTCGTGTATACAACCGTTTTCCACACACACTATCAACGTGACGAGTCTTTACTCCTCACAGTTTCCCTCAGATATTGACGAGAGGATGATCAAACGCAAACAAAAATAACGGGCTTTGCCCTCCACGCCCCCTCCAGGCACGGACCTCCTCCAGGTCGCTGCCCACGAGTTCGGCCACGTCCTGGGCCTGCAACACTCCCGAGAGCCCGGAGCCATCATGTCTGCCTACTACTCCTTCTCCTACCCGCTGAGGTTGAGTGAAGACGACAAGAGGGGTATCCAGTACTTGTATGGGGCCCACCCGCAAGTCTTCCCCTCGCCGCCGCCGCCCCCGCCTCCTCCTCCGTCCAACCCTGAGACCAACGAGATCATGCCCAATGTGAGTGAAAGTCTTAAGTTCTGACGGCTTAGGGATACTAATCACCAGAGTCTGCTGTCAAACTGGCATTTGAAGTCACGGTTTGATTGGATAAGTAGAAACAACGCGTAGTCGCAGGCTGAACATTCAAGCCTTCTGGCCTGAAATCCACCACTCGGGTGTAAAAACCCAAGTCTTAGCCTCGACACCAACCCAAGCCACGTCTGACCCAGTGATATAGAGGTTAGTGAGCGGGAAATCTGACTAACCCTGGGCTTCAGAATCGAGCTTGTTTAAAAGAAACGCCAACTATCACAGAGAAAGCAGAAGATGCTGCTACGGCATCTGTTTATAGTGAAGAAGATGAGCCACTTAACTGGTCCATCTCTGTCCCGAACACATGGATGGACCTCTGAGAAGAGCGGCTTCACCTTTGCATTAAAAAATAATGCTAATGCCTCCTATCGGCGGTGAGGTTGAATGGCAGTCAAGACAAGGCCATCGGTGAATGAAGCCGATAAACAAACTAGAGATGCTACACGGCCGAAAAACAACCATAACATATTTTTAATGTTTTAACTCCATTCTCTGTAGAAAGGAGGTGCTATCAAAACCTCTCGCCTCTCATCTGTCCGGACGTTAAGTTCGGAAACCACACCAGATTTTTAGATGATGGTCCTTTTTTAACAGATGGGATCCTTTTAATAATTTATTGCGGGAGAGTTCCTCACAAAAGGCTGTATTAAAAGGTTATTTGTTCTCGTAAAATGTGTAATTGACAGGGTTTAAATTGAAAAAATAATCATCTGTGAAATTCCTAGCTGTGGCTTTGTGTTAATAAAACCAGATTTCAGCTGGGGGGAGGGGGGCGGGGGGAGTCCTGTGTAATGTTTTGGTTATCGAACACATCCTCTAGGCGTATTAAAAACCACAAGTGGACTATTTAATATTTCCCTTTGTTCTGCACGACGACATGAACAAGTGTCTCATTTCCAGCCGGACGCCTGCCAGACCGACTTTGACGCCGCGTCTATGATCCGAGGCGAGCTGTTCTTCTTTAAGGCCGGCTACGTTTGGCGGATCAGGGACGGGCATCTGGAAAGCGGCTATCCTGCGCTGGCATCCCGTCACTGGAGGGGGATTCCAGACAACATCGATGCCGCCTTTGAGGACAAGTCGGGGAATATTTGGTTCTTCCAAGGTGGGAAACAATGGCATTTGTGCTGAAGATTTGTGAAAGATTTGGGTTGGTTTTTTTTCTTCAGTCTTGACAACTTTGAACAGGTGTAGGTGTCTTTCCTTCCTGAGGCTATCAGACTTTTTAATTCTTCTTCCTTCAGCCGAAGGGAATATTCAAATCTTTGTACTTTTTAAAACCTTAAAACACTTTAGAGCCTTAATTTTGACACTTTATATTTTATTTGTATATCTTATTCTCCCTCCTTCCTACTATTATCTATTATGGTTATGTTTTACTTGAAACTCTGGCACAACAATTTCCTTCGGGATAAATAAAGTTGTTCTTATTCTTATTCTTAGAATAGATGTGATTGAGGGAACATGTTTTCAAATAGTATTTCCAAAAAGCTAATAAAGATAGATGTCCCATTCACTTATAAAACTGCCCCCATTTCCACCAGCAGTAAAAACATCTTCTTTTTCTTCTTCTTCGGCTACAACTGTGCCCTTCACCGGTCTCCGCAGTGAATCATGTGCCTCCATCCAACCCTCTCCTTAACTTCTCTCACACAAACTAACTTCATGTCCTCTTTTGCAACATCCATCCATAAATCACTTGTTTGGCCTTTTACCAGATATTTACGGTGCCTGCTATCAAGTGACGTGCGGTGACGTCATCAGTCAGCTTTACAAACATATGAACCCTACGGAGTAGCTTATTCACCATTTTATTGACAGCAGTTCACGTGTTTGTTTAAAATATCATATCAACATTCTTTACACATACAAACTGTAGCATAGAAATAAAAGCACACAAAAAAACGTAATTATTTCTTACCTTTACTTATAAATGAAGTCCGTGCGCCGCTGAGCGGTTTTCCTTTAGCTTAGCTTTAGCTTTGAGTCTTTGCTGTTCATTCAAAGTCAAATCTATCCTGGACTTTCCGAATGTTTTTAGCGCGATTTGATGTTGAATGTGAGTGGCCGACCGCTCATGTTTGATTGTCAGAAGTTGTGAAAAGAATGCAGGTAAAGCAGAAAAGGCGCTTTCTTACTAGACATCCACACTCCGCTTGAAAAGACGGAGTCTTCCGTCTGCTAGTCTGAAGCTAATCCGTTAGCACCGGCGTCGGTCTTCCCTTAGTTATTATCTCCTGCTTCGACTGAAAGTCCAGTTTAGAAAATTCTCTCAGTTTAGCTATGCAATCCTCCATTTTGGAAAGAAAGCCAAGCAAGAGGAAAGAATATCTGGATGGCTGCACTTGACTTGCTAACTGTTTACAGTAGCTTGCTATTGCAATTCTGTTATTCTTTAGCCGAGTAGTAAAAAGGCTCCCTGGGATCAGCGGTGCCCCCCACTGTGAGGCACCGTCACTGCGTGCCTCACTAAGTGTGTCTTCGCTGCTGCTTTATACACATCAGCTAAAGCATGGAAATTTAGTTCATATATTAGTGCTTGAAGTGTTTGAAATTTTTGATAGTGATATCCACAGAGACAACAATACAGTCTGCATAGCATGGCAGCGCAGTTATTGCGCAATCCATAGTGGACTCCGCTGGCTGCCGCGTCACCTCACGGCTCTTCTTTATATTTAAACGCTAAACGTGATTTTTTTTTCAGCGATTTGGGAAAAAAAACGACTAAAAATGGTGAAGTTAGGTGGAAAATAACTCTATAGTACAAATCGCTGAATAAATAGAACCATTCAATTTGTTTTTTCATTTTACTTTTTTTTTCTTTCCATGATGCCAGGTGAGGCCCGGCCTCAACTGCCTCTACTGACTGCACGTCACTGCTGTTATCTTTATGTCCAAACCATCTCATTCTGGCCTCTCAGACTTCATCTACCACAAGTCTTAATATGTGCTCTCTCACAAACGACAGATGGGACTCATTCCCCCAATAGCAAAAGGAAATTGTAACTTTCATCATTATTATATGCCCTATAAATCCTTAAGAGTATCACGCTATGATTGAATCATAAACATTTTAAAATGTTATTTTGAACAAAGTAATGAAGATATTACATCTGTCCCAAAATGTTTTTGACAAAATGCTATTTAAGGTTGGCCAACTCATAAAGTTTATATTATACCATCCATCCATCTTCCCCCGGAGTCGGGTCGCGGGGGCAGCAGCCGGAGCAGTGAGGCCCAGACCTCCCTCTCTGCAGCCACGTGGTCCAGCTCCTCTTGGGGGACCCCGAGGCGTTCCCAGCCCAGCCTGGAGACATAGCCTCTGCAGTCCTCTGGGTCTTCCCCAGGGTCTCCTCTCAGATGGACACGTCTGGTCGGGCTTCCTGACCAGATGCCCGAGCCACCTCATCTGATTCATTTTACTTTGCCAAAAAAGGCGGACCTGAAACATTCCCAACGTCACTATGCAGTAATATCACAGGGGACCTATGAATAAAGTCTCTAGGTTTTGTCTTAGTTTTAAATTTGAGATTTTGTGTACTAATATCAGACAGATGCCTATGGTATAACTGTTCGCGAACCCCGCAGGTATTTGCTAACAGTTAGTGAGCTCAGTTTGTGCACTGGTTATTCGGTTGAGAATTGAATAATTGAAATTAAATATCCTGCCACCTATAATACCACTATGGTTCAAGAAAACTGAGCAAATACATGTCATTCATGTAGAAAGATGATTCATGTTTAGAGCTATGGATGGGAGCTATGATTTGTATTTTTATGTCACTTCTCTGTTTAACTTGTGTCCATCTCATCTCAAAGCTGAACAAATTGCTTAAAAGTCAAATATCTTTGACATTTTACTTTTATCCTTACAACTGTAAAGACAGACTTATAAGAACAACAAACAAGATTTTGGTCTGGAACGTTATGAACTTTTTTCATTCAAAACTCAGCCGTCTGGCATCTGACACTCACAATATTAGAAAGTGATACAAGTATGTTTGACCATGTGATGTTTAAATATAAATATTACCCTCCCTGCAGGTGAGAACTACTGGGTGTTTGATGCCGAGATGCAGATCAGGGGGCCCGAGTCCATCAGGAACCTGGGCCTGTCGGTATCGGGTATCCAAGCGGCGCTGCGCTGGGGTCACGACCCTGACTACTACACCTACTTCTTCAAGTCGGGCAGCTACTGGAGGTTCAACCCCCGCCAGGCCCGGGTGGAGTCGGTGTATTCACGCAACATGCAGGACTGGAGTGGCATCCCTGACGATGTGGACGCCGCCTTCAGGGACATTTACGGTAAAGACTGAAAACAGACTCAAGCGGGGAAATCTTGGTTTTCATAGTTAACTTCTCCAGCTGCTCCATGGACAGCTGGTGGTCTGATTCAGCATAGTCACACGTGCACGGACACTTTGTCCAGTAATCTGAAAAGTTTGAATCTCAGTAAGTTATGTTCGTAAGATGATCAGTGTTGTATGCCTGGAAATGTCCTTTCGGTCATTTCAGACTTTTTCACGGTAAACATCCAGAGCCATCTTTTAGTTTTAGCCATCCAGAAATGAGTCGTAAGTGAACTCAGCTTTTTTAGATTTGTTTTGAAAACTGACAATAATAATCGGCAGAAAAAAAATACTGCATAAGCAAACCATCATAAAGTACAAAGAACAGGTTTTTTTCAACTGGAAAAACAAGAATCCACATCATTGCATCGCTGTAAAATTATATTGATTCCACATTTCCAAAAAAAAGTAATTCGGAACGAAAATGACAAGAAAACATTGGAGAATCGGCTGCAAACATGCTGGTCAGAAATAAACCTGCAAAACAAAAAAGAAAGCAGCAAGACTTTAATTTCCTGATTATTGCTTGATCTAACCAAGCTTGTACTGCATGTCATCCAGGCTACGCCCACTTCATCCGGGGACGGCAGTACTGGAAGTTCGACCCCGTGTCCATGAACTCTCTGGAGGGGTACCCCCGCTACATTGGCATGGACTTTTTCGGCTGCAGGAATGTGTGAGTGTTCTGTGCAACTGGACTGTAGGGCCTTGTCCCTTTTTACATTTTTCTTTTTTATCATGAACAGTGAAGAGGAGTTTTTGGAACAGAGATGTTTTTTTTGGTCCGTGGCAAAGATGGATCCATCTCCTTGATGTCTGTTTTTATGCTTTACTCTTTATTTTAAATCAATTCTCCGTCTTCTCAGGAAATAAAAGTACGCGAGCGACGCTTCCTCAGACTTGGCACCTCCAGTGCAGCTACACTCGTATTTATTTTGCACACTGTGCCAATGAAAGGCTTCGATCAGGGCCTCGTGACTCCTGATACCGACAAGAATCTGCGCCGCCCGCACCTACTAACAAAATCACAGATCCCAAAGCTGATCAGACAGAGCAGAAGAGCTTTCATTTCGCTGTCATGTTTTTTTCCTGACACAGATCCTCATGGTTTGAAGAGTGATGCAAGAAGGTGAAATGGCAGGATAACAAACTCACTCAGGTTCAATCAAGTCATAGCTTTAGAACTAAAGTCACATCATGTAAAAAAAATGTTTAAAAACAAAAAGGGCTGAGCCATAATTGATATCTTTATAAACCAAACAACTGCCACATATTTTTAAAAGCAGCTTGTTTAGTTTTCAGGCCCATCGTGTGACACCTCCTGTACTTTAAACCCTTTCAGTCAAAAATATCCATTTGGTAAAGGAGTAAAAAGTTTTGAAGTCACTCTTCACACCTCTTTGCTGCCTGTCTGCAGCATTGAAAGTTCTCAGGCGCCACCTACAGTCCAAACTGTGGCGTCACCTCAGAGAGATCCTGTTGTATGTGAAGTTCAACTGTGGTGCTCTTGAGTGAAACATGTCTGGAGGGGGGATTGGGTTTGGAGCAGAGTTCAACGGGTCTCAAACGGGGTCTAAAACCTCAGACTACAGATTCACAAGGTGCTTTGACCCAGTTTCTGCTTCCCGTGCTTGGTTTTCACAAACATCGCTGGCTGGAGAGGGGGTACGAAACTAGTTGTTGTTTTGTTTTGTTTTGTTTTGTGTTGTTTTGTTTTTAAAAAGCCCCCCAGGCTGAGAGACGCTGCCTCAGTTTGAGGAGGGGATTATGAATACGGAGCCTGGACCAGATGTTTGCCAGTGCAGGACACTGACTGTCCCTTTAAAACCACACTCTGGTGCTGTGCTACTTTTCAACCTTCCATACAAACACCTGTGTTAATTTCTGCTCTAAGACACCTGATATTTATATACAGAGGGGCGAATTAAGAAAAGCACCCATTTGTTGTACATACATGTTTTGGATTATTACTATTTTTTATTCTAATGTATAATCTCAGCCCTGTACATTGAAATGTATGAATGGATCATTGTTTTCTTAACAATAAAATCATAACCTCTGACTCGAGTTCTGCTTTTGGACCCATTTAAAACACACAAACAGAATATGCAAAACTATTTTACTGTCTTATCATGTTTGTGCAACATTTTAGAGACTAAATATTGCAGTGTTCCAGATTTTTTTTATTTTGCTCCCTTTTTGAGGGGTTGTGTTTGATATTACATCGATGAGAAAATAATTATGGAAAGTAATTTGTGAACTGAAAGTCAAAAAATTTAACCGGACTGATGAAGATCACATGTCTGGTTTGATTCGTGTCCTGGCACACACACAACCTTTGTCAAAATCCCAAAAGGGCCTGGTCAGGATGCTGCACCGCAATGATACATTCAGTGCCCAGGGGAGGTTCAAAAGTAACGTACAGTATCCAGGAGAGGTCAGAGTACAACAGCAAATGTAATGACATAACAAAAGCCTCAAGCAGTGAAGGGAGGAAAGTCTACCTCCAATAAGGGCCGTCCCTGATTGGATGAGCTAACCGCCAATCTCTTCAGCAGGAAGATCACGTGACAGGTAGAAAATCTGGTTTGGAAAGACCAGAACACGGGAGAAACGTGCAGATGGACTTCATCCTGAGATCCTTGTCAGGAAGTACACTTCAACCTCAAACATGCTAGCTGACACCCAGCGCCAAGTTCTATTTACGATCTGGAACTTATTTCTGAAGCAAGGAGCAGAATCAGGTTCTCACACATTTCTCACTTGCTCTGATGTGGGGTCAGGTGACAAGCAACTTACCTGATCTCTTTGGTTTGACATTCATGATAAGCAATAATTTGCGGATGGAAACTGGTAAACAAGTGACCCAGCTGAGCTCCGCCCACTTCACAATCAACTTGTGAGAAAACAAATGGAAGATGTAATCTTCTTGAGAAAATTTCTCCTTCGCAAAAAAAAAAAAAAAAAAAAAACTTAAAGAGGCAAAACAGTTAAGCTCGCTGACTTTTTATTATTATTATTTTGTAAGAATTATTAAAATGTACAAAAAGACAACAAATGCGACATAATATATTATCTGAGAGCGGCTGTTTATCCTCCCTCTGGTCGGGTAAAAAGTCAGTGGTTGACACCAGAGGGTAGTTTTATCACGCCAATGGTCATCAGGGGACAAACATGGGGGGGAGCAGGTGTCTTCTACCGACGCTTGGCTAAACAGAAGGTAAAAGTAAAAATTTGGGATGATGATGCTGACCACTAGACCAGGGTTGGGATGGACACCGAGGTCAAGCAGCTTGCGTGTCCCGTGCATGATGGGGGAGTGGGACACCGCTGATGATGCAAAATTATGTTTTGGGGGGTTCGTACCTCGATCGGACAAGAGCTATTCCAGTAGGTGCTGCTGGCGCTGCTTGGCCTACCATGCTGGCGCTGTGTTTGCGAGTCGCCTGATTCGCCTGTGAATGAGACATGGGTGTCAATTAGTTGCTGCTATAGGAAGAAATGCGGTACACCGCTTCCTTACCATTTTTTTTTCCAAGAATTCCTGTTTACTTAAAAACATCTCCCGTTGACAATCAGGCCATTTTAGGCTCATTTTCATATCAATATTGCAACTTTTGTGGTTGTTTTTTTACATCATTCTTTGCTGATTTGACCATTAACCCATCGCAACATTTAGACTATTTTGCAGATTTCAGTAACGGCTAGTAAATTTTGTAGGATGTTTCCGGTTTGTTTTGAGGTGGGTATTCCTGGTTCTCTGACTCGTCTGGTTGGTTCAAGCTCACCTTGTGTTTCTGTCTTGGTCTCTGATCTTCTTCTCCATCTCTGCGTCTGTCAGGGTCTCTAGCAGGGGGCACCACTGGTCAGCGTCACCTGTGTTTCTGATGGCGATCTCCACTGTCGGGAGGCGGTTCTCACTGCAGAAACATATCAAATATTCAAAGATATATCACAAGAAGAAACACTGATTCAAATCTCCCCAATAGGAACAGTTTTCAGGACTTATTTAGGGTAAAATATGGAGCCTGAACATTCATTTGTCCCATGTGAGAATTAACTGAGGAGTCTACATTTAGACAGAGGCTCTCCTCTAACACCATAACAAATATTTTAAAAACTGGAGAAAAAAAAAAGTTCTTTAAATACTCAATGAACTCTTTCAAAATGTTGTCCATGCACTGAGGCCCTGAGTATTAAAATAATCCATACTGTGACTCTGAGAGCTCAGACTGGACATTTGTTTCAACAATTTTCATGAATGTAACATTTTGTAGAGCGCTCTACCAACCTGAAGGCATATGTCCGTTGGTGCCAACTCAGCTGACCCCGGATGCTGTAGGCGATGGTGGTGACGAACTCTCCGCCGAGGCCGAGCTCGGAGCAGAGCTTCAGGGCAAATTTCTCAGGAGAGTTCTCGGTCTCTGACATGTCCCACTCAAACTGGTCCACCAGAGAGATGTTCCCCACGTGGATGTTCAGCTGGATGGATGGGGGGGGGGACTGTTGTTTCACACTGACCTTTTAAAGCCGCTCGGTGCACGGTATTTACGGTCGGGGTGTCACCTTGATGATGACCCTCTGGTCCGTCTGGTCCTCTAGTAGACTGTCTGTGGGGTAGGACTCGATCTGCTGCCTGATGGCAGAGGCGATGGTGGGGACGAAGGCCAGGGGGTTGAGGTCCAGATCGTCGCACAGGATTTCAGCAAACATCTCTGGCGTCATCAGCTTCTCTGAAAATTTCAGGACGACAGATTCGACATTCGCTCTTTTTCAACAAGACAGTTTCTGATGCTGAAATGTCCTTTACCGTTCATGTTCCAGGTGAAGGCATCCCTGAGCTTTTGCCCCTCGATCTCCATGTCCAGGCGGATAGGGACCAGAACTTCAGATTGCGTGGCATTTTCATGGATCACTGCAGGGTCATGGTCATCAAAGCTTAAGCACGAAGCAAGGGAAAAAAAAAAAAGAAAAACAAAAGACAGCAGTAATTGATTTCACAATCTCCACAAAGTCTTGAATTCCTGAATTAAGGTTCACTGTTCTCTCTTTGACCCACTGAAGGTTCACACACCAGGTGGCCATCGGGTTTCATAGCTTTTATCCTGAGCTTCCACAGACAAACCAAACTGACAGCTCGAGGGTTATTTCAAGTCAAAACAGCATGGATGGATGCATGGATGGATGGATTAGTGAATGAAGTGTGCTGCTCACCACAGGGGGAAGGTCCTCTTCTTGTCGCGGCCCAGGCGGCTGCGGTTGATGGTGGTGGAGCAGGGCACCGCGTCCAGGTGATGGGAGCTGGGCAGCGTGGGAACCCACTGGCTGTTCCTCTTAGCCTTCTGTTCCCTGAAGACGTTAAGAACACTGGGTCAATACACTGTCTGCTGGAGTCGAACGGGATACACATGCGCTCACTGTCAAACAGCCAGTAACACAAGTAAAAGATGAGGAGTAAGACTGGAATTTCTAGCTGTGACTAACAGTTTGTACATAACAAAATACTTGAATTTTGCTACTAATCATTTCTGAGTGTCGAATTTTGAGTGTAGGCATGGGAGAATCGCACACATAGACACACACATAAAAATGATCCATATACAGTGAAATTGCTGTTTTTCTATACTGAGTTATCTTAACTGTAGAAAGAGTTTCAGAAAACAACACTGATGTTACCATGAACACATTTTTAAGAAATCAAAAATTCCTCTGAATCGTCTTTTTCTGCCGCTTTAGAAGAGAAAATCAGAACACTGAAATCAACATCTGAAACAAATAAAAGCTCTGCACACTTCCACTCTTACAACCAGTTACGGATCAGAACGCTGCAATGACAAATCTTAATATGGCGGTTCTTGCTAAAATACTGTCTATGTGGATGTTACCTGAGGTAGGCAGGGGGCTCTGTGCTGATGGATACTGCCTTGTACTTCTCATCATTACCATCCAGGATCTCCTCAACCTCAGAGGCCTTCAGAAGTGTCACGCTGGTGGCCAGCTGGGTGTAGCCGTGATCTGAGTGAGCCAACAGAGGACGGTCATGACCCAAACACTACCTCCTCTGTACTTGCCTATTTCAAAACTTTTATTTTTAAATACAGTTGATCTTATCGATGAAATGATTTCTATCAGTTGCAGGTTCTGATGAAATCAGAGGACATTTCAACTGAAAGGAAGAAATACACTGCTTCATGTTCAACTTTTATCAAATGAAATAAGTTATTTCCCACCAGGATTTTCAAACACTTTGAGCTGAACAGTCATTTAATAAATAAGATGACAGTGACATATAATATAAAGAATATTTGCAGTAAATTGTGGCGCCTTGTCTGCAATGATAAAATACAAGAGCGTACACTGAAAAAGGGGAAGCCGAGCTACTCACCATGTGATGACTCCACTATCTTCTTGCGTTCTTCTACTGATGCCAGTTTCCTCCATAATGACGGGTATCTTTTATACAGTGACCCCCTGAACATACGCAGGTAGTTTCCCACCTGCACACACATACACCCACACACACACCAAGATAGATCAGTTTGACTTCCTGAAACACTCAGATTATTATTTGCTGGTCAACTAATTCTACATAAATTTGTGATTAATATTTTGGTTAACTAATAAGTACATTTCTTTATCTTTACCAGCCAATGTCTTGGGATGCAAAAAGACAGTCAGCATAGTCAATCAAAGAATAAAGTTAAAAGAAAAAATAATTGGAATAAACTGGACAGTGCAGCAGACTATCATCATATAGAAAATATTGGTTTAATTCATTTCCTAATAGGTACGTTGTGTCTTAAACTATCACTACTTTAAACTATCAATATCAAATTCTTCCTGTTCTATATCAAGGTGGCTGATTAAAGGTGCTGCTATTTATATTGAAAAAAAAAATATATATATATATATATATATATATATATATTGAAATTAAAATAAAGCAGCGGTAATGAGTATTTTGTATTCATTGTGAATCTGAAATACGGATCAACACGTCCTTAATAGTTTCAGCTGGCAAAGACACAGACACCATTGAAATTCACCTAAGAGGCTTGTAACTCAACTGACCTAGAAGTATCAAATACAAATATAAGACAATAAATTTGTTTAAAAGTTTACACCAAATAAAAAATGTCATGATCAGGAATGCTCAAAACATAAGTCAATAGTTAAAATAAGCTACTGTACTCGACAAAAAGTAACCACATTGTAAAATAAAAAGCACCTAAATAATCTGTCTAATCCTAAGTGATGGGCTTCTAGAGTCTTGCCTTAAAACCCCCAGGACGGATTTACTATAGTGACTTTTACTTTTTTACATTTAAAGAAAAATCTATTTCCTCCTCTAATTTAGGGACAAGACGTTTAAAAATGAAACTTTTAGTGACAAATTCCAGCGTTTGCTACTATCAGTTGAACAGTCGCTACCGGACATTTCCTGTGGGTCTTCGGCAATGTTTTTTTAGATGACTAATAAATGCATTTTAGCAAAACTGGACTGGATCGACGAGTCGAGGTTCAGCTGAAACCCACCAATATCTAGAATCGCGTTTCTGATCAATTTGGGCTCTTAAGAGCCAGCGGTAATGTCCGGGTTAGCCTCCATTGGGTATTAGCATGAAACAGTAGCATGCTATTGGTTAGCGTTAGCAATCTCAAGATAATAAACAAAACCCCTGTGAGCCACCAAAGGAAATTAGATTAAAGGGTCAGGCTTCGTTACGTTAAGCCATTTATCCGGCCGATGAGTTAATTCACCGCGGATACTTTCCGTTTAATTGCAAGTAAGGATGAAATAAATGAACGGAGCCTCAGGTCCTCATTTTGCTTGGCGGCGTTGGCTAGCTAGCACGCTATCTTTTAGCATACCGGCACCCAGTGATGATTAAACATCATATTCCCATGATACGAGCACCTGGAAACTTTATGGGCGTGTGAAACTGACCTCCGATCCGATCATGTAAAAGTCTCCATCCTCCTCGAGCTGAAATTTGATAGGTTTTTGTCCAAACGTCTTGCTAAGCGCCATACCGACATAAAAAACAAAGCTGGGCAACCACGCATGCGCACAACTATCTATGACGAATATCCTGTCGCAGGGAGATGGCGTCATGAAATACGACACAATAATATAAATAATACAAATAATGGTATCAGCAACAACGATGTGGTTCATTTGTCTTAAACACAGATTCACGAGAGCAAAAACTGAATAAATAGAGTTTTGACTCCAAAATGTCATTTTTTAGCTCCAGTGCTGCTTTTTCCTTTTTCTGTTCCTCTATTTCTGCATTGTAATATATATTAGGCATATTAACATGCCTAACGTTTCCAGGTGCTGCTCCTTGGTTCTATGGTTTAAAGGGGTCGTAAGACAAAGTCTGGTCGACCTCCTATAAAACGGCATTTATTCACTCACTTCCACAGCTCTTGAACAGATTTAGTTTTTTTTTTTTACAATCTTGAGAGTGTGGGCCTCCAGTGAGAGCGCCTGAGGCAATTTGAAATAACAGATGTGGGAAATGTTGAAACTGATCGCCAAAGCAGCAGGATATTACTGTTTGGCACTTAAGACAATGACACAGACGTTTCAGACTTTGAAGAAAAAGACTACAAGGAAAAACTCCTCAAAGCATAAAAATGTTTTCATGTATTCATAGAATTCTGACATCAGTTGTGGTTAAAGAAAACTTTGGGTCGTATTGTTGGCATTATTTTAATTTCTTTCACTCATAAAAAATTCATGAGAAAACCCACAGCACCCTCCAAAATAATCTAGGGGGGGGAAATGTGAAAAGGGAATGTTTTGTGTGTACCCACACACACGCACGCACGCACACACAATTAAAAAAAGAAATCAGCATAGCACTCAAAAAACAATTATATCAAACATGAACAAGCAACTTATTTCCTTTTTTAAATCTGTTGGAATTTACATTAAATCAGCAGTTAAGGTTGGGAGTCTTTTGAAAGTCTGGAGCTGTGAGGTGGTTAAAATTCACCACACATGTAATGGGGATATTTTATGCAAAAATAGGAATGAATACCCACTTTTACTTTTATAAACGTAATGTTTATTCATATATACATGAATATATTAATCTATAACCAAGAAAGAAGAGAATGTACAAAGCAAAAACAAAATCTCTATATACAAAATCAATAAATAAACAAAGACGTGACCGAGGACAGTCGTGTGTTTCTACATCACTTTGTGTTCTTGGGGGTAAAACCAAGTAGGAAAACAAACGAGAGGCTGCAGTTAGAAAAAAGTTCCTTTTTGTCAAAATGGAAAATGGCACCCGAGGACGTTTCAGGGGAACAAAACTCAACAAAAGTGTAAAGAAAAGAACAGACACGCCACACCAGCTGGTTTCCAGGGCTTTTTCCTCTTTTGTCTTGTAAACGCAGCCTTTTTTTTTTTTTTTGCTTCTTTTTTTTTTTTTTTTTTGTTCAAACTCTCACGGAATCAGGTCAAATCACAAAAGGTACGTCATGTCAACACGGGCTACGACACACATCAACCTCATCGGCACGGAAACACCAGCAAGGGCGGGAGACGCCTTCCATGTTCAACCTAGTAAAAACCCACTGGAGAAAACACTTCCAGAGGAGGCAGAGTGGCTGCGAGGACCTCCGACCAACGGCTTTAACTCCAACCAGACGTTACAAACACAGATCTGATCACTTTCGATTCATGTTAGGGGAAAAAAAAAAACCCACAAATTACAGTAATAACCATCACAAATGCACAATGAATTTGTCCTTAAAGTCTATTTTTCACAATGTATGATCTTTTTATAACTTTTTTTCCCTTCTGAATTAATAATCGATATTAGATTTTTCATGTTTAACAAATGGCCAATATTTTCAGATTTTTCCAAAAAAAAAAATTGATCCGGTTCCAGGAGCTTGAAAAGACAGAAATGAATGTCATCAAAACGGAGGAAAAATTGAAAGGAGAATTGACCTAAATGACCAAAAACCAGAGTCATTTACAGCAACAGACAGTTTAGTCTTCAATTAATGTACTGAATCTTTTTGTACTGTGGGAGAACCAGGCTACTCCCCACATAGAGAACCCAGTTGACCAGTGGATAAGAAACTGGAAATGTCTTTTTGTGAGGCTACAGTGCTGTCGCTGACCCACCATGATGCTCCTTAAGTTCATGAGAATATTTTCAGTTTAAATAAAACTAAAGAATGGAAATCAGCTAGTTTTTGCTTCTTTCAACCTCAGAGTTTGGTTGGAGTAAAAACTTGTTTATCGGCAGCCGAGAAGCTCCAATTTATTTGAAAAATGGCAGCAGTTTGTTCGTCACAAAGGTCAAGGAGGTTTCCGCTCTCCCCA
This sequence comes from Fistularia commersonii, assembly GCF_037954325.1. Lineage (NCBI taxonomy): Eukaryota > Metazoa > Chordata > Actinopteri > Syngnathiformes > Fistulariidae > Fistularia > Fistularia commersonii. Next base: position 5,799,432 of record NC_141305.1, read on the forward strand.
TTTTTTTTGTTTTTGTTTTTTTTTTTTTTTGCCTCAAGTTTCTCTTAGGTTCTGAGTTCCAAACAGGGAGAACAAGAGGACTCCTCTCCACAGAGAAAAACCTCTTCAAATGGTCCGGACAACAATATTAGTTTCACGTTAAGTGTTTTCTCCCTTTTTTTTTGTTGTTGTTTTTCAGAAAAGAAAAACAATAAACAGTAAACACAAACATTTCTTCACGGTGAAAAAGGCAGACGACCGTTAGAAGCGACTCTCCCGCCGTGTTTTTGGCACACATGGCGTTGCAAAAAAATTGAAAACAAAAACGCCGGCCAACACGGGAATTGTTTTTTTTTTTTTTGTTCACAGTGCTCAACACGACATGTCTATCCAGAACAACGGGAGGGTTGGGCAGAGTGAAAGGGTCAAAGATCACAGTGTTCAACAGCGAAGGATTCCGCTGCCAACTTCCCCTCCTTCCCACTAACCGTCACCGTATTGCTTTCCAGGATGTTTTTTTCCCGTTCAATCATGACGCTTTCTAACCATCACGAGAATCCGAGAGAAACAAAATCATACAAGGCCAAATAAAAACAAAAATGTAGGCAGACAAAGACACAGAATTGGGGTAAACAGCTCACCAGGAGAAATCCAAGTTGAGGCAGCCTCATTTCCCAGAGGGCTGTGGACTTAAAAAAAAAAAAAAAAGGTGGGAAGGGGTTAACTGAAAATGCCAATTTAAGCCTGTTGCATCAAAATCAAAAACTGATTTGCTTGAAGGCAAAAAGCTTGAAAGCAATTGTTTCCAGACTTTAAATGTGAAACTTTGAATACTGACTTTGGTGTATTCAGATAAAAAAAAAAAAAAAAAAATCCCGCTCAGGGGAGAGATTTCTGGAAGGTTCTTGGCATCTGTTCCACCCGGTGATAGTTTTGAGCAGTGAGGAGATTCCTTTACTGCTGAAAATGAAAAATCAAAAACTGAAAGTAAGCTTTACAAAAGTGATAGATTTGAATAAAAGTTGTCCAAAAAGTCTCCCCTGTGGGACATCAATGCTATGAGCTGCCACTTTGCCGGAACATTCTCAAGCATTTTAGAAAAGAAAGAAAAAGACACTCAAATATTCTCAATGCCAGAAAAACCTTCCGTAAGAAAGAAAAGAAATAGGCTGCATCCAGTGCCCCCCCTTGAACCTCTTATAAAATAACGGGCCTTTCTCAGATTGGATTTCTCTTTTTCGGACAAATACAGGGGAAGGAAGAGCAGTTTGGCATCATCTCACAGCATCTCTCTGTGAAAGAATGACTAACATGATTATTATCTGTTTTGACACCTTTATGACTGTTAGGCTATCTTATCGCACTCCCTATCGCTGCTGCCATGACACTCATTGGTATGAAGAATAAGCCGCCATATTGGAAGATCATTAACTGAACAATGGCAAGGTTCTTGGTTTCAGATAAACTCTTTTTTTTCTTTTTCTTTTTTAAAACACCTGTCTACTATCATCGTAATCTGATGTGATAAACGGCGATGAAAGAAAATTAGCAATGGTCATGATAGCATGCCAAAACAAACACTATGAGTATTAGCATCACAATGATGAGTAAACTTTCACAGCCCAAGTCTTTAGTTTTCATTTCTAAGATTCACAGGTTTGAGACTGTCGCACTTGAAAAACATTGTGTTAAATAAAGGCAATATTTTAGAAGATTTTTAATGTTTGTCAGTAAATTCTTGTGTGTGTAAACATTTAAACCTGTTTGGCGCAAATTTCGATGAACTATCAGTATCTTTCAAAGTAATTTTGTCAGTCTCAGACTTGAAAATCTCAAGGATATTAATTGATTATTTATTTGTTCTAAATATTAAAAACACATATCTGATAATATAATTTCTGTTAATTAATTCTTTCAGCTTTGACCACAATTTTTTCGCTATTTGTTGTTCTTCTTTTTGGTCATGACAAAACTTCTGCACCGCAGCTTGTCTAAAGATGATGTTTCTGTGAAAAGGCGGTCAGATGCCATCTCCCAACGTGGCAACTGGCAGTGAGAAGGTGGAGCTAAGAAGTGGCACTGCTGGAGTGGAGGGAGGTGTAACAAAAACACACCAAGCAAAAAAAAAAATAAAAGGGAAAAAAAAAAAAATCAACTTTGTGACAAAATCTATTAACAAAATCTGGCAAAAAAAATTTACGGCACAGCTGATATTTACACTCTGTTTTGTTCCCAGCCCCCTCCTTCTCTCAGTGTGGCCACGCCCCGTCGATTAGTGGTTACCATCACAACCAAAGAAAATAAGACATGGCTTTTCCCACCGGATCGTCATGTCATATCACACCACCTGACCTCTTTTTTGTGTTTTGTTTTTGTTGCATGGCTGAAGGTGAAAAATCCTCCAGGTCAGCGCTGCCAAGCGTCCAGTGCTGAGGTCCTGGAAACACTGTTGACATCTGTCGGGGTGGTGTGTGTGTGTGTGTGTTGGGGGGGGGGTGAGGAATGATGACTGTGGTTTGCTTAGATGTTTCCCTGAAAATCACAGAAACATGTTCTAACGCCCAGCTGACTGTTTGCCCGCCGTGGCCTCCTAGCCACCCATCTATGTACAGTCCACGCCAGCGGGGGGCCGGGGGGGGGCGAGTGCAAGGACCTGAGAGGTCCAAAAGGCTGCCGGGGGAATTAAGGGAAAAAAAAAAAACCATTTGATCGAAGGTGCAAAAAGGAGGCTAAAATCCAAATCCTTGAAATTATGTAAACAGAGGTTGAAATGACGTGACCCTTTGACTCCACCGGCTGCCCGGCGTTACCAACAGTTCAACGCCAGGTGCTGTTTGTTTAACAATGGCCAGCAGGTCCTGGTGACTTGACGGCTAAGTGCTAAGGTGCTCCTCTACTTCCCGCTGATGCACAGGAAGGCCGTTACTTTGCTGTCTCCATGGCAAACCAGTGCTCGTCCCTCAAGTTAGTATCGTTTGCCGAACACTCCTGGGCGGAAAGCGTCTCTACGGAGAACGGCCTGGGGGGGGGGGAGGTGTGAGAGGGCAGGACAGGAAGTGACACCCCACTCCTCAGAAGATCCCTTTGGCGATTTTCAGTCCCTTCTGCTTCATGCGAGGCAGCGTCGAACTGGCCACATTTTTGGCCCGTAGTGGGCGGGCCGGGCCGCGCTTCTTCAGCACAAAGTCGTAGTTGGCAGTGGAGTTCATGGCGTAGAAGACATTGGCGTTGTCTGGGATCCGAAGCTCTACAGAAGCCACGGAGGACAGAGGGGAGGATAAAAACGTTAGCATGGAAAAGGAAAGTTGGCTGAAATAGGTAGGACAGGTATTCTGGAGAGTCTGACCTCAGAATTATGAAGTATTTCTAAAAGATACTGGCAGGGGGAACATAATGCTAAAACAAGGCAAGCTACCTCATGGCTAACTGACGTGCAGCTACCACAGTGGTTCTCATCAGTACCTTTGTCTTCGGATATCTTCTGCATCAGCTCATACTCCTCGGTCTTCTCCCGCTCCAGGTTATGTTTGATCATGGCCTTCCTGATGACGGCTGGCGTTTTGTCCTGACTTGTCACCTGGGAAACAGTAGAATCACACAAACATGAAGCGTTAAAATCAAGACAGGGCTGGAAAGTATACAGATTTAAGTTTGTCAAATATGTTCCATCAGTGGTAGCACATCAGTGATAGTTTTCTTTTTTCTCCCCAGATGTCCAGGTCACCAAACCATTCGAGTAATGTCGAAGGTGAAAAGAGATGCCTCACCAGGATGCTCTTGTACATGTTGCCGTTCTCCACGTCCAGGCTGACCCGGATGATGCAGCAGTCGTCCACCTGCTGGTTGTACAGCGGCAGCGACAGCGTCGAGTAGTTGGACACGGCCGACACAGAGCGTTTGTGGGAGCGGGAAGCTGGCAGCGGGGTGGAAGAGGACACGGAGGACGACGAGGCGCTGCTCGACCCCGAGGCGGAGCCAGAGCTGGAGCCCATCCCCGAGGTGTCCAGGGATGACAGCGACGTGCACTCCCAGAACTGCGGCAGAGGGAGCAACACAGTGAGGACGGACAGTGGCGGACTTTAACTTAGCTCGAATTTTTTCTTCTCTGACTCATGCTTTTGAAGAAAATTATTTTGCAACCATTTTGATGACATTTTATTTCTTCTCTTTAAAAAAAAAAAAAACTGGCCCAATTTCATGCAATTTCCTCAATTTTAATCAGGTGACTACTAGCTTATAAACAGTTGGTATGAACTCACTCTGGAAGCAATTTTTTTTTTAAATCAAAATAAAGACAAATAGAGTTGATTATGCTATCGTTGCTCCATCTGATATCTTTTATTCTGATTGTGTTTTCATTATTTTTTACTTGTGCATCCCGACATGCAAATGTATTTACTATCTCAGTGGATTGATGTCCTATGATGTAGCATTAGCCTATGATAGCATGCTACTATGGCGAAAAGGCAGTAGCTAAAAAAATAACTAGGTTTAAAATCTTTTCATTTCTAAATGGAATGAAAGCAGCATCTGCTGAGTCAAGTGTAAAAACTTTTTTTGAAAATGATAAAACTTGGGAGTTACCGTCGAGGTGGCGTCTGCAGGCGGAGCTTCCCTTCCAAGAGCTGAGACGGAGAGCTTAACTGACGGCGTGGAAGTCTGGACGGAGAGGAAACAACGGATGCCGGTTATTTCTATCGATCCATCAACTCTGGATTCAAATCAATCATCCTGATCAGCATCCCTCCACTGCGAACCTTCCTCTCGTGGCCTTCGGGGGAGTCTGACAGGAAGCTGGCGTTCACGTCCTCCAGGTCAGAGCCGCTGGAGCTGACAGAAGTGACACTAAGGGCGTCGCCACTGTCCCCCCCACCCCCTTGGTATGGCCTGTAGTGGGAATGGTCGAAGGATTTGGAATGGGAGCCGGCGCCGCCGGGACCAGCTTCCGTCAGCTGCCGGCTGCAGGCAGAGACCACAGGGTTTAGAAAAGGGCGGTGGATTCAAGGGGGTCAAGGCGGCAGCAGAAATCAACTCACTCGCTCCAGCGTTTCATGATGCCTCCGTTTTTCTTGGCCCGCAGCGTGTTGCTGGCCGACTCTGAGAGAGGCTCGATCTCACAGGACAGGTTGTAGCTGCAGGGACAGGAAGTCAGCGGGATGATTGACTGACATGTGAAAAACTGTCTCAAAATTTGACAAAAATGTTGGAAAAATTGTGGAAAAAGTAATGGATTAAATCCCAGATTTAACTTGTGTTAAAAGCAGGACACTGAGTGCAGAGGGATGGAGGTACAGTAGGAAAGATGGCAGGACGGGGGAGGTGGGCTGACCTCTCTGCCTCACTGAGCTTCTCCACGCCGGCGAACCACTCTCTGAAGTGACTGTCCTGAGTGAAGCTGTAGTTGTTGGACGCCAGCTGGAGCAACTTGATCTGAGCGATCACCTCGAACTCCTGCATGGCAAGGACAGCCCACGTCACAAGGTTTGAGTTCTTCGACCCAAACAACGCCCGAGACCCTTCACCCACAGCCCTTACAGGAAAGGTGTATGTGTGTGTGTGTGTGTGTGTGTGTGTGTGTGTGTGTGTGTGTGTGTGTGTGTGTGTGTGGTGTTCCCACAGCCAAGCCCTGAGTTATGACCCTATTTTCCTGTGTGTTTGCGTTTGTTTTAGCATGGATTTCAGCTGAAATTCACAAACCCGCGAGTCTAATGAGGATCTAATCATTTTATTATTCGGTTGTGCAATTATGTTGCTTTGACTCTTTCCTTTTTTTGACATGCTTTTTTTGCATTTATTTAGGGGCATTTACTAAACATTGGAAAAATTGAAAAGTAAAAGCTCACGGGTTCCTTTCTATGTTTATCTAAAAGACGGATTTTTATGTATTATTGCCCCTTCATTAATTCAAACATGTATTGTCAGAGAGTGGGGTTGAGGCTGATCTCTGTTTTTTGTGGCGTTCAATCATTTTGATTTGTCCAAAAAAAAAGGCAGGGAAGGGGTTAAGGAACACAAAACAACAAGGTACCTTTCTTCTCTTCTCGAAGTTGATCAGACCTCCCTGAAATAAGATAGAGTAAACAGAAGAGTTAAACCACTCAGCAGTTAAAAGTGGCAGATAAAACCCACTGCGTCCCATCACACTGACCTCGGTGTAGTCCTTCATGGCTGTGTCCATCATCACCAGGTCCGTCAGGAATGTGCCGAGGTAGGGGATCGTCCCCTGCATCACTCCCTAGGCGCACACAAACAATGACAGAAATAATACATATTAACAAACACCGTTGAAAAAATAACCTGCTGTGGAAAAGGTCTTCACGTCTGAACAGACTGAAGTGAATCTAAGTGCCACGAGAGGGCACTGTTGATGGGTTTTGTGTGCTCCTTCATCCAACCCACCAGGTCTCTCTGCTGCTGGTGGCGCCGCTGAGCCCGTTTGGGGTTGATCTCCAAGGTGGCAAACTTGGAGGTTCCTTCCTGAGGGCCATCCATGTCAGAAAAGACACTGTGTTAACATCTTTGCACCCAAAATGAAATAAAACAAAAACTTTTTTTATGCATAATAAATCTAACCCAACATTTATGATTTATTTGGTTTATTTATCAAGGGACCAAATACAAAAACATTAATCCCACGTACAGGGAAGAGATGTTTTAGAGCAGATTTAGCTAAAGCTAATTTCCAACCGACAGAATATCACCATTCATCACTGGTCTCAACTGTCATCTTACAATAGTATTAAATAGTGTTTCAAAATAATTATGACTATTTTTATTAGAAAGCATTAATAAATATTTTTTTCAATTAAAGAACTTTAAGTTTATTTATGCTGTTGTAATTTTTCACAAACAAATTCTATAAAATAGACTTATTTTTAGGGATCCGAACAGACTATTCCCCTCTGGTCAGCCTCAGCTAGTAGTTTTGGGGATAGAGATTAAACATTTTGGTTTTGACTTATATGAGGTTCTGGAGGCTCAACAGGTCCAGTGTCGCCGCCCTGGTCTTTTATAATGTTATGTAAACCGGCATCCTTGAACAGAAACACCAGGCAAGGACAGCCTGGTGTGGACTGAACCCTGGAAAACAACCAGGGTCGGTCTGAGGTCTAAACCCAGCCTGGCCGGATGTTGTTCCTGGGCAGCTGGGCCAAGGGGAGAGGAAGTGCGGTGATGGGACGACGGGTCATGGAGCTTTACATCCTGCCGCCGCCACATCGAACATAACCGACTTGAAATCCATCATTGAACTCAGAACAGACTCAATGAGGGAGTATTTCTTTTTAAAGTGGCAGTTAGAGCCAATGATGTAAAAATCCAAGTTATGAAATTGTTGTCGCTCTGGTCAGTGATCACATGATCATTCTGTCAAGACAACATTTAAAATTCTTATTTTATAAATCCTCTACAAAGTAGTTATGTTTCAACGAAATCACTCCGTTCCCCGTCAATCACAGGGTCAACTTTCAGAGAGCTAGCTGACTACCGTTTTTGGACTATGGGAGGAAAATGAAGAACAAGAAGAAAACCCAGGCTTGACCCACCTTCACCAGGAGCTCCCGGCTGAGGGAGTAGTTGTTGTCATCTGAGAAGATCTCGGAGAGCTCGCGGAAGGTGCGGAAGCTCTCCCTGTAAGACAGCAGCGCGGTGGGAGACAGACAGAAGGCCATTAGCGGACGGATTCCACAGGGATTTACCAGAGGTTTTACCTCCTCCCTTTCACAACCCCCCCACCCCGCCCGAACCCCCCACACCCACACACCGTGACACCTCCTCCCACGTCCTCTTGAGACGGTGGATGGCGTTGCACTGCAGGGCGGAGAGTATGGCTCGCAGCGATGAGAAGTTCTTCAGGATCCGACACTCCTGAATGCGACACAGAGACACATCCAGACAAACAGACACACAGTAAATCAGCGAGGTTACAAGACCTAGTGTTCTTTGTGTCAGACATTGTAGAAAAATTTGACTAATATGTGATTATAAATCCTATATTTTAGCCAAAATTCTTAAATATAGTTATTCTTCTAAAGATTAGAATGTCATTTCTGCAAAAATGAAGAAGAAAATGATGTAAAACCTGTGACTTGTCACCCTAGAAATGGCCAAGACATTTCTAAACATAATTAATCTTAAAAAATAGAACAACTAAAAAAAAGGAAAAAAAATCAACTAACTGGATAATAAAAACAGCTAACTGAAAATTTGCAAAAAACTATTCCCTAAATTCTCTTTAAATCCCCAGCAAATTAAATAGAGGAAAAAAAAAAACGAAACAAAGGGGGAAAAAATAAGAGCAGAACAAGGGGAAAGTACAAATAGAGAAAACTACCTCCAAATCACACAACTTATCTGAGTGCAATGGATCTGAAAGTCAAAGAGTCTGCGTGGGGGAAGGGTCTGGCAAACTCACCCGTGCAACGTCGATCCAGCGCTCCAGCAGCCGGGCCCTCTGGTTGGGTTTCAGCGCTGGGTTGCTGAGGCAGGTGGTGATGACGCAGTTGGTGACGGAGTTGAACTGGGCGACGGTGGCTCGGATGGTGGGAGCTAAGTGCTCCTTGCCCTTCTTATCTCGCTGGGACCAGATCCCCCCCAGGCAGTGGTAAGGGACCACCTTCTTAAAAAGGTCCTGCGGGGCGAAAGAGACGGGGAGGCTTTAACCTCCTCACCTGATCTGATCTCCCATCATCCGGCATCAGTTCAGACCCCTAGACAACTCTCACAGCGTGAGCCTCAAAGGGGTATTCAATAAAACCCCTGAAGCGCTGCTTGGTTTATGTTCTGGGTTAAATGGAGCTAATTATTCCTCCAGGAATAATCACAGAAACGCTGAGACATAATGCTGTGTTTAAGCGCTGATGTAACATTGAACCGGTAAGTGTTGAACCACTTTTTCATGGTAGGCGACATTTCTCTTACCATCTGTGTTTTCACGAACGACTGCGTCTGATCAGCAGAGCTCTATTCGGAAAACAAGTGCTTTTCACTAAATCGCCAGTGTGTCGTCTACCGTTCTTACGCAACAGAGCAGCAATTCATGCTACCTTAGAATCGGCATGATGGAATTGATTTTTTTAGATGTTTATCACAATTCAAAACCCACCCCTATCCCACTCCCCCTTAACCCTTCTCTGGTTGAGTGCAATCACTACACCCAGAATTTTGTCAGAAGAATAGTTCCAGCTGTTATTTCATCTGATTTGATGAACACGGTTGGCCCACTTTTGAGGGTTTGGTGACTTGACAAAGGAATGCTAACAATAGACAACCATTCATTGTGCTAAGCTAATGAGCAGGGGGAGAATCTCTTGGCTACCAAAGGACATTTCTTGAGTTAAAAACTATCCGTGTTCCTTTAACAAGTATGACAAATTCAAGTTATTAAGCAAACTGGAGAGTGTGGTAAAAGACAAGGCAGGGGAAATTCCTCACCGCGTCCATAAGTGTGAACTGCTCGGCAACCATGATGGGGTCAAAGGACAGGAAGCTAAAGGCTGGTAGCTCATCCTCGAAGCCGCTTTCTTCCTGCGTGGCGAACGGGCAGCCGATGTGCTCCCCTGGGGACGCGGGGAAAACAAAAAACAAAAAACATTACAAAGCAGCCTCAACCTGAACCCAACACTTCCTGCTCTTCTTCCTCTGTGACTTAGTGTTTGTTTCCTACAGAGTGAAACCAGTGCATGGATGTGCGAGGGTCAGAGCGGCGGCCCTGGCCTCCCTTTCCTGTCCTGCCTTCATACCATCGGGATCGGGCTCACACTGCTGTCGGCGGTGGAAGTGGGCCAGCAGGTTGCGGGCCCGGCGCTCCAGGTCCGAGCCCAGGAAGTGCAGGTGCAGGTAGGACAGCAGCTGGTGCAGACAGTCGTAGTTGGGCGGAGCCCAGAAGTCCTCCGAATACTGGTCCAACCAGGCACCCAGGATGGATGACACCGTGCTGCGTACGGGAGATGGAAAGACAGAGTGAGCTCAGCATATCTGGATTAGCTTTCAACTTTGACAGAATAATCATTTTTGCGAAATGTTCTAGGCTGTGTATTCCGCCTGTTTACATTCTGCATGACGTGGACACAATAAGAACCAAGTTAAAAATCAAACAAAACACACTTCTCCAACAGAAGGGTGTTTTTTTTTCCCTAAAACGGTAAAACTGGAAATTGGGGGTTTTATCTCTGGTGAAAAATCAAAAGACACCGGAGAGAATGTGGAAAAATGCAGAAAAGTTCAACTGCTTTTCATGTTCGGATGTTTTTGTTTACTTACATTTTCTAAAACTGGTGCTGAGGGAAAGCATTGATAAGGACGTGATCACAAGCTCAAGGTTTATCACTGCTGCAAGTACGCAAGTCCCAATAATAAAATACCTGTGTTTCACTGACTGGTACTGTGACATGACGGTATTTTAAAAAAGAATGGCTGCAAGCGGCAGGGGAGCGTGCAGGTAAAGCTGCGTTTCAGCCTGTTTCCATCTTTTATCAGCAGCGGTTCATCGACCGGCTGCGCAAACATGCCGGGAGTCCAGCAGAAAGAACAACAAGCGCGATAGCCTCCGACCCCGCGGACCTACTTTCTCAGCTCGGTGCAGTCATCCTGGGAGAGCCGCTGAGCCGCCGGCACCGGAACGCTCTGGAGCTTGGCGTACCTGGCAGACAGGGAGTTCACACTGAGACCCGGGGAAAGAGGAGTCCAGTTGGAGGCTTTTTATAATCGCAGGTTTACTGTGAAGAACACTGGAGGTGTCTGGAGGATAGCACGCACTCACACGCCCACACATGCATACACCAAGACTTTGAAAAGTGAGCGTTTCTGACTCCACTATTTAGATTTTTAATTTCTAAACTGGTGTAAAAGTGAGAGGCTTTGCACGGCAGAATTTTGTGGCCATCTGAGATCAATGACTGTACAAATGTTTGCCATCACAACCCTACAGCCCACAGGCCGAGGTATGAATGGATGAATGAATAAATCGTCAGAAATTTTAAATACTGCCTAATTTTAAGTTTACATTTATTTTTCCTCCTTTGGAACATGTCCCAGTTAAGGTACTTCTTTTAATGGTCAAGCATCAACTGAGAAAAAGCATGACCATCTCTTATTTATTGGCCATCTGAAGTTTTAAGCCTTTCTCATGGCAGCTCTTCTTGTTAGTTTCTAGTTGCTTGTGCATCCTGGTTATGTGTGTGTGTGTGTGTGTGTGTGTGCGAGGCAGCGTTTCACCTGTTGAGCAGGAGGTCCAGCACCTGCTTTGTGGAGGCGAAGGAGCGGTACGTGCAGAGGAAGATGGTGACGTATGTGGAGTCTTTCCCACGGAACGCCGACACCATATACTCCACCAGCCGCTCCAGCGTGCCGGCCTTGATGGTGCGCACCTTGCACGTCTCATAGAGGCTCAGCGCCGCTTCCGTGTCCACGCCCAGCCATCGCTGTCCCTTGCTGGCAGACTGGTGAAGCTGCACCTTCCTCAGCGTGATGGTGAAGATTGCGTCTTCCTCGGCCTCCTCGCCGATCTCCTGCGTCGAGCTCTGTGAGACAGATTAAATAAAAGATCATGCTGTTGTTTTGCTTTTTTTTTTCTTTAATAAAATAACCAAGATTGGGGACTTTTTATTTCAGGAAAAACAACCACTTCCTCTTTCTTAAATTCCCAGTTGTCTTTTTAATTTTTTTTTTCTTTTATTGACAATCTTTTGGTGATTTTTTTCTATTTATTGAAATCATTTGCTGTCATGATGAACGAAAAAAATGGAGTCAACATGCTGAAACAAACAAAAAAAAAAAAAATCGATTAAAACAAACTTAAGAAAGAAAAATATTTCTAAGGTTATTTCTTTTATTTATGTCTTCATAGTTTATATTGATTTTGGCCCCCTGTCTGAATCATGTGACATCACGTCGGGCCCCAGACTCGAAAGCCGAAGACGAATCCAGTTGTTATGGCTCCTGCTTAAAAAGCCCCACCGAGTCATTTGCAGCAGGAAGCCTTTATCAGGATCACATAAACGAGCGGCACCGACTCATGGTCAAGGCTTGAGTCCCGTAGAGACCAGACATTGACAAACCACCACAGGCAGGAGCCTGAATGAACCAGCCATCAATCAGCAAGCTTTGTGTGTGTGTTATCTGACAACGCACACGCACGCACGCACGCACACACGCACACACACACACACACACACACACTACCTGTGAGAAACTGACAGGGATGGAGACAGCAACAAACAGACTCTCAAGGTTACACGACACAAACATAGTACGGCAACCAAACCATGATTTTTCTGATACTAAGTTTGCAGATGGACACCCTTTAAAAAGAAGTTCAAAAAAAGATTTCTGCTCCTTTTCCATTCTTACTGATTTTTAAGGTAATTTCTTATGTTAAAATTAAGTTGTTGCAAACTGACACTGATTTGTCAAGTAAATTTATTTATTTTAAGGTAACTAAAATGTCCTGATCGGACCCCGCTTTTATCCTTGTGATTTTATTTTTAGCTCTCATTCTTTCCTTGAGATATTTAGTAGTTTATGACTTGGTGGTGAGTCCTTGGTTTGGAAAGCAGAAATGCTGTGATTTCAGGCGACCACCGGCTTCGAAACCTTGAAACAAATATCTGAGATTAAAAACCCGCGAGTGATCGAGGTGCTGCCGGGGAGATGCCATCGAATGCCGTCTGAAGTCTGGTGCCGCTCAAGAATAAAAAGCTGGTAAAGCCATTTCATTGAATGAGATTGTAAACAATTCAAGTATCAAAATATGGATCTGGCTGATATTCCATGGACATTTAAACAAAAAACAGTCAACAAAACATCATGAAATCACTTTGTTGCAAAGGACATTTGAAACATGAGAGTTAGAAAGCTGAGATGATTGCATTGACTGAGGTGCATCTTTTTAGCCAATAACTTATCATGTAAATCAGTATATTAATTCAGATCAGTGGTTTTAACTATTATGGAGACAGAGTAGCATATCTCTGATCGATTGGAATAAATCAATGAGCAATCTGATCAAAGACCAACTGCAATCATCCACATCTGATTTTATTTTGAAATCCCAGCAGCTGCTGTATGTCACGATTTCTTTTTACTGTTTTAATAATTTCGGTTTGGAGGTTGGAAAATATCAACCTCGCGAGCTGCACCTGAATGCATCATGATTCTCTTAAGCTACCTTGTTACAAAAAAAAAAAAAAAAAAAAGGTGAAACGACTGAAATCAGAAATCACGTCCCGTTTCCCCAGCAACATTTCACTTGGTACATCCCAGGAGACGGTGGCACGTCTTATCTCGTACTGCCATGTGTCTCCAATCGTCACATGACCTTCCATTAACCCCTCCTCCGCTACAGTGGCGCCATGTTTAGACTTATCCGCCTGCTTCTGATCCGCAGGTGTTTACTAAAGTCAGGCTCCACTTGGGTCTGTGTTACCGTGGAAACAAGGTTAAAAAGTAGAACGTGGGCGTGGAGGAGCCGCTAGGATTGAAACTGTAGGTTGTAAATGTTGAAGACCTGAGTGTAAAATCCCTCTGGGCATAAATCCCTTCATACACTTTGATCAGACAGATTCTGCTCTATTTATTTTTCTTAAAATGGGATTTTTTGGGATCTGGTTAAATGTAAATTAAGATATTGAGTTTAAAGGGATAAATAAAAATTATTATTGGTAACAGTCCTGAATTTACCAAGTGATGTATTTTAAATCCGAATTCTGACTTTTTTTTTTTTTTCTTCTGGTAATTTCTTTCTGATTTTTCTAGAACACCGTGTGAATTTAAGGTGATTTTTTTTTCTTTTTCATTTTATTTTCAGATTTTCAGGGAAAATGTAGTAAAGTCAGGCAATTCTCTTGCCATTTTTTTGCAGTGATTTGTGATCATATATTTTTTCATTATTTACCATTTTTAATATTTTGTACAGCTAGTTTTGTTTAGTAACTTAAATAAGTGGTTATTTTGTCATTCAAGATCAGAAAAACAAAATCCTGATTGTTTTTTAATTTTAAATGAATTTAATTTTCATGAAATGTTGACATCAGTTAATTTACAGCGGAAAGAAAAGAATTGGGAAGCTGACAAGTAAAATAAAACTTGCAAGTCATAATGTTTTGATATTAAAAATAGAATAAAAAGTAGTTGGGTTTGAAAAAAAAGTGTATGGATATATTTTTCTACTTTCATTTGCTTTCATTTTTTTCCTCACCACTCTGGTCTTTTGTGAGTTTGGACAACACTCTGCTTTAACCCAAACACTGATACTGGGAGTTACAGGTCGACCCTGACCTTCAGTGATCCCCCTCCACTGCGTGTGTGTGTGTTTGACAGACAGATGTAAATATAATGGGGGCCTCAGCTGCAGCTGAGAGGATCTTATCGGCCAGCCGCCCCTGAGAACCATCGGCGTCTCCGCCCTCCGTCCCCACATAAAGACTACCATTCATCGTGCTGCCAGCCAGGACCGGCGTTGCCACAACAACCAAAACTCTTCCTACCACCCAAACGCCGCTGCATCACCCGCAGCCACCACTAGATGAAATTCCAGCATCTTCGTGTGTGTGTGTGTGCGTGTGAGTGTGTGTGTGTGTGTGTGTGTGTGTGTGTGTGTGTGTGTGTGTCCTGTAGGAGCATGTTGAAAACTGACTGAAACCAAGCACATACATAAAGTACATAACGGTCACATGACAGGAAGCAGAGAGAATGAAAGCACCTGTCAGTCAGAGAAACTTACTCAATATTAACAAACAATCTGAATGGAATGAAAATTAAATGAAAACTAAAAACCATCATAAAATTACCTTTGACTAAAAAGAAATGAAATATGAAAAAGACATTCAAAAAAGAGAAATTACAAAAATGCATGTATGAAATTGTTTAAAAAAAGAAAACAGCACAAAAGGCATTGAAAAATGTGAAAATTAAAAGACAAATTAGTGGTTAATCATAAATAACTGAAAAATCACATATAGAAAAGCCTTAACAACTGAGAGAAAATAATAATCAGCAAACAACAGAATTACCTTAAATGTTTGCCTAAGAGAATGGGGAAATCAAGCAATAACCAAAATGTGATCAAAAACTAAAAACAATCAAAAAATGGAGAGAATTATATAACGAGAAGTATTACCTATAAATGACTGTAAGAGATGAAAAAATCTTTGTAAAACAGCAAAATATTAGAGACATCTGGTAAAATTCAATAAAAATCAGCAGAATTTAGCAGAAATGTTCCAAAAATTATTAAAAAAATTGTCAGACTTCTGAGATTTATTCAGCTTCACCCAGAGGCAAACCTATTTGTTTTCCTGAACACAAACACACACGCACACACCCATGGCCAAATGTAAACTCAGAATTTCTAGCAACCCCCCCACCGAGGTTTACCATTGTTGGACTGATGACGACATGCAGCGGAGTGAGCGAGTGACCACCTGCCGCTCCAAAGCATCTAAACATGGATTGGCAGGCGAAGGGGGGGGGGGGGTCCCAGCAGCCACCCAGGCACACACTACACACAACATATACACACCAACAAAGGCCACAATAGTGTGCTTCCATTACAACCTGGGTGCACGAGACAGCGACTTCCCCCTGGGCCACAAAGAGCGCTGACAGGCCACAGAAGTCATGTGGCTGAGGGGTGGCTTCAGGAAGCCCCTCTCATCACTGAGGCTGTTCTGCTTTGTTCAAATCCACGATCTTCTACATTGTCGGCCAGACTTGACGATCCTGGTCTTTCACAGTAAAAGACTTGCTCAAACAACGGGATTTCTGTTCCTTTTTTTTTTTTTGCTTCAATAAAATGTTATTTCATTTTTCTGTCTTTTGAAGCACTCATTTTCATTCATTATTTGTGACACATTTGTGCGTTCGGTTAGTCATGCAGAAACTCGTGAGTTTCCGCCCCGCATATTTCAAGGTACGACTACAGACTGCAGCAGAGTCCTGTTGATCAGAAAGAAAAAGAGGAAAACGTCACACCCCTCTACTCTATTGTTTCATTGTGTGCTATGGTTTGTAAACAAATAACCCATGAAAAAATTACAATGAAATCAATTAAAATCTAGGGGGGGGGGGCGGTCCTATTGTGCAAAATTTGAACATACAGAGGCCACCAACTTCTAAATGCTGATTCTATCATGAAATACTTCCTGAATTTAATGCCAATCTGTGAAATTAAATAGAAAGGCGGGCCCGACTTCTCGTCGCTCGGTAACTTGAGCCCTCAGACGAACCCTGAATGTCTAGAAACATCCCCCACACTCAGTTATCCAGCAAACAGCAGAAACAGACTCTTTCAAAACTGCTATTTAGAGGTGAAAAAAGAATTATGAAAAAATAAAAAAATAACAATTTCCGGTGGACCCCAACGCCTCAAGAGTCATTCTCCCAGCTTTTCTTGCGTGGTTCTTCAGCCCCCCTCCCCCCCAGACGGATTAGGGTGGACTATGCCATTATTAAACCCCTTCCTGTAAACTCTCTCCTCTGCAATCTATAACAGTCGATTTGAGCACTGAGCTGTGACTCAAACCAAGCTGCAAGGAGAAGTCAGATGGGGGGCAGGCAAATACCAGGGATTCCCCTTCACTGAATCACAACCACTGACTCACAACAGACCCAGGAACCCAACGTCCTTCGGTTTTACTCCAATACTAAAAAAAGATCACTGATAGGATAATTAATCACATCTGGGAAATAATCCCTAGAATATCAACACCGAGATCTGTTTCGTTTTGGTTTGTTTTCTTTAAAAGACATTTGTCTCTGAGAGGTTAACAAATGAGACTTAAAGTGTCAAATACTATCTGTCTGGAAAAAAAGAGAAAAAGTAATGGAGGAATTTCCCCTCAAAAACAAAAAATATAATCATAACATCCAGATTTTGGAGATGGGTATTTTGCAAGTATTTGTCAACATTGCAACAAAACGAGAAGGACGATTCTGAAGATCTCATGTATGGCAGTAGGATGGAGCGATAGCACCAGTAGGGGCTATCAGTATGATGGCATTAATAATATTAGAGGACGAAAAATTAAGTATATCTAAGAATATAAAATAGGAAAAGTTCTGAGTTGCTGATTCTTCACTGGTTGAAGAGTAAAGTCTCTTATATTTTAAGCAATCAATAATTTTAAAAAGGAACTCTGAATAAACAGCAGATATAAAGTATTTACAGTTCCACAGGGTTCTTGAGCGTTTAGCTGTTCCTTAATGAAGGGATCTCTCTGTGAAATCGGATGGATAGTTGGGGCCCTGATTTGATTCTCTAATAACATTTTGCTGTAAAACTTAAAAAAAATATATGAACAAATAAGGACCGGTGGGCCTGGTAAACGACAAATTGCTCCCCGCCCTCTACTTGTTGCTGCAGAATAACGACTTTTGAGGGTATTGAGTTCATAACCACCGAAAAAAACAAAAAAAAAAAAAAAACTGAAACTGGGACTTTCCTACTTTCCTTTCTCTTGGTTTCTTCCTGTCAGAGCGGGATTTTTGGTCGTTTTTTTGGTGTCTGTGTGTTTTACATTGGTGTGAACAGTGTCCTACTTTTGAGGAGTGACCTCGTGCCGCGACGATGATTGTAGGTCAACGTGTGTTACCGGAGCGCGTCAACGCAGTAGCGGTATAACAAGTTTGACTGCGTATCACAGGGATGCTCATTTCCTGAATCTGCACCTGCTGATCAAAGAAAGCCCCCCCCCAATACACGCACACACACACGCACACGCACACGCACGCACGCACGCACGCACGCACGCACGCACGCACGCACGCACGCACGCACGCACGCACGCACGCACGCACGCACGCACGCACGCACGCACGCACGCACCCTATGTTAGTTATGTGTAAGGCTGCCCACTGCTCTTTAGTCGTCCACGATGAGTTCAATGCAGATGACAAATTTCGCCAATCCTGAAGTCGATGTGTAACTGAACGTAATAAAATAAAAGGGCTGTATTTATGAAATAGTTTTGTCAATGTCATTTTGGTTTGATTGCGTAGAAATCTTTTAAGCTACAACTTGAAAAATTTGAGATATTTATTTATGCACTTCTTTATTAGTATTTAAGGGATTTTTCTTTGCTACTTGCTGGAAATGTTAACAAATTTTATGCTTCAGTTTCCTGCTTATTTGTTAGATATTTTCCCGTCAAATCTTTGATTTAATTCATTGGATTGTTTTTAGTTATGTTTAATTCTAAGACCGTAGAAGTAGTGTTGGTCACCTTATTTAGCTCAATAATAAATATCAAACAAATACAATAACATTACAAAGGCTGGACGTTATCCGATCTCTTGCCTCGTCGCAATACTGCAATTCCACGTCTTGTTACTGTGTCATTACACTGCTGCTTGGCCAAGACACGCACACGCGCGCACACACACACACACACACACGCGCACACACACACACAGTCATTCATTAGTCCAATGACATCATCGCCCAAGTTCCTTACAGCAGCTCAGGTTTCGCTCTCATTTCATAAATACACTTAGTATGGATTATTTCCTAAAATAGACCCTCAGCCTTCCAACCCCCCCAGCGCAGACAAAGGACACTGTGGAGAATTATGGGTAAACTGGGCGCAGTCAGTAACCAGTTCAGGGGGCCTGGTAGGGTTCTCCATCCAGCCTGCTGTTTGCGGTACTTCGGCGTTTCATCAGCCCTCAAAGCTCTTCATTACAGTGACTGCCAGCCTGAACCTGTGCAGTCACTGATCACGGCAGCTCTCGTCAGGGTGACGTCACCCATTCAAACCCCCTAAGTCTCTTAAATTGCTTTGGATGCCATCTGAAAGGACCAGCCGGCTGACAGGAAGTCCAGAGTGCACCCATCACATCAAATTTCATATTGTCTGTTTGACTGTGGAAGAGTTGTAATATTAAGTGGTAACTTCTACTACTTCTTGAAAATATTTTCATCAATATTCTTCTGTATTTGGCTTGGACTCACTAATTCCCCGTCCCAAAAAACACAGATAATATATGGAGAGCTGACAAAATAGGGATGTTACGGGGATTATTAATAAAACATATATTATTATTATTAATGTTACTGTTTGATCAATTCTGATTAGTAATGGCATGTGTCTATTTATCACTGTTGGACGGGATTGAGATGTGTGTTTATTTTGACGCTTCTCACGGAAAAAAGTTAAAAAAGGATTACCCGGTGGAACATCCTCTGTTTTTCTCCAGCCGCCAGGAGATATATCTCCCTCCTGCATCCTGACCTGCCTGTCAGTCATCCCAACAGACTACAGGCCAAATCACAAACAGCGAAGATTGGAAAATAATCACGTGATCAATCAAAGGAGTCTGGAAAGTTTTCCTGCGCTCACAGGCGCTCTCGGTTTGATCCTCAGAGCCAGCTCACCCCCTGCGCCGCAGGAATGTTTTTTTTTATTGCTAGAGTTAAAACTGTTTATCCGTCCCTAAAGCTGTAAAAACACAACTTTCCATCAATCCCTGAAGGGGCTGGGTGTGATTCAACCTCTCATCGAGGGGGGTTGCAAAAAAAAAAAAAAAAGTAATTGAAGTTTATTCCTCAAAATGACAGACGAGCCTGGGGATGAAGACGGCGTGGCATCATGGCTAGTTTGGAAGCTAATCCCGGTCCAGGGCTTGTCTGCCCAGCCATTATGTAACGCCGAGTTTGTAGACGTAGCGCTTCTGTGATGGGTGGAAAAAAAGAAAAAAAAAAAAACAGAACTCATTCCTTTAGCTTTCTCTTGTATGTCTGGACTCCAGGGGATGTTTTAGTGTCTGAAACCAGACAAATATCCAGAGTCCTGACGAGAACGTGCGGTAAACAAAGTAAAATATCCCTGATGTTCCAAATAAAAACTCGGAAAACAGGACAGCCAGAGGGCCAGCTTGAAATCAGAACAGAGACCTGGCTGCCCGCTGACTTCTAGTATATTTACACTGCTCTTCCTTTCCAAAGGAATTTCTCAAACAATTTCAGGCTTATTCTTGAATTTTTTTTTTTGTAAATAAGTATCATCAATAAAGCTATATAATGATTTCTTCTGACTAAATTTGGAGCTGATTTTTGGACAATGTCTCGATTCTTTCTTTTCAAGTTTTACTCTTTTTTTTTTTAATTTCCAATTGATCTTCTTGCTCATCAGATGGAAATTTTTAGCGGATGTTTAGACGACGGCAGGGAAATTTTGCTGCCCTTTCTTGAATCCTTTTGGTAATTTTACTGTTATTATTTAAATTCTTGATGATTATTTGACGATTTCTTTTTAATAACTAACAGATTTTAGGGAAATGTCTGGTTCCTCTTTACATAACATTTCGTGTCACAAATTTATCCATTTTGCCAATTTTTCAGGGAATATCAGGCAATGCCTTCATGAAGTTTCATTAATTTTTTTGTAGCTATCCAAGAGTATTTACGATATTTTATTGCCCATCTGACTCACACACATTAAATGTTGTACTCCGATATCCAAAGGCACGGGCAGGCTAAATTCACTTGTATTTTCAGAAAATCTTGCCACAAAAAAAAAGAAGAAAAAAATATTCGCAAAAACAAAAGTCAGTTACCAGAGACGAGTTATTTGTGAAAACAAGAAACTCCAGCAAGGCCACAGAGCTCCGCCCTGCTGCAGCACGGCATCGTTTTCCCTTCGGGGGGAAAAACGATCCGTTGAGGAACACTGCTTTCTGAAGGCATCTGACCTTCTCAGCTTCATCATATACCATCAGTGAGCCACAGGGATCTAACCTCGCCTCTCGTGCTGTAACTGAACCACCGATTCAGTAACCCCCGAGACCAGGCGGCACTGTGGAGGGAAATCCCATGTCCTCGAAGGGGGACGGACAGGATTAGCCATTAGGTAATTGTGTTAGAGGAGGGGATTAGACTGTAGTGTGAGTGAGCTGGACTTGTAGGCAGGGCCAGGAGGCGGAGTAAGAGTGGGTCCAACCTGTGATGCCTCTTGTAGCTTCATGATGCCATTTAGCTGGGAAAAAAAACAACTCCATGTCTGATTGTATATCAAATTTTTTTCTATATGAAAACCAGGACTCATGTTTCCTCCTCTGATCCACTCAGGAGAACATTCTCCATGGATCAGAGTGCAAGAAGGGGGAAAAAAAAAAGACTGAAAATGCCAATCTGGCTAATGACAGTGAAATGGTAATCTTGTGGCCACGGGTTTGCCCAGAGGAGGGAGGTCTCCAGGACGACAGCACTGCCAAACATAAATTATACACATGAAAAAAAAAAATTACAGGTGCTCGATGTAAAAAAAAAATTCCATCAACAAGAGCACTTGGACAATCTCTCCGTCCACGTGAAAGTAGAGGAACACGTGGAGGAGGTCCAACCAGCAGTGAGATCCAAAATACTCAACAAGTAGAGGCATAGGGAAGATGTCTACTTTGTAATAAAATTAGTTTGCTTTATAAACAAAGTGGTGAGGTGTCCCGATCTCAGGCTGATAATGGGGGGCTGAAAGTAATGGACAGAGAGAAACAAACAACAACAAAAAAAACAACAAAAAAGAAAAAACAACAAAAAATAAAAAAGGTCTAAACTGTATTTCCTGGTTCTTTTCTGGATGATTTCTTGTTGTATTTTTATACTGATGCTGAAACTGCTTATCGGATGTTAGATTGCCGTCTTCAATTTTACATCAACAGCCGCTCTCCTCCTGCTCTTTATATTCTCAGTTACTTTTTATCCCCCTTTTGTTCACACTGATCCTGTTTCATAGACTTCCCATAATTATATTCTAGTCATTGTGCCTGTTCTGTTTTTGGGGGTTTGAAGTGTCCGCAGTTTACTTCCTGCCGTGACAATGCACCTTCTCCGCACGAAGACAAATGAAAGGGAAATCTTATCTGTTGCCTCTGAGGGCGAGCGATGACTCTTTATTTGTTCTTGGCCTCACGTTATCAGGAGGATCAGAACGATTGGTCGTCGTTTGAGAAGAAGACTCACCCCTCAGCCAGCGAAGGCAAACATAAATGTTGCGACGATGCCCAAAAGTTTAGATCGAACTGATCACCGAGTGACTAAAATGCTTTTCCGCTGACTTTATCTGGAATAAAAATCTGATGGGCTTGAAAACTATTCAAAGAGATACCAATTCCATCTTCACAGTGTGAAGTGATTCATCGGTCTCTCTCCGGGCTCTGGTCGCCACGGTAACCGCCACATTATTTGGATCAATATTACTTTCACCCGGTGAGGTCTGACTCAGCGACACCTGCTCTGAGGATGAAACCAATCTGTTTTGAGCGTCGGGAAGTGAGACAACTGGAAATGTGTAGCATGTGAAGCCCCATCCCATCCGGACACCACCCAATAATTCTCGATGCACCGCCCCGCCCCGTAACCTTTGTAACCTTCTTTGGAGCAAAGTCGCCACGGCGGCGGCGTGCTCACCGCGGGCCACTCCAGCAGATTAGCTGCGTAACTGGCATCTCTATGAACACAACGAAGCTTCCCGGGGTTTAACAGCACGGGATTAGAGTGCGCCTTTCATCATCCGGGATGACGGGCAGGGGGGCGGGATTTGAGCTGCGCAACTCGATTACGAGGCGACTCCGAGGGGGTTTATAGAAAACAAAACGGATTTGAGAGGGGAGGAAAAAGATATTGTGTAAAATCAGGCCTTTGCATAAAGTGGAGTTACATAAAAATTGCATGTGCGCTCTTGTGTTGGGGAGGTGAATGGAGGGAGAAAAAAAATGGGCGGATGATTTGAAACAACAGAGTGTGAGCAGGTTTATATTGGCGGGAGTTCCAGAAATGTGGAGGTTAAAACAATAAACAAACAAAACAGCGTGGAAACCGAGAGAAAACCTGAGTCAAAGAAGCGTCAGGAGAGCACAGACTCTGATACATTGTTTTGGATAAATTGTTAGTTTAATCTGGTAGATTACTTTCAAGTTGAATGCCAAGATTAAACCACCTGTTATGTAACAGAATAACTTGCTGAGCTCACTTCTTGAGGATCCTCTAGTTTATTCAATTCACTGATATGTAACTATTATTTAAAGTGCACTTTGCTGGTTTTCTGAACATTTCTTGTGGCGTGTTAAGACAATTTGAGTGTACTTTTAAAGAAATCTTTTTGTGATGTCATGCATGTTTTCATAGTTTCTCCTGGCTTTTTAGAAGTTCTTCTTAGAACTTTTAGGGAAATATCACTAAAATTAGGGGGATTTATTGTTGAGATCAGGTTATTCTTGACTGGGGGAAAATGAGAAAGTGAGGAATGACAAATGTGCAAAGCTGCATTTTAAAAACCAATGACGTCTCACTGGCGGATACAGACAAGTATGCAAGTATAGACAGACATATATTGACTTATCAGTATCCCAAAAAAAACAAATCCACAAAATCCCAGTTTGAACCCACACATCATGTAAAAAGCACCACTATCCAGAACTGTAAAGTTGCATCCATTCATTCAATAACGTGCAATGTTCGTTTAAAAACAGTTTAAAACTGCAATACAAGATCTGCATTTCGTCTACGGTAGTAAGTTTTGTGTCCGGACCCGGTCTGGGTGCAGAATCTCCCCGACAAACCGCACCGTCTAAACGAACCCATCCTTCATCCCCGCCCCGCCTGCACCGCCCCCCCGCGCCCCGGGCTCACCTCCAGCAGCGGCAGGTCCGGGTCCAGGTGCGTCAAGCTGTGCAGGACCACCGGACCCGGGTCCTCGGTCACCTCCAGCCTCACCCCGTCCCAAATGCTCCGCACCCGCCACGACGAGTCAAACATGTCGAGAAGCTGATCCGGCTTGATGCGCCCCGCCTCGGCTTGCGCGCCCGGAAAAAACACCATGGGGGCCCGCGGAGCCCAGGGGGCCCCGTTACGGCGACGGTTCCGGCATTCTCGGTCCGGTTCGAGGTTCGGAGTCCGTGCTGAGGTCTCAGCCTGCGGCGCCGTATCTGGCAGTCGGTGTGTGTGTGTTTATGTGTGTGTGTGTGGGTTGAATCATCGCGACTGCGGTGTGTATAAGCTGGACCATGACTCAGACCGGGGTTTTTCTGAAGCCCCGCCCCCTCGGACTGCGATGCCTTCAAGGCTGTCGGAAATATTGCTATCGATCGAGTTAACATGAGACGGTTCTGTTTCCCGAGTATCAAGAGTGAAACTGTGCATGTTCAAGGACATCACGGTATTCTAACACTCCCTCTTTCACGTTTGTAAAAACAAAATCAGTCTTTTCACTTAAGCTTAACCCCAAAGTAAATATGATCCTGTGCATCGTGTATTTGCAAGTGTATTTGCAGTCCCTATGTCCTCTATTGTAAGTCACTTTGGATATAAGCGTCTGCCAAATGCAATGTAATGTAATTTAATGTAAAATATTGTCGTCTATTTAAGACACTTTATTCATAAGCACAGCTGACATTTGTAATGAAACGTATTTTCTTATTTCAGTTTATTTTTGTTGGGGTTGTCCAATTTTTTTTTTTTTTTTGGTCATTTATCTCTAATTTCTTGTTGATTTTCCAGTCAGTTTCTTGCCAGTGAAGTCACTGGAAAACCCATTGAAATTAGAGGCCGAATAAAATACTTAAAACAACATAGAAAATACATGATAACTGCAAAAGGAATAAAAAAAAAAATTAAAACCTTGACAATCAGTGCAATAACGTTGTTTGCTCTTCTGACTTTAGGTTTTTAAGGGTTGCGACAAGTATGCATCTTTTTTTAAATGCGATTTAATCGGTTATGGTCTTCTACCAGACCATCTCTAAATATAACAGTGCCTTCTGATTCAATCAGTCATCGCTGTTTAGATGACAAACAGGATATAAAGCTGCCCTGATATGACCTCAGCCTGCTGATCTGGACTTTTATTATGTCTTACTGACTGTAAAGCAGATTATTGTTTTTAATGGCGGAGCTGGTTTGATTTGAGTCATACAGTTCGGACGAAGCCGACCGAGCTTCAAACTCCAGGAGAGGTGTGGGGATATTATTCGAGATGTACCTTGCAATGATTTATTGTGTGTGTGTGTGTGGGGGGGGGGGGGGGGGGTTCTATTCTACAGCATCAGGCACATAATCTCCTACAAGCAAGAGGCAATAATATACAAGAGCGGCGTGAAACAAGGGCGTCCTGGTCACCGTTTGAATTTAATAATTATTAAATAACCAGCTGTTAACGCCATCTCTATTCCACATCTATTTTATATCCTTCTCTGACAAGGCAGTACATTGAGTGGGTAGGTCATGGGTGGGGGGTGGGGGGGCTATATTTACTCCCTGTCTGAAACAAAGCGGCGGTCCCTGAAGGCACCGTTAGCTCCTCCCGTCTGACGTCAGGCCTCATGGGAAATGGTGGCAGCTTTGTTTCGCCTCTCACCATGGCAGCGGCCGCCACGGAAAAAAAAAAAGAAAACAAACCAAAGAATAACCCCAGAGCCGCGGGACGATGGCACCGCCAACCGGACATCACGTCCCCTCACTGTCAGTGCGCCCTACAAGTTTAAGTCTTCTTCTTCTTCTCTTCCATGGGGCGACACAGCCAATCATCTTTCTCCAGCTAACCCTATTCTCTGCATCCTCTTCTCTCACACCAACTAATTTCATGTCTTCCTTCCCCATCCATCCATACATCTCCCCTCTGGTCCTCCTGCCCAGCAGTTCCAACCTCAGCATCTCCACAATATCTCCTCTGTGCATATCCAAACCATCAAACTAACATTTAACTTCTGCTGTCCCTCTGATGGACTCCTTCCTGGTCCTATCTAGCCTCCTCAAAGCCCATTTCAGTATGACTGTTTTAAAACGCGAGATACAAAAAAAAAAAAAAGTCGCAACATTTTTCAACCGAAAGTACTCTCATAAATACAAGGACAGCTTTTTTTTTTTTTTTTTTTTTGGAGGACGAGAGGAGGACGAAGAGGTGCAGACAGGCTGCCCTGTGACAGAAGGCCTGGGGAGGGGAGCGAAACAATTTTATCTCAACGTTCACATCCAGGCCCTTTGACCGCTCAATTTGATGTGGAACACTGTCCTCTTGTGGCCCAGACCAGGAAGCAAGAGGCCTTCACGGCATCGGATCAGCAGCAAAGAGCTGCGGGCTGGGAGTCTCACACATCGCTGGCCCCTTTGTTTACTTCTGGAAACATGTGGCTTCTCTTATGTCAGCTTAACAACATCTGCAGCGCCAGCTGCGTCCAAGTCGGACCGCCTCGGCCTCCTTGCGCCCCTGCCGCGTGTTTGCGCCATTGCTCCGAGGACCCCAGCCGCGGGCCGGGGTTCACGTGGAGAGGGAGAGAACATTCTGTGACACCCGGATGCAAGAACTCCCCTTGGACCTCAAGACGGTTGCCAGGTTCTCAAGCAGCCTCAACTAAAGCCTCCATCTGCTGGAACATCGACATCAGAGGATATGACTGTGGCTCCGGCTGGTGCCAGACATGTTCCACTGCTCCCCAAAGACAGTGCCGCTAACAGGCTGCTTCACTTTTACCACACACACATACACACACATACACACACACACACACACACACAAACTCAAGTCTAGACACACCTTTGATTTGTAAACAGATGTAAAGCAGCTGAACTTGAGCTTCTTCCAAATTTTCAAATTAATACTACGATCCTCGGAGTTACACCTGAAATACTACAATATATAGTACTATCCTTGGAGTGCTGTTTTCCTCAGATTATTCATTCATTTTATATCCCTAGGATTCGACTGTATGGTCCAAGAAGTCTGAAAGTTCCTGGATTCATGTGACTGCAGGGTTCAATGTTCCTAAACTCCTATATTACCAGGATTTTCATCCCTGGAAATGACCAGAAACTAACTGTCCCATCCTGTGTCTGGAACATGTCCTCCTGATCCCAGTCCAAGGTCAAGGGCACACGACAGGAGCAGAACTCGAACATACCGGACCTCGTAGACTCACTGATTCTAGGTGAGGTGATTATTTAAGGTTACAGATAGAAAGAGATCTCAGCTTTTAGAATGGAATCAGAAGAAAAAAGGTCCAAGCGGTCCAAACAAGAGAACCAGATGACATTCCATCGTTTTAAAGAAAAAAAAAAAGAATTATCAAGAACTTTACAAGCAGTCTGGACAACGTCTGTCAAGGCTGATCCCGGCTCTACCCCCCTTCCTCATCCCATGGATGCCAACCAGGTTCTCTAACAATAAATCAATACAATAAAAGTAAAAGCCAGTTACAGATATAATGTCAGTAAACCGGTACAGACTGAACTGAAACCAGGTTATCACTCAAGACCCTCCTTCGCATTGTCTTCTGATGGGACATTAGTCTAGAGGTTCTTCCCCGGACGTGAGAACCCGCCAACTAAGAATAGGTTGGAGGCCTGATGGGACCCTTGACAATGTCAGCCAAAATATAATGTATATATAATATTATAATATAAAGAAAAAATTAATACTTATTCCTTTCATTTTCTTATTTACATTTTTTCTATTTTACTAATATTTTATTATTTTTAGTTTTGGCAAAATAGATTTTTGAAAATACTTCGATCTCCCACCTAAGGGACCCAGGTTTTACCTCTAAATACTAATGTTTCTATGAATCTCAACCTGTTCTCTAAAAACCAAATACACCTTGCAGCATATTTATGAACTGAGATTAATTCTGAAATGAGGAAATGACGCTCCCACCTGCCCACTGCCGGTCCTCGGTGTTCTGTAATGATCCCGTGTGTCCCTGTAGGCTCCCTTTCGGACCAGCAGCCCGCAAGCCCACCAGCTCCAGCACCACATCTTGACTCTGCTCTCAACCGGCCCAGTTCACCTCTGCGTCTGAAAAGACGACGTTCCAACCCCGCCTGAGCCCCACTAACCAGGGCTCCCCCTCCCCTGGTCACAGATTGGACGACCCCCCCAACTGCCTCCGCCAGACACTCATGTTTGCACGAGCAGCTGAGTCAACAACGCAGGGAACAACATCCAGAAAAAATTAACTTCTGCTGGCAACAACAAATAAGAAAAAAAAAGGGGAAAATCAGGTTTACTGAAGCACCTTCCGCGTCTGGTGGAGGGAAAACAACATGTAACGACACAGTAAAAACCCTCTGGTGCTTACAGACAGAAAGTGAAAGACAAGACACTGATACTGAAGGTGACTTCCCCGCTTAGTTGAAGCCAGGGAATTCACCATGATTCCCCAGTTCCACCACCTAGATGTTAATATTTCTATTAAATGCACCCACTACCAGACTGCCTCGGTTTTTCCTGCTGCTTTCAGGCTATATAACCCAGGCACACACACCTGGGACCTAATATTCAGATCTTTTAGATACTGGATTAATCCAGTCTATCTTCTTGAGAAAAAATGAAAACACATCGTTGAAGAAAAAAATGAATAAGAATTGGATGTAAAGCATGTGGCTATTGATTATATAACGCAGACTGACTGGAGTCAGATCAAATAACTGGAAAAAAAACACATAAGACATAGTGTCTGGGCTTAGAACCTAAAAAAATTGCAAATAAAATGCCAGATGGCAGAAAATGTTTAATATATATAGTAGATTGCATTTACTTTGATATAAATAAGGGCCTCAAACACTTGAGAGTTTAAAAAAACCTGAAAAAATGCTCATCAACAACAACAAAAAAAAAAAGAGTTTCAGTGGTCTGCTATGTGTTTTTTCAAGATGATGTCGATAGATTTTAACACAGGACAGGATTAGTGATCTCAGGATCTACTCGTCCCTCCACAAAATCTCAAACCAATCACAAGCCAGGATCTCAAAGGGGGCGGGGCTTTCAAACTGAGAGAGCCAAATAGCCACTGAAGAATGGAGATAGCTTCTCGCTATCGGGCATCCCCAAATAGAAATATCTTATTCAGAAGAAAGGGAAGTGGACTGAAGATGTTTTTTTTAACAAGATGAATAAAAAAAAGTATTTTTGGCAGCTCGTGTGAGCTGTTGTCCTCTGATTAGAGGCCGGTCACTGTTCAGCCCATCGTGTCCACAGCACTCTTTGGTCCGTGGTTGTCCTTTAGGACCGACTGAAGGAGACAAATCGGCTGCAGGATGAACCCTGACTCGGACCTGGCAGATATGAATCTATATTGCTCGAATGTATAAAAAAACAATATTTTTCTGCAAATATCACTAGAAGGTAGAGTACCTGCATTGTTTTGTAACACCAGATGACCTGGTCTGCGAACTGACCCTATGACCCGTGCACCGTTATCTTTGTGGTATCTCAGGGTGAATCCCCTTAGTCCACACAGAAAAGGTCAGGCTTCATTCCAGCTCAGGAGCTCGGCCGTCTTGGGGACGTTTGGGGGACGTTTCCCAGCAACACCAGATCTAAGAGGCTCCTTTATGTAATATCTTGATAATTTGGGGGAGAATTATTTTAATATTCTTGATGACTTTTAAATCCCTTCATGCAACCTTGTTAATAATTCTTAAACCCATATTAAAGATCATTTCTTTAATATTTTTAAGATATTTTTAGAAGGATTTAAAAGGATCTAGATGGTAAATGTATGTGTTACAGGATTTAAATATTTTCAAAAATCCAGGATAAAATATCAGATAGAAAAATGTTTGCAAAATAAATATTGTCAGACACTGAGAACATCTGAGGAAAGGTGAGTGATGAAGCTCATCCTTTTTTGAGTGGGTTATTTGTTAGTTTGTATCCAGGTGCTTAAGAAAAAATGCAGTGTGAACTTCCTTCCTACGACAGTGATGACTGTATAAAACTTTGTTACTTAATCCAGATGTGTTCAGTCACGGCTCTGGTTTAATTTGTCTGTCTAGCTTGTCCTTTGACCCTCAGGTGAACTCACCCCCACATCCTCGGGGTCCATTGTCGTTTGGCGAACAAACATAAAACACACACATCGCTGTCTTTCTCCTGACAGACGTTGCAACCCACGGCAACGTTCCCCCGGCCGTCATTTTGTGTAAAGAGTCACCAATGACGCAACTGTTGGTTTTCGCCGAAACTTCTCGGATCAGGCGTCAGCAGATCAGGTTTATTTTTCGTTGCGGCAAATATAGATTTTTACACATTTTTGGGGGAAATTCTCGAATGATTATAGCCACTAATTCTGCTGCCATTAAAAACATTACAGTGGCAATTAAAACTATTCAACCACCACTGCATCAACTGAGGAGCAATGACAAGACAACAAAAGGTGATGCAATTTGTTATACTAGTTTTCTGTGTTTAGACATGATGGGAAAATGTTGTCAACTCTTTTTCCAGATTTTGCAGGTTTCCTCGGATGTGGTGGAATGTGGTGTATAGGGTGTCCGCCCACAAGAAACACAAATTTGTTTATGAGTAGTATAATGTTATATGATATTATTTCATTACCTTTACCACTCATTCTACTCACAGTGTCGTTATGGGGGCTGCAGCTAATCCTAGTTCTTATCGAGTGAAAAGCGGGGTTTAACCTGGACCGGTCACAGGGCAACATCTAGAGACATCTAATAATTCACCCTCTCATTACTTTTATTACAAATTTAAAGACTTCAATGAACCTACTGACTCTTTTGGACTTGTGGAAGTAAGACGGAGAACCTGGAGAGAACCCAAGCAGCCATGTGGAGAACATGGAGACTCCAAACATAGACAAACCAGACAGGAACTGCAAGAACATGGAGACTCCACCTGAAGACAGTCAGAGCTGATAAACTCTTCACTGAAGTTGTTCTACAGGTGATGTTTTATCAATCCTGCATTACTGCTGTCAGGTAATATTTGGGGCTGACAATGAAGTTCCAGTAAATTGAAAACGTAAAAAATTTTATGCCGAAGTCTAGAGCAAACCCTTTAATAATTTTTGTCATGAAAGACACAGCATTTGGAAAAATAAGTCAATAAAAAATAAAATACTAGCACTCTCCTCAGACCTCGGGACTCAGGAAAAAAAATCAATTATATTGTGAATTGGAAATAAATTCTGAACTATAGAAAATATAGCGGTGTGGAAATATCTAAAACCAAACAAAAAAACACAGGGGAGTTGATCATGCTGTTCTCAGCAGGAATGAGATGAACAACAGCAATAAAATAGACGTTGGTTCTAATAAAGAGTTGGGACCGACAAGTTGATGCTGATAAGGAGACAAGGCGGACACACCAGGACATTATCAGCACCCCTCCAAACACTATCACTTCCTCCGAAACCAGCAGCCATTTGACCACAGAGCCGTCTGAGGACGGGCCCTTTACTTTTGCTTTGCGCCTTGGCGTTTCGAGCTGCAGCTGTGAAATGAAACCACCAGCCCTTTAATGTTTCCAACTGGATCAGTATTTATAACTCGTCATTAACTCTGGACCTCCTCCTGGCCAAGTTCATTCATTAGCAGGCGGAGAGAAATCAACTACAAATTGCTGAATACAGTAAAATATGCAGACATCTAGTAATGCGACCAATTTCCTGCCGACTTTAGAGGAAAGCAACAAAACAATTGCAACACATTTTCTGAAAATAAATAGTTGTGGATATTTACCTAGATTTAAAAAAAATACTCTGAAAATTGGCACTAAAATCTGCAATGAATTACAAAGACAAAAAGCCACAAATGTCTCTTAAAATCTAAAAACTAAATGACCAAACCATCAGAAACAAATCACTGAATAAATTGCAACAAATTACATCAAAAATTACAGAGAAAAAAAAAAAAAAAGTCCAGCAACTTTATAAAACTGCAACGACAGCCTCAAAAGCAACAAGCACAACAGGGTACAAAAGTACAAAATGTGAAAACCAGAACAAACATGTTCCTACTGTCATTAAAGATATTTACAATAAAATAGTAACTCTTTTGACAGTGAGCCACATTAAATGACAAAAATGAAAATGAAAGGCTGAATATTTAAATGACGTCAATTTCAATGATAGGCAGCAAGAGAACAAGCCACTGATGGATGGTGTCACTGACAGACTCCAGCTTACTGTTGGTTTTGCGAGATGTGGAGTGGGAAGGTGTCCGGTGTATAACATGTGAAGGTTCTAACAGCCTGAACCTGAACGCACCGCTAAACCGCGAAAGTGGGTCTACACATGGATGGGGATGATAATCGAGCCATGTATGAAATCCCCGCCGGATCACCGATCACAACAGTATAACGGGATATCTGACAAACTGACCTGCTCTTAACACAGTGGGCTTAGAGGGAGGAGGGGGAGTTGGCAGAAGACACCAGGTTCCCTCTTTCATACCGCTCAGGGAGCTGCAATTTCGGTCATGGGACTTTAGGATAATGCAAAATTCAAGAGTGAAATAAAAAAACAGCGAGCTGAATTAAACAGGGAAAGCTGTTGCATGATGGCATGTCACCGTCAAACACACACAAACAAACACACATCCAAACCTCCGTAAATCATCCTCAATTTTCATATGGCCTCATCAGGATGTACAGATGGTTGTTTGTGCCAATTTTCCACTTCACTGAGATTAAATCACCATATAAGTAGAAGAAGAAGGAGAAGAAGAAGAAGAAGAAGAAGAAGAAGAAGAAGAAGAAGAAGAAGAAGAAGAAGAAGAAGAAGAAGAAGAAGAAGAAGAAGATGAGATGGAGGAGGCCACGAGGGGACACAACCGACTCAGACTGGTTTCATCTTTCAGCTCTAACGCCCCCACCCCCGAAACCCACCACTGTATTTGAAGGCCCTGTTTATCTTCCACAATATTAATAATTCCAAAGGACACTGATTCCGGCCTAAAGCTTTAAAAACACAATTTTCATCAGAATGTTATCTTTTTCAGTCCCACAACCAGTGGTGACGCCGGCAGTTCCACCGGGAAATGAACTCGATTTACACTAAAAATGGCTACTTTTCCATTTTCTATTCAAGAAAACTACCAGGAGATCACTATGTGTAAAAACTGCCAAGAACACGACCTTCCAAAAATCTGCTACTTGGCTTGACTTTGTAAATATTATCAATTCAGCAAAAATTGATAATTCAGTAAAAATTGTTTTTTTTTAAAAAAAATCCACAAAATTTTTCTTCAGCTGAGAAATGTATGAAGCGTGAATCATTTGATTTGAAAAAATTAGCTCCTTTCTTTATTAGACTTGTGTGATGGTTCTTGAATTTGTATTTTTGGGTGGTTATTTGCATTCATTAATTCCTATTAAGAAAAAAAAAAATAGACTCTTTGAGCATGACCACGGTTCTGTCTGACTTTGTATCAACTGAAAAAATGAGGTTCAAATGCCAAGAATTTCAAAGGGTTAACTTGTGACTACGTGCAAAATTACAATGTTAGTAGCACATTTGTGAAATAAGAAACACTCAAATTCATTCACATCTATCCCCACAAGGTATTTGTAAGAAAAGATGCAAAATGATTTTAACTTGAAATGGTTTCTATTTTCATCATTTACTTGATAAGTGGCCGGAGTTCTTCTTGTTTTTGACCTAGATGGTGACGTTTCCACTGACGAGTGAAATGAGCTCAGCGTCGGGAGAAAGGAGCAAAGAATGTGATCATATTGTTTGACTCAGTGCAGAAGTAAAAAAAATGTAAAATATTGTACTTTATTAATTATTAACCAGCTGAATCTCACAGTCGAGCGGCTCCTTTGACCACCCCAGACAGCCTCTGAAACCACATACATTTGGACCTTTTTCCTGCAACTTCTGGCATTTTCTGACAGATTTTTGTACAGGACAGATGAAAACACACCTGTCGCAAAAAGCAGGCGTTCAAACATACACACCAAGTGCTGTGGCCACTTCTTGGCCACAGCACTTTAACCCCACCAGGACAAAAATAAACTCTCACGTCCCATTTCAGGCTTGCAAAAAACAAAAATACACTTCCATGAATACTCACATGAACACAGGTTATAAACTGATGCGCACACACACATAAGCACTCGCACTGCGGCAAAACACAAACACACACTTCCCATAAATCCAGACTCTTATCTAAATTCCAAGCCAGGAGCAACTGAATGTAGAGGTCTTGAAAATGCATGCAGGTGCACTCTTACACAACCACACACACACACACACACATACACACACACAGGCAGAAGTGGGACATGCAATTACACTTTAATGTATTCTTGCACACACATACACACACACAGGGCCAGCTCCCTGCGGAGTGGCGGCGGTGTGGCGAGCTCACCAGGTCTTCCAAGATGCTGACGGGGAAATCGAACATGCACATCTTAACGGGCTGAGCGAGCGCTCGCTGCAGGCTGAACGCCGAGCGGGACTCCATGCCCATCGGACCGCACAGACGCTCCGACGCACAAGCACGGGCGCACCTCCGTGCACGACAACAACGAAGCGAAGAAAAAAAAAAAAAAAAAAAAACACAAAAAAAGATTAAAAAAAAAAAAAAGAAAAAAATCAGGAGGGAAGCCCCCGTTGCTCACCGCCTCTCAGTTGAGAGAAAGGAATAACCTTTTTTTCCCTTCTTCTTCTTCTTCCTCCTCCCTGCCAACCTGCTCCCCGCCCCTTCTACCCCTTCCACTTCTCGTCTTGCCTCCCCTCCTCCCGTCTTCCTTCTCCTCTTCCTCCCCACAGTGTCATAACCGGCGGCAGCTGCTCCCTCCTTCAAGAGGTGTTGCCCAACCCAACGCTCAGCTCTTTCCTCACCTCCGGGCCCAGACCTGCAGCCTCAGCGGACGCTCTCCACCCCCTTTCTCCCTCTCTCTCTCTCTGTCGTTTATTTTCTTTCTGCAGCGATTTAATCGGAGGCGAAGGAGCGGCTCCAGTTGTG
The DNA here is from genome assembly GCF_037954325.1 of Fistularia commersonii. Lineage (NCBI taxonomy): Eukaryota > Metazoa > Chordata > Actinopteri > Syngnathiformes > Fistulariidae > Fistularia > Fistularia commersonii. The sequence continues at coordinate 5,834,113 of NC_141305.1, forward strand.
TGCCAGACAGTCTGCGTGAGCCCATTAAAGATGAAGCAGGCCGACGGGACGGGCGGGGGAGTGTGGGGGAAACACTCTGGTTAAGGCGGACGTTCTGCCGGGTCACCAGCCAGAATCAGCTCATGTCTCTTCCTCTGTGAGATGGAGAGAGGAGGAGAAGGGCCGAGCCTTGGCCTGTGTTGGATGGGATTCTGTTTCTGCACCAAGTTGATTGTTAACGGAAAATTTAGACCGGACCTGAGTTCTAAAAGAACCAATCTGGACTTCAACTGGGGCCGCGTGTGAGGCCTCCAGAAGTAAAGCCGGGCAGGTTTGCACAGAACCTCACCGTGACAGGAAGATGTCACTGTGACACTAGAAACACACAGAGATGCCCGCTTGATGGTGAAACATGGAAACGCTGCTTGAATCTGCCAACGAGCTTCAGAGCGGCAAAATAAATACAAGGTTGAACCGTCAGGCGGCGTGGAGGTTCGCCAGCTGCCCTGACCCTGAGGGCAGCAGTGGTGAGGACAGAAGTCCTGGCACCTCCAGGGGAGACTTCCTAAAGGGAAATACCCAATGCTCTCACTGGATGTTTATAGGATTAAACACCCCACACCCCTGAATACTCTGGGTTTCTGTAGTAAGCTGTTTTGTCACTGACGAGCAGATGAGGGTTTCCCCAGGTAAAACCCTCCAGCTGCAGGATTGATAGGTGAGTGGACTGGAGGAGACCCCCGGATCCTCCAGCCCAGCGTTCTCCCACCCATAGTCTCCTCCTGCTCCTTCGCAAGGAGCTCCTATGCAAAATGTCTTGCTTATGTTAAGATGATTTCTTATTCATTTTTCAGGAAATTTCTTATTAAAGTGTGGAAAATTTCTGCAGATTTTTGGATCACTAGCTGCAATTTTTCAGTCCATTTTTAGCAAACACTTTGTTTATTTCTTGTAAACTTATTGGTAAATGTATTAGTAATGTCTTGATAATCTTTCAGGCAGAAATGTGAAAATCTTTCTCACAAACTTTCTAAAATGTTCTGAACATCTGAGGCAAGTTGTTGCTGAATTTCACTAAATACAGCAGAATTAAGTTTTTCAGATGATGTCACATATTTTTTTGTAAACTATGGCTAATTTTAAAGTAATTTCTTGACGGTGTTTAGATGTCTTGGAACTCAGTTTCAGTTTCAATGACTGATATCTAAATTATAAAAATCAAATTTAAAAAAAAAAAAAAAAAAAAAAAAAACACATGTCAAGGGGCGGTCATGTCTCACCCTGACTTCTGCAGCTCAACATTCACCCCAAATGACTTAAACAGCTGTGGTCGGAAGTAAGCCCCCCACCCCAAGGGTGAGACAAACACCTTCAAAGCTGCAGAAGAAACATCTCAGCATTTTGAATTGGATCTCACCCTTTGATTCAATTCTCTGATAAAAAAAAACAAAAAAAACCCTGTGCGATTTATCGTAAATATACAAAAAGTGAAGCCACCGGGTGTTTATTGGGCGCTCGGCCTTCATCTTATCAGCCTCCTTTGTTTGACTTGGCTGATATTTGCCGGATGGAGGCGAAGAGTCTCTACATATTTCACGTTTCCGAGTTGCATCTTGGGGAATTTAAACCGGGAACAAAGGGCGGATTCAGGCCCCTGATTCAGATGCAAATGGTGTTTGACGTCGGAGTGCAGAAGTAGCGGCAGGCAAAAGCGGCAGGCAAAGATGAAGAGCTGCCGCTTTTGAGAGGGCAGACAGTTGAGAGGAAGAAGAAGAGGACGGAGTGGAGGAAGAGGAGGAAGCCTGGAACGCCACTGGGAGCCGCTTTTCAGATGCAGAGGCCGTCCCACAGCTGAATACTGTAGGAGAGCCGTCGTCATGGAAACAGGGAGGCGAAGCAGACTCTATCTAAAGCTACATAAGAGCAAAAGCCCCGCCGTCTTTCTCCTCCTCCTCCCTACAGACACAAGGCTCAGACAGGAAGCTGGACTGTCGGGCGCAGGTCGGCTTCCTGTGGACTCGGGCAAAGACAGGACGGGAAGCGCGGATCCACTCATCGCTGTCAGCCGACGCATCACATTGGGGTTCCCAAAGCGGAGGGGGCCGACCCCCCAAGGGGGACCAGAACAATTGGGATATCGAAAACACTTCTAACATTATTAGAAAAAAAATCCACTGAGGGTCACATGGAACCTAATTATTAGGAATATAACCTTGACAGGACAATGAGCATTTTTTTTTTTTGCTAACTGATTCATATTTTTACATTTTAACTAAAATCCTCGTCGTCTGTTTTTCAGTTTTAAATGATAATTTTGCAGTTTTTTTCATCAAAAAATGGCATTCATTATCTCGGTTAAATATGCCTTAAAATACTGCAAGATTTTTTTTAAATTTAAAATACCTGCAAGAAATGGCCAATATAACAGTTAGATATACAATATATTAAGAGTTATTAGAGGAGGTTTAGCAATTATCTTTGGAACTGAACATTCTTGGTTCGATTCCCAAGTGTCCAAGTGTTTTTGAGCAACACACTGAACCCCTAACTGCTCCCCTGGTGCTTGTTGACAGCTGCTCATGGTTCATTGCAGAGAACGAATTTCCCCAAGGGGATTAATAAAGGATATATTATTATTACTATCATCATTATCTATTATTAAAATTATCATCAAGAAAAAAAATACTTGAACAGTATGAAGTAATAAGCTTTGCTAAGGATTTTCTAATACTGTAATTCAAATCTAGATATTTTGTTTGTTTGTTTGTTTGTTTGTTTTGATAGTACGATCATTGATTGACAATTACTTAAAGAAATGCCAAAAAATATCCAACAATGAGCAACACATTTCAATTTTATTTGTTTTTAGCTGTGAGCAGGATGAGCAGTGTGGAAAAGGAATCAATTAATTAATAGAATAGACAGATTAATCAAGATACCTCCCTTGACAAAGTGGGTTTCTGGTTGACTCTTGCTTTATAATAACTAGCAGGAAGAGATTCATCTCTTGGTTCGTGTTACTTTGAGAAGTTTTACTTTGAGAACAAAAAAAAAGGAAACAAGAAAAGCAGACGACAGTGGGTGAGAACTCTGCTGCTGAAACCACAACGAGGCAGGGGTCCCGTAAAGTCAAAAGTTGAACGCTGTAAAAAGCAGAGAAGTTCTGGGTACCCAGCCTCTGAAAACTACAACCCTGGTATCAGGCATAGACAGTTGTAATACTACTACACTGCATTTTGGTCGACTATTCATGCAGTCCCAGAAAGTGCTGTGTTCCTCCACACAGCTAACACCAGACAGAGAATGTCTACGAGGCCAATGTCGGTAACCATGGTAACACGGGGGTTGCATTTGTTGTTCCACCAGGGTTTTTTAAAAGCATCAGCACTTCAGGACTTTTTATCCTGTGTGTTGAATACAATTAATCGATTGATTTGTGAAAATATATTCAATGAATGCAATGACAGTCCAGGTTGGTCCAGACCACTACCATGGCCCTATGAGCAAGACATACAGCACCGAGAATGGATGAAGAAATGAATGAAATGATGATGAAGGATTTGCAGAACCAGAACATTTTTTTTTCCCAAGGTATCAAACCACACAGGGACTGTTGCTTCTTTCACTCAAATCAAATATTACAATGCTGGCATAACCCAAACCCAAAGAAGTACTTTGTTTTCATAATTCATTCACTACCTACACCACTTGTCATGCCCACAGGGTAGGGGGTTTCTCAGAGTGGGGCGAGAGGTGTGGGTGAACCAGCACTGGGTCAGCTGTCAGTCATCGGCCCACAGATAGAGACGTCCCACCATTCACTTTCTCATTCACCCCTGAGGACAATTTCAATTAACCTGCTGACTATTTTTGGACTGAGAAAGGAAAATGGAGAACCTGGAGAGAACCCAGAAAGGACTTGGGAGACTGCACAAAGCCAGAACCCCGTCAGAATTGATCCAGGAACCTTTTTTGCTGCCAGGCAGGAACCTGTTCAAACCTGAAGTCTGCCTCTTTAAGAGACCCAGACTAAGGAGAAATGTTATTTTGTTTCCTGACCAGAAAACAGAACAAAAATAGAGTCTAGAGCTGAAGAGCTGATTGAGGCCAGAGGTTACAGAATACAGGTGACTCTACATGAAACCACGTCAACCGGCAAAGAATCGGCCAGAGAACACACAGATCTGTTCTGGTCACTCTGACACCAAAAATCGGGTACATTCTTCCTTCACGAGCAGATTGAAGAATAATCAGACAGAATAAAACGACATCTGCCGCGCTCTGCAGCAGAGCCCACAGTACGGTTTAGGGATGGGCCTCCTCACTCTCAATCCAAACTCAAAGAACCCCTCCCCGCCCCCCAAAGCCCCTCAGGATGAAAAAAAAAATCTCTGATTCTTGTCACATTCCATCAGCCAGAGACGTCAGATATGCTTGGAGAGAAGTCAAGCTCCGGGAGCAGAGCGTGTTCTGGAGCGCTGAGCGGAAAACAGCTCCGTCTGAGCCACGTTTACGACAATATTGCGAGGTACTAAAACGAAAGTGAAGGATAAACATCAGCAAGGAGGAGGAGGGAGAACTGACGCTTGTAGTAGGAACCCTGTGATGCGTTCAGGCACTGCTGGATTTGTGACTTTAAATAGACGCTTTAAAGAGAAGCAGCAGGAAATCCCACATCCCCCAAAAAAACGTGACCTCTGACACTGGACCACCATGTTTTCACCAGCAATAATACCAGCTAATAAAGATTAGCCAGACAGAATGTTGTTCCTTTTGGTGTCATGGCTCAAAAAAACAAGAAGTTTTGTTATTACAAGAATTCTTAAAGTATTAATTAATAAGGTGAAGAAGTTAAATTCAAAATAAGTTTCAGTATTCCATTAAAGCATCAAATGGGGCGAATGGTGTATTGTGTACTGCATACTCTGAGTACTTTGTGTGAGGAACACGCCTGTTCATCCTCAACACAAACACACAAACACACACACACACACACACACACACACACACACACACACAACACACACACTTAAGATAAATCAATACAAACTAATATCACTGAAACTGATCCGGTGCCCCCAGGATTGATGGAGTGTTTCCTTCCAATGGAAGTTAAGAGGAGGAAGCAGCCCCCCCCCCCCCCCCCCCCCCCCCCCAGCCCATGTTCTAACACACACACACACAGACACATAGAGGACTCCCCCTAATTCCTGTCTGCAGGACACTGTCATAATGCTCTAATTGTGTCACTAAATGGTTCTGAGACAACTGGAGGTGGGGTGAAATCAATAATCAATATCATCATATCCAGCATCTGTCTTTCATAGCATCTGTCTTTCAATTGACTAAAAGTCACACATCAGACACACAACCCTGATGGGAAGGATTTTCATACGAATCCTTGCAGCAGATGTTCGAAGCGAGGAGTAATCCGACACATTATTACTGATCTGACCCTGAAAACATAACCATTTTAATCCATTTCATCAATATTATAAAATCTGATTCTTCAGGGGAAGAATTTCTGAGTCTTTTTTTATACAGGGTGGGAATTTTTTCTTTTAATTTTCGTGCGTATGCTGTGTATTTTTTGGAAATTCCTTGTTGGTTTGAAGATATATCTATCAGAATGTTTGTGGTAAATTAATCCAATTTTTGAGGGAAATTCATATCTATTCCTTCGTTCCTCTTTTTGTAATTATGTTCATCTTAAATCCAAAAAGGGACTAAATGTCAGTTCCCCTTTATTTCCCCTCTTTACTAAAAACAAAGGAATTCAAGTATTGCTACTCGATGTTTTATTTTTGAGTGTGTTTTTACCAGAAAAAAACAATGCGATCCAAACACAAGCGTGTCTATCAGACCCTGATCTGCTCGATATCCGATTGATAGTGCACGCTCGAGGGATAATCAATAAATCACGATGGCACACATGCTTTTTGTTTTCAAACTGTTGGGTGTGACGGAGGGGTTAAGACGCGCACACACACGCTATATTATTGGAGTAAAAAAAATGTTTTTCCTCCACAGAAGAGCTGCCAAGAGAACCGGCTGGCGTGTGTGTGTGTGTGTGTGTGTGTGTGGAGGGTAGAGATCTCGGTCAGCGCCGGTATGTATGTCACCCTCGCCCGGTTAACGAATGCAAAATCGGTAAAAGGCAAAAGGAGAGCCTCTCCTTACCTGCTTTTCCAGCATGATCATTCTCTCGGTATCATGACCTTCATGGAGTGTGTTCGGGTTCACCGTCAGACACACTCCTCATCCGCCAGCATCTTCACGGATGAGTGCGGGAGAGGAAAATCACCAACTGGTAATAATTAAAAAAAAAAAAAAATAGCTAACTTGCCATTCGAAAGCTAGCGAGGAGTTACGCTGTTTTATCCTCGGAAGAAATAGTCCACTCAGGCTCCAACATGTCTCGGTTTAAAAAAAAAAAAGAAAGAAAAAGAAAAAAAGTGGAGGAGAGGGAGGGGGTTTAGAGAAGTGTTTATCCGAGGGAGGGTGGCCCCACGTCGGTCAGGAAGCGAAAAACAACCAGCGCACAGAGGCTGTTAGCTAACGTTAGCCTGCTAGCCAGCTAAACCCACCGATAACCGATTTTTTTTTTTATTTGTCTCCTCCTGCCATCCTCCGTCGCCGCTCGGCTCCCCGCCCGGGTAACGCGGCGGGACCGTGTCCTCTGGCGTCGGCTCTCCGCTGTAAATCCCCGGCGCTTCTCTTCATACCGGTGAAGGGCGACAGATCCGGGACGGATGCGCTGGTCTCGACCACCAGCGCTGATGCTTTTTAATGGATGCTGAGACAAGACGCCGCCGCTGCCCCTGCCTGCCTGCCTGCCTGCTGCTGCTGCTGCTGCGGTAGCCGGAATAACGACGCTCTTGAACACACCACACGTAAACACGACGAAATTGGTCTCGGAAGGGCCCTGAACGCATCACCGCTCTATTAAATCTATGAAATGTTCTCAAAAACTATGTACTGTTTAATATTAGTTTGGGATTTTTAATATGGTGGAACTTCATAAATATCTTTATTTCTCTGTAAACTAAGGATATGTTAAATTTAATTTTAGTTACAGATATCTGTTATTGAAATCAAATAAGCTTTAATAATGAGATTTTTCCATTTTCCAAATCCATCGTCGCTTGTATTTGTTTTTGATAATTTATTATCTTTTACTGTTTACATTTGTTTTTGCTGACTTTAATAGATATCCAGTTATTGTTTTGTTTTGTTTTTTTTGGCTTACTTTTCCGTCAAGTTTTTGAGTTATCTAAACGCATTTGTTTATTTAAAATTCAATTAAATGTTTTCGCTAACATTATTTGCTGTCATGTTGGATAATTCCAGTTAATTCTTTCGGTTATCGCTTGTTTGTTTTAATAAAGGCTTGATTAGATTTTCATAAATGTTTCACATGCTTTTTTTTTTTTTTTTTTTTTTGCTGAATAAATATTCATCTGACTGAAGTCATTCTCACTGGATTCTTTGGCTGACCTCTCCCTCCATCCAGTCACAATGGGTCCGTTTCATGAGATGTCCAGAACGTCATGTTGACTTGGACAATAAGACACAGCCAGTATACAAAGTGCCTACACCATCATGTCCTGCAGGTGAAGAGTGCTGTGTTTCAACCGTACTGCATAAAGAGACATTTTCCCTGATAATAATAAAAGCAATCCCATAGTTTTATCATTACTTTATGTTACCACACAGGTATGTGTTACATTAAGTTTTTGTTCAGTGTTCAACTACATATGAAATCAGACTAGAATTCCTTCATGTACTTCCAGATTTCTTGAAAAAACAGGAAGCATTTACAAGTAGATAGCCTCTGGTGGTAACGATGTATTTCTTCTTCAAGGAGTGATGATAACAAGACCACCGATTATTATAATGCGCTCAGGGACAGATCAAGAAGCCGTGAGGCCCCTGGTTATGAACTCAAACCCCCTTCCTATCACTCCCACCCTCCCCAAAGCCAGGATTAACCCTCTGTGTTGCCCTTAGGTTCTTTAGACATTTTTGTGCCCCTCCTCCTGATTTACACATCGAAATTGAAATGTCCTCCAGCTGGGAAGAGCATGAATTTACATTATATAAACAGATAATTAAATCTGTTAAAAAAAATTAAAAAAATAAAATAAAAGCAAGCACCCTTAAACATGATGTGTTTTGTCTGACACAATTAAAGCGTGGCCAATAAACCATTGTGAATGGATATTTACATGCAATTTATGTGTCCAAGCTCATTTTCTCTGCTGACTGGACCAGCTACTTCATGCATAATGAAAAGAAGCAGGTATTGTTGTGTTGGTGGCTCTCTCCATTCTCCATCCTCCTCCCACAGTCCAATAAACAGACTGTAGGTTCAGGTAACCACAGGCAACCTAACTGTAAACAATTTATTTGCATGTTTTCTTGAACAAGAAACACTGGTGTGTTTAATAAAAGACCTATGACATATTTTTTCTTCTTTATTGAATGTGTGAATTTCTTCTAAAATAACAGATGGCACTCCAATTACAAAAGCGTTTTTATGTCTATCTCCATTATGTTATCATGAGATAGAACTTGAGATACCAGAGAAACCCACAGTCTCTCGTTACAAAATGTGCTAGCAGTTAATTTTGCAGTATTTTGTATTTCTTCCAGCAAATAACTTGAACAAGAAATATCACAAAATTGGCTGCAGAAGGAGGACCACTTGGAACCACCCTGAAATTGTGTTTCAATTTTTTTGACTTATTGTTCTGTTTTGTATTGTTACAATCCCCCAATAAACAATAATCATACAGTTGCATACTTTATTTAATATGTACTTTAACTTTTTCTTCAATATTTGGCTCCAGTAGTCTTCGTTCTTTACATTTTACTTCACTATGTTGACTGACTGGCAGATAGACCTTGGAAGGACAGAGTTAATAAACCCTTGGCTACTCAGCCCTCATCGCCCAGGGGGGTTGGGACTGTCACCAATTTAATTTGCTTAATATACAAATAAATTCCACGTGGAAAAATGCGAGATTTGCAAAGGCCTCCCGGAAACAATTTCAAATCTTGCCTTAAAATTCACATTTCTGTGTTTTCTTTCCCATTTTGCCTGAGCTGCTACGTTAACTTTTTGAAACAGCTGATGAAGTTGTAATATTGTAGGAGAAGTTTTAAAATGTGTATTTGTTGTTTTATCTTGTAGATATTTTATATATACAATTTGTTGTTTTCGATTTTTAAACACTATATTATATTATAGCGGAGGCGGAGCACAGCCTGGCAGACTGAGATCGGGGATACTTTGCCCTTTTCTCGCGATGCATTGTGGGATTTTATGTAAACCATCATGGCGGCTGCCTGCTCCAGATCGCTCGCTAAGGTCGGCCGGACTTTCCTGGACTGTCCAGCGGTCCGCCGGCCAGGCACCGGCCCGTATTTGTCGGGGAAAGTGACAAATGTCTCCTTAAGGTCGCTCGGTACCGGTGGGACGGGGTTACGATCCAGGCTGTTGTCCTCCGGCCGGGCCGGCGGGGGCCGGCTGCTCGGCTGCGCGTTTCTTCTCGGCGGGGGCGTGAGTCTGTACCAGACGGTTAAGTGGTCCGTCCAGCAGCAGCGGCACCTGGCGCAAGAGGTGGCCGAGCAGGACAGCCAGGTGAGCGGCCAGAGACTGCCTGAGACCCCGGTGGAACAGTCCTGGTCCCCCGAGGGTTATTTAACTCTTTCAGTGATTGTGGTTTTATGAAAACTTAAACCAGCCCTAGATTTAATCATTCAGGTAGGATCCAATTAATCAATAAAATGCAAATTCTATCCGTATGTCCACCCAAGATTATCAGTTCATTCATTAAAAGCATCTACCTACTCAAAATCAAATGTATCCAACCACTTAATATCGTTGTTTTTATTTTCATTTTCTCCTTTAAATCTGTATTCTGCGTATATGTCTGGACAGTGTCCTTGGGTGTTGAGTAAGGCACCTTAAAAAAAAAAATGTCATTATCATTTAGAAATTTTGTCGCAGCAAGATTGTGCGTGAATGAGAAGAACTCAGGTGTAACTGTGAGGCCACAGGAAGTGGAGATCAAGAAGTTGGAGGATTTCAGGTACTTGGGGTCAACAGCCCAGAGCAACGGAGAGTGTGGGAAAGAGGTGAAGAGACAGGTCCAAGCAGGTTGGAATGGGAGGAGAAAAGTGTCAGGGGTACCATGTGATAGAATACTATCAGTCAGAATGAATGGAAAGGTGTACAAGACAGTGGTGAGACCAGCGATGCTGTATGGACTAGAAACAGTCATGATGACGATAAGACAGGAGGCAGAGCTAGAGGTTGCAGAAATGAAGATGCTATGGTTCCCTGGGAGTGACCAGGATGGATAGGATCAGGAATGAGTCTGTCAGAGGAACAGCACATGTTAGACGTTTTGTAGAGAAGCCAGACTGAGATGGTTGGGTCATGTACAGAGGAGGGATAGTGAATATACTGATAGATTGGCACTGCCAGGCAGGAGGTCTTGAGGAAGACCAAAGAGAAGATTTATGGACGTCATAAGAGAGGATAAGAATGTAGTTGGTGTGAGAGAGGAGGATGCAGAGCTGGGACCAGGTCTTCTGTATCCAGTTGGAGAGGGTTAGTTTAGACACATGCGAGCGTGCGCACACACACACACACACACAAACACTGAGATGAAATATTACATACCGTATATTTGTTGAAAGATATTTTCTCCTATAGTAACTAAATCTAAAATTGGGTATTTGTGAAGATGCTAAGGCAGAGATGACGATACTAAAGTTCTCTTTGGGAGTGACCGGGATGGATAAGATCAGGAGTGAGTCTATCAGAGGAACAGCAAATGTTAGATGCTTTGGAAAGAAGATCAGAGAAGCCAGACTGAGATTGTTGGGTCATGTACAGAGGAGGGATAGTGAATAAATTGGTAGACGGATGCTGGAATTGGAGCTGCCAGGCAGGAGGTCTAGAGGAAGACCAAAGAGAAGATTTATGGCCGTAGTGAAAGAGGATAAGAAGGTAGTTGGTGTGAGAGAAGAGGATACAGAGAATAGGGTGAGATGGAGAAGGTTGATTCCCTGCGGCGACCCCTGAAGGGAAAAGCTGAAAGGAAAAGAATATTGTAGGTCCTCACATAAAAAAAAGAAGGAAAGCAAATACAAATGTCAGTTTTTTGTCCATGTGTGATATTAGTTGAGTTAATTCAAATGATCGGTTTGCTATCATCAGATTTCTTGTGTCTAAATGAAGGGGATTCAAGTCCCTCAAAGATTAGTTAGGAGGGTGAGAATCATTAAGGACCAACCTGTGTTCCAGAACAGAAGAAGAAGAGCCTCAGATTTAGATGGTAGATCAGTTATTAGACAACAAAAGAAGTATACCAACACAAACTGGGAAGAGAAAAAGAAATCCAAAGGAATAAGTACTGGGCGGACTCTTTTCCAGGTTCCCATGAAAAATCTGAAGCTGATCCTCTATCAGTATAAGACCTGCCCATTCTGCAGCAAAGTGCGAGCTTTCCTGGATTATTATGGGTTTTCCTATGACATCGTGGAGGTGAACCCAGTCATGAGGCAGGAGATCAAGTGGTCGACCTACAGGAAGGTGCCCATCCTGATGGTGGACGAAGAAGTGGTGAGTAAACAAGATCTGGATTCTTGGAATAAATGTTCAGCTGACCTCTAGTGGCATCAATCAGAATGGCATGGAGTATTTAAAGCTTGCATCGTGATCTCTCGGTTGGCTTATTGGTGATTAGTTATGGCAAATCCCTGTTTAATAGGCAAGGGATCATGTCGAAATTAAGAAAACCGCCAGGAAATTAACAAAACCATCAATAATTTATTAACCGTGTAGCATTTAGAAAGCATTTTAATCTAATCTTAGAAAAACTGAATGATTTTAATGTGTGACTATCAAATTGTTTTTGTTTTTTTTTGGTTTTCTCCATCGGCAGCAACTGAACGACTCATCTGTCATTATCAGCTCCCTCAGAACCTTTATAATCAGCAGGTGAGCCGGAGTTTCCTTTATATTCTTATTTTTCTTGCTGTGAAAATTAACAAGTAACACCAACAGATACATTTTTAATTACAAACCAGCAATGTTAGCTAAAACGTGAAAACGTCATTTTAACCGCAGCCCATGTGCCATTGTGAGCTCAGTGCTATCACCTGTCCCATGATGTTGGGTGTCAACATTCTTATGTCAAACTCTTGACTCCTCGGCCACTCAGTTTGACAATGCTGGGTCTCCAAAAAAATTATCTGTCTTCCAGGAACAAAACCTTGTCAGAGATCATTTCCTGCTACCCGGAGCTGAAGTCGAAGAATGAAAGCGGGAAGTTGGTGACAGAGTACAGCAACAAGTACTGGCTGATGCTGAGCGAGAATGACACCATGCTGACATACCCCGAAAAGGGCATGCAGAAGTGAGTCACAGTTTCATTAGCGGTCACAGTATTCAACTCCATCCAGAAAGAAAATAAAGACAAGTCAAAGGAAGCGCCCTGAAATGATACACTTAAAAACACAAACAGTTGACTTGTGTAACCCATGTATTCACAAAATTGGTACATTTAAGCTTTGAGCCAGAATTAACAACATCATATAAAAACCTGTCGCCAAAACTCTGCTGTCAATGCCAGGTTTTTACCCCCATATGTTTTCAGAGAGGAGATGAAGTGGCGACAATGGGCAGACGACTGGCTCGTGCACCTCATCTCCCCCAACGTGTACCGGACCACAGACGAGGCACTGGCATCCTTCGACTACATTGTACGCGAGGGCAAGTTCGGCACCTTCGAAGGCTTCTTCGCCAAGTACGTGGGCGCCGCGGCCATGTTCCTCATCTCCAAGAGGCTGAAAAACCGGTGAGTTTCAACGACAAAAGGGCCCCCAGGAACGCTAATTAGCACTAGCCTGGATATAAGCTTACAAATAGTAAGGAACTTCAGGTGGGTTGAGTGACTCTGTTTTCACCCAACAGACACAACCTGCAGGATGACGTCAGGCAGGACCTCTACAAGGCCGTCAATGACTGGGTGGCAGCCATCGGCAAGAAGAGGAAGTTCATGGGCGGAGACCAGCCCAACCTGGCTGACCTGGTGAGAATGTGGGGGTCAAAGGTCAAAAAAAAGCGTTAAAATTCAGTAAACCCTGATGTGATGGAGGAAAAAAAAAACAAATGGAATTTAGTTTGCTTTTTCAGTTCATTCCCCCTTGTTGAAGGCCATATCTATCTTTTAAAAAAAATCCTGCACAAATTTAAATCTTGGGGACCAATGAATCTTTGGATCAACCATAGCTCTTTTTTCTCCCAAATTTTAAGCATTTATTCATCAAGTAATCAGATGTATTATATATGATTTGAACTGACATTTTCCCATGTAAAATTCAGTTTTTCAACCAAGAGGCAGATTGAACGGCCACCTCCATTTTTTCACAAGCCACAGCAGAAAGAGTCTCGTTGTCGTCCGTTGCAGAGGCTTTCAAAGCCCCTGAGGAAAACTTCTTACTTTTGACAGTTCATATAAATATAATATGATTTGACGCTGCTTGTGATTCAGGAGAGAAGACGGTCCGAACATTGACTTCCTTACCCTGACCCTTATTTCCAGCCCCATTGGGTCAGTTTATACTTTATCCTCAGGTGACTGTCTGACATTTCCCTCCATCTTCAGGCGGTGTATGGAGTTCTACGGGTGATGGAGGGACTGCAAGCGTTTGACGACATGATGGCAAACACGCGGGTCAAACACTGGTATCGACGCATGGAGAGGGCGACACTCAACCACGAGGGGAAAAATTGAAGTGGAGGCCAGAGGGGGCGGGGGAGGATCCGGGCCCCTCGGAGGAGACTGACGTTCTGAACGGACAGCGATCAGGAGAGGTGGCGTCGCTTTGACCTCCTTTGATTTCCTGCTAGCGCAACGATTCAAATGATCGATGTAACCGTGAGAAGGCCAGAATAGGCGGAGCACTCGCTCAACTGAGAAAACTGATGCTTCCATCTTCTACTTGAAAAGCTTTTCGGTGGAAACGTGAACCAAATCTGCACACCCAGACACATCTGTAAAGGGTTACTGACCTCTGCTGGTTAGAAAGTGGAGTAATCGTGCAGGAAATAGTAATATTACATCATAACAGTAAAACTGCATTTTTCTCTGCGGGTTTAAAAAGGGCCTTGATAATTTTACTGCTTTAATATAATTTATTGCTCAAAGGGGTCTTTATGGATTCAACCATTCATCACTTTACTGTAAAACTTCATTTTTATTCCCTCCCCATTTTTCCCCCTCCACACACATTGAATGTCTTAGGCTCTCATCAAAAAAAAAAAATCTGAATTATTTTGAAAAAAGATTCGTCTTTTGGGCCATGGTCCTGATTCTTCTGGCGGATAAGGGTCTGAATTAAAGGGTTTTAAATTATTGCAGCAGATCGGATGAGAAACGTAGGTTTTGTTGCTAAGAGATAAATGTAAAAATCGATAACGGCTGTCTGAATGAGTATTTTAAGATTTACCAACCTTGGCAAGATGAGATTCTGGGGGATGGTGCGGCTCCTTGTATGCTTGCCAGCTGCAGTAAAACCACACAAGATAAAGAGGGGAATCACAAAGCCTTTAAAAGACTTGCTTCTTCAGATACCAAATAACAGTCCCGGTCGCAGTTTAAAGTTCACTCATGTGTATTTACTAAAACAAAAATAAAAATGATTTTTGATGGAAAGTAAAACTCTTCCCTCCATTATAACTTTTCTCACAATAACAATTCTGCAATATAGTAAATGCAAATACTTTTCTTGGTTGACAGTGCTCAGAACTAACACCAAAAAGGTGGCAGGTTCTCATCCAGTATCTACCCGGGTTCTCCGGGTGTATAGTCTCCATGTTCTCCTTGTTCCTCCAGGTTCTCTGTCTTCCTCCCCGCAATCCAAACCAGTCGTTGAAGACTCAAAGTGGCTGTAGGTGTGAATGGTTGGATATATGTCAGTGTGGCCCTGTAATTGACTGGTGACGGGTACCAGTTCAAGCTCACCTCTTGCCCAACGACTTGGGATTGTTTCTAGCCATCCCCCCTTCCCAGACCCTGTGAGGAGGAGAAGCACTAAAAACAATGAAAGAAGTAATTCATTAAATGTTGGATGCTTCCTCAAATCTCTGTTTGCCATCTCAGGGCTTGATGTTTCCACACCGTCATTTAAATAGTCATAGTTAAATAGAGGAGCTTAAAAGCTTGATTGCTAATTGTGGAAGGAAAATAAATGAGCATTAATGGTCAAAACTTAAAGGAAGTTTAGACTCAAGTGTCTTGCTGTGATGAAACAAGAATTTCGTAGAAAGTGTGGTTCATCTGAATAGGCGGCTGACGCAGTGCTGTTTGCTCCTCTTTGTCAGGATTTATGTTTAATCGCAGTGTTTGACTGCGGAACACAGTCATTTTGAGGGTTTAGGATCAGTTTTAGGATCTACCTGGCACAGAGGAAGAGACGAGTTGCCCAGCAGCGATCAGGGTTTCATGAAAGTTGTATCAAGAAATTTTTTGAATGTACCTTATATGCAAAAAGTTTCTGAGATCGTGTTTAAAAAATTATCTTAATATGGACAGTGTAAAAAAATTAAACGATTAAACTGATTGTGTGTGTGTGTGTTTTAATCCCTGTTGAAGAAACATCGTTACCCAAAACACTTGTACCTTGGATTTTGAAAATAATGTAAAGTATAAGAAATGGTGACAAGAACTTTCCACCCCAGGACCAGGTCAATTGCTGAAAGAAAAAATAATTTTCTCTATAATGAAATGTTCACATGTGATTTTGATCCTCAACATTAAAAAGTTAGTGTTTCATAGTCCATAGCAGTGATTAAAAAGAAAAACAACGCATTGCACATTAATGTAAGAAGTACATCTAATATGTCTCACCAAATGCACAAAAATCGTTTCATGACTATAAATCTTTATTTTAAAAGTGTCAAAATATTTAAATTTATTTCATGAGAATGGCTTTATTATATCACTGTTTTTTTTTTTACTTTGTAAAGCTATAGGGGGTGATAGAGAACTTGAGTTTTCTGTTAAAACAATAAATTATAAATAATAATAAATAATAAATGAATAATAAATTAAAGTTTGATTTGATCCAATTTAATTTGGATTGGGGAAACTTGGATCCGTTTCCGCTTCCGGTGTGTTCCCGGCCATCATGCAACGACATCCGGTTGGATTCAAAATTTAGCCGAACTTGGCTTATAACTTTTTTGTTGTGTTTTGTGTGTGTGTGTTTTTTTTGTTGGTGTTTCCTGCCATCATGCCTGTTCAAAGTCTCCGGTTCGACACGCTAGAAGCTTTAAAAAAAACGCCGAAGGGAAAGATAAAATTTGAGCCTTGTTGGTCGGCGAAAGGCGTGGTGAGTCAACGCTAACTTAGCCTAGCCGCTTGTTGTCAGCATGTTCTTGCATTCACTGCATCTCTGATAAATATACTAATTTAGATCCGATTCAACCGTTATGTCATTGCACATGTAAAAAACAGGAAGAACGGGATTTCTTGTTTACAGTTTATACAAGGCAGATAACTAAAAATTTGATTCCGTTATATTTCAGTAAGCTATTGGCATCAAGGATGTTTGCTTGACTACTTTTAGAGACCTGCATGAAGCATTTCAATATTTAACGAGTTCAGATTTATTTAAAGAATTGTGTTTTATGAAACGTAATTCATTTCATGACCTTTCTGAGAGTTGTGCAAGGCGCTTGTGTCTCAATAAGCGCGCTCATATGAGGCTTTATTATGAGATGAAGACTGAACATCAAATGTCAAAACAACATTCATCTCTAAATATAGGCTCTGGCACCAGAGCCTGGTATATTCTAGTTAAAAGAAAATGGTCTCATTATTGACATTTATGGCTATTATGATTTGCACGACTCAGTTTAGATTAACATTTAATTTTAAGAATTTACTTTTATTTAATTTCAGGTGAAAAGTAGGCTCATCAGAAAAAAATCAGACAATGATACTTTGTTTTTTTTTCAAACGTATTATAGTATCTCATCGGCTAATATCAGCTGATTTACGTTAACTTAAACATTTGAATGTGTTATCAATGCACTCACTAAATAATGAAAGAGCAATCGATTTTAATATATTAACCACAGCCTAAGGTTTTTTCAGGAAACTGAAGCTGCCACTATGGTTGAAATTAAAGCAGACAACCTGCAGCTCCTACAGGGTTTATTAAGCAACATGTATATCTTAAGAAATAAACAATTCAAAATATTTGCAGGAGCAGGTGCATGGTATACCATTTTTATACACAGATATTATATTCTGCAATGATGTGCGCCCTGTCTTTAACACATCTTTGTGTTTGTGCAGGATATTTTTTCAGGTTGTAAAGAAGTCCTCAGCCTGCCCCAACAGGCTGCTGCTATCTTGGATCGTTTGGGCCCTTTACCTCAGCAGAGAAGCAGCTTTCTGAACTCGGTGTCTGGAAATTCGAGTCCAGGGCTCTCTGAGGAAATCTCTGTCTCCTGTTCCTCCCCGGGATCAGCAAAGAGCAATACGCTCGTCCTGACACCCAGGCCGAAGAGTGAGAGTGAGCAGGCAAGTCTCTACGCCACACAGCAACTGTTCGGTTGATGAAATGACGTGGTCAACAAATTTGAACGAAACCTGGGGCTATTGCTTGGCAGCATGTCAAAAGAAACATCATTCACATCCCTGTATTTGAATTAAATTGCCCCCAACCCCCATCTTTTCCCATGTGAACCTGCTGCAGGCTGACAGCCATGACCCCTTCCCCCCTGAGTCGCAACCCGCTATCTCCCTGCTTTCGCCTAGCGCCATGGAGACGGCTGGCTGCATCCTCATCTTCGAGGCAGAACAGCGTAGGAAGGCCAAGGTCAGAAAAAATCGGTCTCAAATCCCTCATGTGCTGTGTCTTTGCACCACATTTACCTAAATGAAGTGTTTACAGCTAGGGGGTATTCTATTCAAACTCTGAGGGAGAATGTCGGTGTTATACTACTGATTCAGTTTTGAATGTTTTTATAAACTTCATATTCACGTCGATTGATTGATGAGACGTCAGAGATGAAACGGTACCTGGGCAGTTGTGGATGTCAAGTTGACAGAGGTCTCCGCTGTCTCTTACCATCTCTCCCAGATGAAGCTTGAGGCTCGCCAAGAGATGCAAGAGAGCCTCATGGCGTCTGTGGTGAGCTCCGAATCGGAGCAGTTGAAACGCTTCGAGGAGCTGATGGAGCTGAAGCAGCGGCAGGATTTCCAGAGCATGAGAGACACGATGGACAGGGAGTAAGTCTCCCCTACCTAGAGACAAACGTTTCAGAAATATGGATTCCCTCCTTAATGGTCACCCTCTTGTTACTTTGTAGGACCAAAGAAAGCATCGGGCGTCAAGAAAAACTCAAAGAAGAGCAACGTCACAGAATTAAGGTCCGTAGGAAGCAGTAAATGTATAAAACTCCTAATGTTTAAAAATCCCTCTTGAAAAAAGTTCCTCAAGAACACTCAACTGAAGAACTAATAACAAACACTGACCTACTTGGACTAAGAATCCTCCAGCTGAAACAGACAGTAAGCAAGAAGTAAGAATCCAGGAATAGACTTTTTCTTTCCTTCAAATTTGATCTTGAATACACTAGTGGGGAGGTCTAATACTGTACAAGCCAGGAACAAAGAAGAAGAACGTCAGTAAAAACACTGATTTAAATGCAGGAATACTTAAACTCAAGTCGAGAGTAGTATATTTAACATAATACTTTGTTCGGTCAAAAGTTGGAAAATGAAACTAGCCTGTGCTTGCTGCTCAACAACAGGGGTGCCCATTTCGTCGATCGCGATCGACTGGTCGATCGCAAAGGCATTGTGGGTCGATCACATGGCATTGAAAAAAAAAGGATGATGATTTTCCGGACTTCCTCAATTACCACTGTATTATACACCAACAAGTATTATGTGCATAAATGCTCAACATGAAAGAGATAATGGATGTGGCAACAAAGATCGCCTGTTCTATTCGGGCCAGATCTCTTCAAAGACGGCTGTTCCGTGCACATCTGGAGAAGGCTGAGTGCGACCACTCAGAGTTGTTGTTGCACACCGACGTGAGATGGCAAAAGTCGGGGGAAATTCTTGCAAAGATTTCGAGAGCTGTTGCCGGAGATCAAGGAGTTTTTCCGTGAAGGTAGACATGCAGATTATAGCCAACTAAATGACCATCAGTGGCTGCTGGACTTGGCATTTTTTAACCGATCTGACCGACATGCTGAATGACCTTAATCTAGAGCTGGAAGGAAAGGACAAAACTGTGATCAATATGATCAGCTCAGTTAATGCTTTCAAACGCTAAAATGCAACATCTCTCCTCAAAGCTCCACTGCCATGATTTTGCAAACTTCCAGAATCTCGCGGCAGAGCTGGAGACACAAGAGCAGTCATATGTGCAGCTTGACAGTGCACGCTACTTAAAGCAAATTGACAGTTGTCTGTCAGAGTTCGACAGACGCTTTCAAGACTTTGCTGTACTCGAGCCAGTCGCTACATTCATGTGCTACCCTTTCCTGGAAGATGCTGAGGTTGTTTCACTGGCATCAAAAGTTGCAACACTGTTTCACCTGAACTGTTCTGGAGTGGAGGATGAGATTCTGACACTTTAAGTCGACATTCAGCTGAAGGCCAGAGCTCATGTACAATTCTGGAACTTACTCACAGAGGACAAGTACCCCAACATCAGAAAATTTGCCACCTTCTTGACTGCATTATTTGGCTCCACTTATTTATGTGAGTCAGCTTTTTCCCACATGAAGACCATTAAGTCAAAGTACCATTCCACCATGTCCGATGAGCATCTGGAAGTCTGCTTGAGGCTGGCTCTCAGCAGTTACTGTCCAGACTATGCATCCCTGGCTAATTCCATTTAGTGCAAGTCATCAGAATAAGGTAATGACAAAAAAAAATGTACAGAGTTGTATTGTGAAATATAGGTTGTTGCAGTAATGCAAGGAACACCAGCATATACTGTACATATAAAAATTATTCTCAATATATTTATAAATAATGTGTTTTGCATTTTTAGTGGGCGGTAGATCATTTTGACTCGGTCATGTCATAAGTAGCTCTCAGGTTGAAAAAGTGTGGGCACCCCTGCTCTACAATTAGGGCTCAAAGTTCACCGTGCGCCCGTTAACTGAGCCTTACAGTTCCGAAAGTCCTGAGAGTTAACGGGTGTCTCGGACGTGACGACTGATGTTTGACTTTGTGTTTATCCCCCACCAGATCCTGAACCTGCGCCTGCGGGAGGCGGAGCAGCAGCGCCTGCGGGAGGCAGAGATGGAACGACACCGCCAGGCCGAAGGCAGGGAGAGGCTCCGCAACCTAAACACCATCCAAGAGGAGATCCTGCAGCTCAACAAGCAGCTGGAGCCCTCCATCCAAAGCCAGAGCGCCCTGCCCCCCGCCACCGTCACCACCTACAGTGTCCGCGGCAACCAGCTCTGCTCCCAGGTGTCCGAGGTGGTCCGCAAAACAGCAGAGGTCAGTTTGACTCCCGGATGATAGAGCTCAGGTTTGAGTCTGACCGCAGGGTTTAGTGAAGGAGTTCAGTTTTTTTTCAGTTTGATATTTCAAGACTGGCTGCCTGTGTTTTGTTATTCTAAATCAAACCCTTGGTCTTCACAAGCAGAAGTCGTCATGCCTGTGGATTCCTCACCCGCTGTCTGCTGTTAACATGTTGAAGGATCGATGAAATTAACAATCACCTTCAGTCCCTCGGTGTTTTCGGACTCTGTCTTTCCTGTCCCCTTTGATTGTTTTTCGTTAAACTGTTCAGACTGTTTCTGAAGTCGATTTGGGTCCCATGTAATGTGATTTAAAAAAAAAAAAAAAAAAACTTTGGAGAGTACAATCTGTTTCTCTGATTCTCTGTCGCGGCTCCTTGTCCTTTATCCAGGGTGAGTTTCCCAGCATGGAGGACATGGCGGCAGCGGAGAGAGCTCTCCAGGACATGAGGGCACTGATCAGGGTGATGCAGGAGGATGCAGCCAGGGCCCAGGAGGAGAAGAAAAGGAGGGAGCTGGAGGAAGAAGAAGAGCGGAGGAAGCAGGCAGAGCAGCAGGCGCAGCAGAGCGAGCAGAAGGTGGCGGCGCCGTCGACCAAAGAGAAAGCCCAGAAAGAAGGTGAGAGAAAGTGAATGATTCATTCCGGGCGGATTGAATTTATAGAAAATGGCGTGGGTGCTGTGTCGTTCCGTCACGCCGAATGCCATGTGAGGGGCTGCTAACGGCAGGTGTTGTCCCACAGGGCTGCAGAAATACGCCGCGGAGAGCACGCGCAAGTGGTACAAGGAGCTGCAGGAGTCTGCCACCCGGATCGCACAGTCCTGCGAGGAACTCAGCTCCCCGCAGGACGCCCAGGTGAATTTGTGTTCCGTGGACGGTCACGTGATCCGGCTCTGAGAACTTGATTACAACTAGATCGTTTAGTAAAAAAAAAAAAAAGGAGGAAACAAAACTAAAACGACAAATGGAATTTGGGAAAGCAGAGCAAAGGAAGGGGCTCAGAGAGGCGGGTCATTTCCACTCCGTACACAAAAAGTTCTGATTCAGTGTTTTTAAGAAGAGCGAAGTGAAACGTCACCAAAATTGCTGCTTCCATCTTTATAATCGTCCGATAAAGCGTCAGGCCCAGTTAAATGTCAAAATGCCTCGACGCCGACACGCCTTATCAGCGTTTGAAGTCTGCTAACATGTCGTTGCGATAGTAAATTGAACCAGCCCTATAAATGATAACCGTGGATTAACGAAGCCGTATCCCGCCCCGCTCCTCTCCTGTCGTTCAGACAAAGAGGCTGAAGCTAGAGCTCCAGAAGGCAGCCACCATCCCCGTCAGCCAAATCTCCTCAAACTCGGGCTCACAGCTTCGGGAGGTGTTCGACAAGATGGACAAGCTGCTGTCGGGACGGGCCGTGGTGTCCGGGGGGAAGTCAATCTCCGTCTCCCAGCATCCTCGGGGTCTGAGCTTTGTCTGCTACAAGCTGGCCGAGAAGTTTGTGGTGAGTGTGTTGAAATTATGGGACGACAGCTCAACTCCTGAGTTTTTCAAAAATCCCTAAATGTCATTATCTGCGCTGTAAATCCAGCCGGCTTTTAATACTTCATTTGCTTTTTACCTCCTTTTAGAAACAAGGCGAGGAGGAAGTAGCGGCTCACCACGAAGCCGCCTTCCCCATCGCCGTGGTGGCCTGCGGGATCTGGGAGCGGCACCCCCAGGTGGGCGACCTCTTCCTGGCCCACCTCCACAAACGGTGCCCCTACGCCATCCCCAACTACCCCCCCATGAAGGAGGGCACGCCCCTGGAGGAGTACCGCGGGTCAGTGCCTCCCTCCGGTCGGTCAATCTGGATTTGATAAAAAGAGACGGGAGCTGAAACAGTTTTCTCTTCGACCTGTGCAGTATCCTCGGCTACCGTGATGACGAAGGTCAGGATAGCTTCCTGAAAAGGATGTCGGGGATGGTGCGGCTCTATGCCGCCGTGATCCAGCTCAGGTGGCCCTACGGAGCCAAGGACGGGGTGAGGAGTCTGGCGGATCATTGCTTTACACCACGGGACAAACTCATTTCTGTCCCCGCGGCGGTAGATAATACGTAATCTAATCTGATTACCGCACACTGCGACTGGGCAGTAAACCAGTGTTTGACAACACCCAGAGCATATTTCATCGCCACTTGAAAGGACGTGATAATAAATGCAGCGTGTCGTACATTAACTGACCCGAATGTGTCCGACGGGGCGTTTAATCAGCACTTGTCTAGAAGCCCGCTGCATATCAATGAAACTGTCGCACACAATCACATTCTCATCAACTCACTTCAGTGGGAAGATCTGATGGCCCCAGAGAAACCCTCTGAGTAGGATAAGATCTGTAGAAAATGAATTTATCAACGTGTTTGGGCTGAAATACACACTTGAAATTTGGAAACATTCTCTTTCAAATTCAAATATTCTGCTCAAGTGAAATTGTCCCAAGATGATAATATGGGGAAAAAAACAACTGTCGAGCTGGTGAGCCTTCAAAAACAAACATTTGTCTTTTAACTTAAATGGTGACACAAGCAGAACCCGAGGATTCCCACGCAATATACACTGCTCAAAAAAATAAAGGGAACACTTAAAAAACACATCCTAGATCTAAATGAATGAAATATTCTTATGAAATACTTTGCTCTTTACACAGTTGAATGTGCTGACAACAAAATCACACAAAAATGATCAATGGAAATCAATTGTATCAACCCATGGAGGTCTGGATTAGGAATCACACTCAAAATTAAAGTGTAAAAACAAACTCCAGGCTGATCCAACTTTGATGTAATGTCCTTAAAACAAGTCCAAATGAATCTGTGTTGCTTCCTGAGTGGACACTTATGATTTCACAGAAGTGTGATTGACTTGGAGGTACATTGTGTTGTTCAAGTGTTCCCTTTATTTTTTTGAGCAGTATATTTGTGTCCAACGCAATGCTGACAGCACACCTCTTTCTGTTCCTTGTCTGGTCATGCCGTTCCAGGCAGCACCTCACGGCCTCAACCACGGCTGGCGCTGGCTGGCCCAGATGCTGAACATGGAGCCGCTGGCCGACATCACGGCGACTTTGCTGTTTGACTTCCTGGAGGTGATGCTGTGTGTTTTATCTCGTCGATTCCATTTGCAAGATCGCTCTTGTTTTGACAGTCACGGTCTGTCAAACACTCGTGACGCCGGTCGTATCGGTGGGATGTTCAACACCTCAGGTGGACGAACCCTCCCGTTATTCTGGGGAGCAGTAAAAGCCGCCGTGTTTCAGTGTCGCGAAGAACAGCGACTTCCTCCTCAGTTTGAAACGTCCCACCGGTCACGGACGACACATTTTCAGCCCATCTCCACTCTGAACTCGTATAATCGTGTCTGCCTCCAGGTGTGCGGACACGCCATGGTGAAACTGTACCAGAGTCAGTTCTGGAAACTGATGCTGCTGCTGCAGGAGGAATATCTTCCCAGGTAGACGCAGCAAAGCCCCAGCACGACACCATCACGGCCGCCTGCGAACGTAGCGGTCGATGAACTGAGGTCCCCGTGTCGTTCTCTGTCCCGTATGCAGGATCGAAGCCGTGACCAGCGAGGGACAGATGGGGTCGCTGATGAGACTCAAGGGGTTTCTGGAGGTACGATTGCGACTTTGCAGCTTCTGTCTCACAGGAATTGGGGCTGAGCGGGCTCATCTGTTTTGTTTTTTTTTTATCAGAAATTTCCTGTCTCTGAATATTCGTTGACTTCTGAGCTTTTAGCATGACTGTGTGAGACTTTTGTCATCTTAAATCAACATTTACTGCGGTTCACACCGGCGCTAGAATTTTCCCCTGCTACAAACACTGTCTCTAAAAAATCAGCATGAGTTGCTTTGTGCTTGAAGTTGTTCTTTTACCAGCGACCTTTTTTTTTTTAATATGGAATTTCAATCTCCCCATAGACGTCTCTGAAGACCCAGCAGATAAGGCCACCCAAGGGCGAGCTGAGCGTCTCCTTCTGGAGGTCGTGATACAATGACACCTCACGGGAGGGGAGGAAAAAAAAAAAAAAACTGTCCTAAAGCCAGAATAGAACGGTCACATGGCCGCGCCCCATCAGCGTCGACCCGGAGACTCCAGTGAAAACACAAACTCCGAGAGGAACAGGGGATGGACATTGATTGACCTCTAAAGTCATAAACGCCGTAAATGCCTCTTGTGGCTTGATGAGTCAACAAACAGGATGCGCATGGAATCACTGACGTCTGTTCCATTTGACCTTTGACTGATCTTTTTTTTTTTTTTTAGGAGTCTGGATTTGCAATGTGCATCCTGTTGGTAAAAGTTCTGGTCTGCTTCTTTTGTCCCAGCAATGAGAACAGATTAATGGATCTGATTCCAGTTGATTCAGAAGGGGTACTTCGATCTAAAAATGATCTGAAGAACGTCCAAACCAGCAGTTAACCTCTCACAAATAAAATCGATTGTTGTCATTGTGGAAAGAAATGTTTTAACAATTTTTTATCTTACATGCGCCCATCCCGATTCTTAAAACCGTTTTATCCCTCAACGAATTGGTTTTCGGCTTGTGTGTTGTGTGAGAGAACATGTGCTATTAAGATAAGTGGCATTGTTACGTCGCTTAACCCTTTGTTGCTTCACAATGTTTTTTGTTTGACTGAGTTTTATTTGCTTCACTGAGCGCAGGATTTTTACCCCTCACATTTCCATGCAGTAGCCACTCAGATGTTTTTGTTTTGTTTATTTTAATGTCTCCACCATGTGGAAGCAGTACCTGTAGTTCGGTGAACTTTTGCAAAATGTCACAGGAGAGGACGCCTGATACGATGTTATTATAAAACGGCGGCTGTAATATGACGTCAGGATTGCAGCCGCCGCTCATCATGTGAATAAAATATCGTCCGGGTGATCAACAAAGAAAAAAAAAATGACGAAATAAAAACTCATCAGCAGAAATCTGAGCTTGTTTTTTAGCTTTAACATTAAGTTTTAGTCATTTTTATTCTTTTGGTCCAAGTTTTGAATTGTGACTAAAGGGATTATTCTGACTTTTTACTTATTCGGGTGAAATAATCCTTTTCAGATGAAGCTACAGGATATCAAAAGTTGTATTTGGTATAACTGACTGGAACAAATGTGTTTTTGCAGTTGGTGGATCCCAAACAAGTCGTCCAAATATGCCAAATAACTTTTTGAGTTATTTGGACTTTTGTAACTATTTAAGTTTAAATAAGAGTACAGGTTTGTAACAAATAGATGTAAAAGTTTTTCTATTAAACAGTCTGATATTTTACATTTTTCCTTGATGTTTGTGAGAGCTGATGTAACACAAAGTGTTTAAACCTAGTTTCTGTTGCAGATGTTTCCATAGCAAATTAAAAATCTTTTGTTTAAAAAGAAAGAGTGAAGATGTTAGAGTGTATTTGGATGCAGGATGTCTCTAATTTGAAGTGACTCGGAAGAAAAAGAAACATCGGATTTTCTGAAGAAAAGTCTTTATTTAAAAGGGGTTTTTTTTAAAACAAAAAATCTCTTAATTTATGTTTAAAATGTGCATTCTTCCTCAGCACTGGATGGGGATGTCAGCTGGTCAGCACAGACTCAGAGAAGACGTTCCCCAGGGACGTCTTCAGGTAGTGGACGTAGCTCTGCAGGCTGCGGTTGGTTGAATCGGACTGTTCCAATCTGTCTTTCAGGTTCTGCAGCTGGTTCTGAAAGCGACGTTCCATCTAAAAGTACAAACGCCGAGATACAGTTAAGATACTTTTCTGCGTTTCCACAATGACAGCAGTGACACCACGAGAACCGTGAGAATGACTTATTTGTTCAAACCGCCGTTTGGTACGAAAGGCAGAGGAGCCGATACACGAATGAGGGGGGTTACAGAATTTGTGTGTTTGTGTGGCCTCTCCGGTCAAGCAGGCAGAAAGAAACTCAGAGCCAAGGAAAGTTATAGTTGCCGGGCGGTGGCTTCACGGAGAAGTTGAGCGGGACGTACCTCCTCCTTGCTGCGCTGCAGCTGAGCCAGCTCGGCTCGGGCTCGGCTCAGCTGGCTCTGCAGGTCCAGGGCCTTGGAGTGCGACGCTTTCTCTTTGGCCAGGATTCTCTGCATGCTCTCGTCAACCTGCAGGTCAAAGGAAACATGGTTGACGGACGTCAGGACGCCGAAAGCCCTGTGTGTGTCCACGCGTGTCCCACCTGCCGCTGGGCGTCGTCCAGCGCCTGTTGCAGCTGCCGGCCCAGGACGTCACACTCGTGCTTCTTCTCCTCCAGCTGCTGCTGCACGCGGCCTACGGTGGCCTCCGTGGAGGCCAGGCTCTGGGACGCGGCTCTATTCTCCACTGTCACATCCTCCAACCTCCTGGTCTCACAAACACACACACCTGCGGTCAATCTCCCTTCCCCCGCACATCTCGAGCTGCCGGGGCCAGCGCCCACCTTACCTCTCCAGATTCACATTCTTCTCCTTGAGGAGGTTGTTCTCCTCCTGCAGCAGGGAGTTCCTTCGCTGCAGCGTCTCCAGCTGGGCGCCCTGCTGCTCCACCTGCACAGGAGCAGTCTTTTTTTTAATTTGAAGTTAAAATGGCTTCTTTGGGCCAATCTTTTCCTCCTTTCCCTGACAGTGATGTGATCAGTTTGTGATCCTCCGAGATGATGCCTGAATCAGTCTTAGCACACTAGCTGGAATAATTCAAATGATCACCAGGAGAGTATTAAACAAAGTAATTGTTTGTTAGCCCACTTTATTCCCTGCCCTACTACCCAGCCAGTCAGCAGAATGGTACCTTGAGCCTGACTTGGGCGAGGTTGGCGGTGTGCTCCGTGTTCCTCCTCTGATGAGCATCGGCCTCCTCCTGGACGTCGCGGAGCTGCTGCTCGGTCTTCCTCAGCCTTTCGGGCAGCGCCTCCAGCTCCCTGATCCGAGCCACAAGCTCCCTCTTCAGCTGCTCCTTCTCCCTCTCCAGGCTGGCCCGGGCGTCCCGTGCCTCCTGCTGCATCGCCTCCAGCTTCAGGCAGCTCTCGTCTGACTTCAGACGGGCCTGCTGGACCTGCAGGAGATGTACGTCCCCATCATCATCATCATCATCATCATCATCACACCGACGCCGCGTCCCGCAGAGGTTTCAGCCGAATCCATCCTTTACCTTGGTCTTATATTTGTCCACCAGCGCCTCCTGCCTCCGGAGGGAGGACTTCAGTTGACGGGCTTCGGCGTGCAGTGATCGCAGGTTCTCTTCCGATGACCTCAGCTCGCCCTGAACCGGGACCGAGACAACAGAGCTACATTTCGCACGGGAACTTAAACCGCAGCAGAACAGCTGTTGCGCTGTGTCGCTGGCATATTTAAACATTGTTGGCCAGGCGCTGCTATTGGACGTCCATCACAACAGGGTGCAGCAATCATAAAAATAACAATTACGTGTGAAAACAAAACAAACGGGACTTAAATAATAGGTAGCAAATGAAATTCCAGTTGCCGTTTTTGAGAGAGTTTTCATGAGCGACAGCCTCGCTGTGCTCCAGGGCTTGGTGAAGGTACTTGGTGTACCTGGAACCTCTGGTTGTCCAGCTTGATGGAGGCGTTTTCGGCGCTGAGGCTCTGAATCTGATCCCGCAGCCCTTCCCTCTCGGCCCGACCCCCCTCCTCCGCCACCTGGAGCTGGGAGGTCAGCTCTGTCATGCGGCTGTGGGCACGAACATCGAAGTTGGCCTTATTTTATTTATTTATTGCCGTTACTCTCTATAATCAAATTATATATATTCATACATTTGAGTCTTCATGCCGTTAAATGCCTGTCATCCTTTCACTTTCCCAAGAGTTTGTATCTGTGTGCACTTTATACCTTGTAGTTTAAAGTTTACTGTTTAATGTAATAGTGCAATTTACTGTTTAATTTGCACTCAATTATTATTTTTGTTAATTTCATGTCATCGTGGGACTGTGAGAAACATCAGTGCATGTGGAGAAATTGACAATGAAGCTGACTTTGACCAACTCATTTTCAACCACCTGGTCCCTTTTGTGTTTTTTATTTTCACTGTTACTTTTGGATCTGTATTTTGTGTATGTCGATATGTAGGGTGTTCTTAATTGTTGAATAAGGTGTCTTAAATACACTGTATTACTATTATTATTATTTATTATATTCCAGGAATCCAGGTGGACTCACAATTTGAGGGTGGAGATCTCCTCCACCAGCTGCCCCCGGACCGACGCCTCTCTGGAGTGGCGGAGGCACCAGTCGCTGGATGCGGACAGAGCCTGAGCCAGCTGGGATTCCTTTCCGTGCAAAACACACACACACACACACACACGCACACACACACACACACACACACACACATATGTTATTGAGTTATTACAATTGTAGATAACCAAATCTAATATTCTCATTCTGACAAACAGCAATAACATCAATATTTCTTCTTTGCAGGTTAAATCAAATCTGAAGAACCTTGATGCTGTGTTTAACTGGGGCTGCTATTTTGATCCTGTTAGCTAAAAAAAAACAAAAAAAATGTTTTAAATGATATTTTTATGTGTTTCTGTCCCGGTACATTGAGTACAACAGCTCATCTGGGTACCGACCTTCTCCTGGAGCCTGGCGTTGAGCTCACGGTTGGACTCCTCTGCCCGCTCGGCCTGCTGGAGGAGGAGCTCCAGCGCTTCCTTGTCCTGGGCTTGGGCTCGATCGTCCTCCTCCCTCTGTCCCCTCAGGGCCCGCAGCTCCTCCTGCAGGGCCAGGAGTTCGTCCTGCTGCTGTTCGACGCTCAGCTGCATACTCTGCATCCACACAGGAGATCCAGCTCCATCAGAAGAATACACTCCCCACCCCGTGCCCCTCCAGCTCCGGTGTGTGTTTTCTGCTCACTGACCTGGATCTGAGCCTCCAGTCGGACTTTCTCAGCCTCCGTCCGGCTAAGCTGGGACTCCAGGTGGTCGCGGGTCGACACCAGAACCCTTGACAGCTCCTGCGTCGTCTTCACGTTGTCCTGGTCGGGGATGAGACGGCGAGCGAGATGTCAAGTTGTTCACCCTCCCGGGCAAGGATCAAAAAAAACACATGCGGACAGGAACCTTTTCAAAATCCAGGTGGTCGGCGAGCTCGGATGCTTCCTTCGCTTTGTGGCTCAGTTTGGCTGAAAGTCTCTGTGGGAAAAAGAAAAGAGAAAACAAGTTAATACTTCACTTTCTTACCCGACTGACCATTAAGAGTCTTCAATGAACCTGCTGACTGGTTTTGGACTGTGAGATAAAGGCGGGGAACCTAGATTGAAAACCAGGCAGAAAACAGACCCTGAGGTGAGCGTGCAAACCTCTGACCCACCGGGACCCCATGAACACAACCTGTCACATGAACTGTCTCATTTTAAAGCAGTTTCTTCACTGAACATTGAGAGGAATATTCATATTTTTGATATTCAAAAAAACATCGTCCTGCCTTTGTAACCTGAGTGGGTTCATCTTGTAATTCCAGCTTTTATCATGTCAAACATTTATTTTTAAGAAAAGCAATGTTAAATGCCTGAGTCTAAACAAATGAGTGAGAACTGGACGCAGTGATGATTCCTCACCATGTTCTCTGCCTCGCTGTCCACCAGCCTCTTCTTCAGGGTGTCTCTCTGCTCCATCCACACCAGAGATTCCCTCTGTGGATCAGACAGGTTGATCAGAGGGCCGGTCGCCGGGCGCCTTCCCTCAGACCCGCCCCCTCCGACGCCCCCTCGCACCTCCAGCTCGCTCCACTTCCTGAGCAGCTCCCTCAGGCTGTGGTTGCTGTGGTCGAACAGCTCCATCTTCTCCAGCAGACTCTGCTGCTGGCGCAGCAGGGAGGAGGCGTGCAGCTTGGACAGGCTCTTGGCCTGGGGGCGAGAGCAAAACCAAGCTGAAAATGAATCGATTGCTAAATAAACGAAAACGCGTCCACGGTGGGAAGGGGGGGAGCTACCTTCACCAGGCTGTCGACAGTCTCCTTCAGGGCCGTCAGCTGATTGGATACCGCCACGCCGTCAATCTCAGCCTCCACCAGCAGCCTGAGCAGCTCGTCCGTCTCTCTGGCCTGACTCCTGGGGGCGAGAGAAGGTCCAGTTCTACCAGACCCTTCCCGGGTTCCTGCGCTTTCTCAGTTTCTGAAGCTCTGATTCTAACAGGAGGTATTTCTTCTTCTACACAACCTGCTTCCTTATATTTGACTTTATCCCTGAGTTTCTCAGCATTTGTTCTCTGATATTTTACAAACTCACGTTGTTTTGTGAATGATTCTGAGCAAATAAGAAAGACGATGTACCACACTTTGGATTAAATTCTTCAAAATTTTTGACAGGGTCTGCATGTAGATGGCAAAATTTTACCTCCCCGTTTTTAATGTACATTGTGTTTATATTAACGTATGCATTTACAGCGAGCGGCAGACACCGAGGAACTCTTACTTCCTTGAACGGCGGCTGATGTCCTGCTCCCTGAGGAGGGAGCTCAGGTCCACGGACGCCGGTGTCGGGCCTCTGTCCTGTTTTCCCCGGACACCTGTCCCACCGCCTGTGTGGGGCCGGGCCGGGCCCCTCTGCTCACAAAGACACACCACAGAGGGTAAGCCCACCCCAACGCCAGGAAGGGAAATTATGACATTCAAAAAAACAAAAGTGCAGCAAACGTGTGAAAAATTTGTTCTGTTTTTTTCCAGTGACTCTTCTCATTCCGGATTGTTTTATGTTCCTACGTAGAATCCCCATGACCAGAAGAGCCGTGGATTAAGTTGAATTTGGATTGGAAAAATTTCAAACCATTGGGTCCAGAAAATGTCTGGAAAAGTGGACTGTTGAGTCTGAAATATGTCCGAAAAAAAGTGTGTGTGTGTGTGTTGGGGGGGTAGGAGGGACTTTCTTCCATTTCCAGTGTTCGGAGGAGCCAACGTTCTGAAAGTGAGTAGGATTCTGCAACAGAACCCCCTCAGCGTTTACTCTGTCACTTTCTGAGAAGACGACTGCAGCCGCATTGTCAGATTTTGAAGGAAGGTTTTAAATACGAAGACGAAAAAGTCGAGTTTTCCTGATTTCATTTGAACAGATCAACTTCAAGAACTTCGGCAGAAAGACTTTACCTGGCAAACTTTTGCTATTTTTGCCAATATTCTCAAAAATGAAACTTAACACCATATTATTTATCCTCTAGCTATTTGTAGTCTTATACCATTTTAGCTTTATTCTTCCACAACCTTAATTGTGAGCATCTTTCACACCGTGGACGGTTTGGGTGTTTGTCTTATTCCTAGCTGATGCAGCCTTCTAGAACTCTCACTGTTTCAAATCTTTTGAGGTAGCAGAGCGAGTGTCTGTTTCCAGATCAGGTGGATGTTTGTGTGTTTCTGATGATGTGCAGTGTGGTATACAGACACCTGGGGGGGATGTGAGCCCGTATCTTTCCTGCTGGACGGTATTCCTGGAGGGATCCATGGCGCCCGGCCTTTCCACCTCCCCCCCGTTCCTTTCGCCGGTACCTCTTTCGTCCTGGTCAGCTGGAAAGTGGGGAAAAGGGAGTCGGTCAAGCACGTGGCAACAAGTCAAGAAAGATCATTGGAAATTTAAAAAAGAAATGATGAGAAATTGCCCCAAGACATTTGAAAATATAAATGAGATCAGATAAAACGCTTGATGCTGTTCATTATTCATAAATATAGACTTCATGCTATTCCAATATTTATGTTTCATGTTTCAGATTCTCTGAGAGTGTGAAGAAGACACCGAACAGCCTCGTCGGCCTGAAGGCGGCTTTGCCATATTTAGTTTTAACCCTGGATAACAGCCAGTAATCCTGATCGGCCGAGCCGAGTGCTTCCTGCTGGATCAGGAGTTCAGTCCAGGGTTTGGACTGAAGCAACATCCACAAATCCATGACGAGAAGGGGAGTTTTGTTACTGACTTTTTAGAAATTGGCAGCCAATGAAATGACCCGCGGAGCGAGGCGGAGTCCAAATGTTTAACACCCACGACTGCAGAAAACGCTTAAAGCTTCCAAAAAATAGTCTTCTATAAATCCAAACGTACTAACTTTAATCTTAACTACTGATTACTTTATTCTAACCACTGTGAATAGAGTAGCCAACTTTTAATCATCTTGAATTTTAGCAATTTTTAAAATGTATTATTACTAGCATATTTTCCTGTCGCTTTGCAAAAAAGGAACTCAATTTAACTGAAAACATTTGGGTGTATTTTGCAAGAAAAAAATAAATGGACAGAAACGTGAAGACAAAACACTGGATAAATGTCAAAAAGTGAGGAAAAAAAGGATTGACACACAAGAGGTGAAATTAGTTAAAAAGAAGAGTCTCAAGGCGTGTTTCATGGCAACATCTTGATTGACTTCTTTCGTAGAATAATGATTGCTACTTTTGGACTTATTCGCCCACAAGTTAACACAAAATTTTATTTGGTTGAAAACTATTTGCAAATGATGACTTCAATGTCAAATGTTAAAAGTTTCTTCTTTTCTTTTGGCCTGCTCCCTTCAGAGATCACCACAGCACATCATCTGGCTCCTTCGAACCCTCTCCTCTGCATCCTCTTCTCTCACTTCATGTCCGGCCCTCCATCCATACATCTCTCTGGTCTTCCTCTGGACACCCTCGCTGCCAGTTCCAACTTTCTACAACCCAGATCTTCATCATCCCACCTCTGTGCATGTCCAAAAAATCGCAGTCTGGTTTTATCTCCAGAACATCTAACATGTACTATCCCTCTGATGGACTCATTCCTGATCCGATCCATCCTCCTCATTCCCAAAGAGAACCACAACATCTCCAACTCTGCTGCCTCCATCTCTGCTTTCTGTTTTCTCCTCAGTGTCTCTGAACAAGACACCATAACTTGTCTCATCTCAGTCGACTACACCTTTCCTTTCATTCCAGCCAATACTCTTTTATCACACATCAGACCTGACACTTTTCTCCATCTGTTCCGACTTGTTTACACAGGTTTTTTTTCTATTCGCACATTTAATTTGGCAGTTCCTTGTGGTTTTGTTTTTTTTTAAAGTTGGATGGCTTCCTAAAACAACCCTTTGCATTTATCTGGGCTTGGGGAGACAAATTGAGGACACTGGCTTGTGCCCCATGTTTACATTCGTTAAAGGGGAGTATCTCGGGGAGTACTTCTTGGTTTGTATCCTTTGTATAATCGGTGTACAATACAGCAGCAGGAACAACCATGGTGGTATAGTTTAGAGACAGTGGAATCGAGGAAAAGACTTTAAGCACAGCGGGATGTAGCAGAAAGGAAAAAGAGTCGATCAGAGGGACGCCACACAATAAGATGTCAGATGGTTTGGACATGTACAGAAGACAGATTCAAAGATGCAAGATTCAGAGTGTTTATTGTCATGTATACAGTCCGGAAATGCATTTCCCTGTACAAAGAAATTCTTACTTTGTCATCTGCAATGCATCCACCTAAGTATTGGTAAATAACTAATAATAAACATAGTGTCGTGAAACTACAGAGAAATATAAACAGTATTAGCGATGTAAACAGTGTTGGCAAGATGTGTAGGTTAAAGTTGAGTGTGCAACTCTAAACGGTGTTGGCAAGATGTGTAGGTTAAAGTTGAGTGTGCAACTCTCAAAGTGCAGGTGCAGATCGTGAATATATTGGTAGAAGGATGCTGAGGTTGGAACTATCAGGTGGGTGGACAACAGGAAGACCAGACAGGCGATTTATAGATGGGGAGAAAGAGGACACGAAGTAAGTCTGTGTATGAATGCAGAGAATAGGATTAAATGGAGGAACATGATTTGGTGTGCCGACCCCTGAGGGGAGCAGCCAAAAAACAAAGCCTAATAATAGTAATATAGAAAAGAGGTAATGGCTTAATTAATTAAAACGCTGGCTGTTGAGGTGATCCAGCCGCGCCGCTGCCGACGACGAGCGACCGCCTCAACGGGGCGACGCTAGTTCGCGATGCGGGTTCTTCACCTGCGGGCTTCCACTGGGGCTCCTTCGCATATGAACATGTACCGGCGTCGTCTCCGGTACGTGTACGTGAACCGGCGGCGGCGAATCCCATGTTTTCATTCTCCCGCGACGGCTGGCGTTCGGGCGGGGTTGGGGGACTAAAACGTCCTTACATTTAAATCCACCACTGACGTTAAGAAAAAAAAATCACATTTAACCCCCCCGTTAAAATCACGACTAAACTCCCGACCGTTGAGCAGACTGTTGTTTGGGGGTAACTAATGAAGGATCCGATTGGTCCGCGCGCAAGAACATGCGCTGTGATTGGTAGGAGTGAGTTTTTGACAAACGTTGTCGTGGTAACCGTTTTGAAAAAAGGAAACCACGTAACAGGCTACGTTTTAACCCGTCGGTTGAAAAAAGTGTCCGAGAAGCAATTGCCCGAAAACCTCCGGTGAGGAACCTAAGGCGGCTTTGCTATTATATTTGTTCTGTAAAATAAATAGAAACATCAAATGACTAAAAAGATAATCCAAAATACATATTTATTTTTAACGTGGTTAAGCTTCATTTTATTTATTTTCCGGGATTTAAGGTACACCACGTAAAGTATTATGAGATTCCCGGTGAATAATAACGCTTCATTATGTAACTTTATTATCTACGCAGTTGGGTGGGAAACGGTCGACATGACTGCATTTCCTGTTTGTCAGTTGAACACTTCCGAATGTTAGCTAGCTTTTGAAGCATCACTGACCCACAACTGACAAGTTATGTCCACTAATCACTGCCTCAAACGTCGGTCTATGAGTCCAGGCGGTCTGTGCGCAAGGGGGTCAACTCACAGTCCATGAACTTATTCGGGTTATGTTCGATATTCGACGACTAAATGGCTCCGCATCGATGCTCGCTGCCTCGGCTAAAAACAAAGCTGCTAAAGCGTTTATGCTAACCCCCTAGCTAGCTAGCTAGTCCGCGCGTATCCCTCCCATGTGCAAATGAGACGCAACCGGGGCCTGCGGCCGCCTGCGGGGCGGCAAGATATGTTCAAAACACAATATGTCCCAGTCATTCTCCTGCTTTTCGCCGCAGCATCCGGGCCCGTCGAAGCGTGCGGGGGTAGGGAGACCAGTGCCGAGACACTGATACTGTGTAGGGCTTGCGGACACGAGCTGGCGGCCGGGACGGACATCCACCACGTCCCCAGCCGTTTGGCGCTCTCCAGCCGCAACGACACACTGCTCGGGGGCCGGAGGGTGAACGTCCAGCTTTTCGAAAACCCGCACGGCCACCGGTTCGAGGTGATCACGTTCAAGAGGGCGGACGTTACCCAGCACTGGCCGGCAGACAAGCACTTCTCTTGGTTTCCGGAGTTCTCCTGGACGATGGCCACCTGTCCCCGGTGTAAAGCACATTTAGGTGGGTACGAAATCGAATTCCTGAGTTGCTGGAAGAAACACAGGTCATGTGAGGAGACACCAAATTTGCACCATCCATTCCCATGAGGCGGCCAACATTTGCAGAGTTAAGAGTATGAAAGTTTCCATTTATCATATACATTAAAGCGTTTAAAGGCCTATCAAACGTCCTTTGACATTCAAAACTCAAAGGCTCATGGGGCATTTTCATCGTACTAGAACTGAGTGTCACAGTGTAGCCCAACTGCAGCTAATTCTCTTCAAGCCTTTAGGATAATCCTATCCCACACTGGCAGACTTCCCACTTTTCAGTTTCCTGAAACAGGCTGTTGGGTCTCAGACAATGATGGGTCTCGTTTCTCCTTGCAGGTTGGGCCTTCCAGCCCAGCGAGTGGTCAGACATCGTCTCCAAGGCCACTTTTGAGGAGTCCCTGCACACCTTCTTGGCCCTAATAGCCCATAGACTCCTCACCGAGGACTTTGCATCGAGCCTGCTCATGACTCCGAAATCCTTCACCAGCTGACAGACATTTCGTGTACTGGTGACCCAGGTGCCTGCCTTTGCTACCCTATTCTATATTTTTGGGGGGGAAAATAAATCTATGCACCTACTTTGAAGACTCCCACACATGGATACACATTAAGTTTTATTATTGTAACAAAGCAAGTTGTACACCTCAAATTTAAAACAGCTTCTTTTCCCACCACCAGAAAAAGTGTAAGGTGATTAAATGTAAGTTATGTGAGATTACAGGTCTTTTACCCGAGAAGCAGCGGGGGCCAAAATTTACAAGCTTGTTTTTTTTCCATTTTGTTCTTTATTAAAAATGTCATTTCAAATTTCATGGATATCTGTAAAACAATACAATGAAAAAAAAAGTTCCATAGAAATGGTGTCAAAATAACCACTCTCCCGGATAACCAACATACTCCTGCCCCTCCCCGGCTTCCCCCCTCCCCCTGAACATTACAAGTCAAAGGAATGAGCTGGTACTCGTTAACCACGTTGGGGAAAAGAAAAAAAAAAAAAGGAAAAAAAAAAAAGGGATCAATGCCCCAACTGGAAAAAAAAAAAAGTGGAGAATCCCCCACCCCCCCCACCCCAAAAAATTAAAGAAAGAGGTCTGCTAGTGCTAGGTCACTACATCATGGCTTTCGTCAATTTACCACACAACCTGTAACAGGAGGAATTCTGTGTGAATTGTATTCAAATTCTACTCAGGATGCCGAGCTGATTCTATTTTACACTTTTATTTATTTTTTTGAGATGACCCTGGGGATGTACTCACAATTCAGGGCAAAGTGCCATTGGCCTTAGATGAGTCAAAGGAAAACAGAACATGGCACCGACAGGTGAAGAGGCTTCAGAATGTAACATGAAGCACATGGATTTAAAAAAAAAAAGAAAAAGAAAAAAAAAAAGTAAAAAATAAAAATAAAACCTTTGCTCCCGAACATGGAGTGGAAAAACCAACAGGGAATAGAAAGTTGAGGGTCTGGGGTATGATGGTATCTTAGTCGTCTTCTCCCTCGTCATCCTGAGTGGGGGAGGAAAAAAAGTTGTTAGTCTTGTGAAAAAAAAACCCCACCATCACTTATGAACTTCATTGTACCTCTCCGTCTTCTCCGTCATCCTCTTCATCATCCTCTCCATCTTCATCACCCTCCTCATCTATGTCCTCAAGACCCTCCTCATCCTCTTCATCATCTTCACCTTCTCCCTCCTCATCATCCATGTCAGGGACCTGCGGACAAGTCACTTTCAGTTAAAATGTTCGACTAGGCAAACCCACTTGCTTTTTCTTGAATAAATGTCCACCGTTGTGGATGGACAGACATGTTCAGACGGCAAAACGCACAAGGTAGTACTGCAGAGGGTTCGGCCAGATGTCGTCCTTGATAACCTCTCCGAGCTCGTCTGCGCCAGCATCGGCGTGATCAGTGAACCAAGTGAAGAAGCTCTCGGGCTCTTCATGTTGCCTCTTCCTTCCTGCTTTGTTCTGTGTCTGGCTGGAGCGCTTGGTCAGATCCTGCGAAGGAGGGGGGAAGATTGTTTAAAAATAAATAAATAAAAATGGCGAGTTTTCAACTCATATTGACCATGAAGTTGATCACATCCTACTGCTGTTGATCATTTAGGGCTAGCAAAGCATTTAAAACAGAAGTGGGCACAAACACCAGGTGAAAATTTCAATTTCAGTTTGTTTGCACAAATCAGTAACTAAACAGAAGGAAAACAAAATTAAATGTTTGCACGTTTTACAGTTCATACAACCACAAAGATGGAGTTTAACGTACCTTTCCTGATTTCCATTTGATTTCCGTTGACTTTGAAGATGGATCTCCACTCTCGTTCAGATGGAATTCTTTGGAAAGTACTTTGTTTTCGAAGTACGGATTTTCATCGAAATGCTAAAACGGACACAGAGTAAGAAACATGCAAAATCACCCATCATCCTTGTGACGTGTGTGTGCGCGCACGTGCGTCAATACTTACAAAATCTATTCTGTAACCTGACTTGATATCTTCAAACTCCGTCACCTCCACTCGGCTCAGGTAATGAAGCGCTTCTTCATCTTCCTCCCCCAGTAGGGCAGATACTAAAGGACACATTGTAAATACAAAACTTCTTCAATACGAGGGTTCCAGTTTTGGATAGAACTGCCATTGTAACTCCACTACATTAGACCACAGCTAAACCCTTACCTTGTGGATGGTTGACAAACGTGGTGACCCAGAAGTTGGGAATTTTGGCGATCAGTTCCGACCTCTTCTGAAAGAATGGCTGACGAAGTTTGTTGTATTTCTGTTCTACTTTGAGGATCTCCTCACTGGCTTGCTCGTTCAACCTGGGGCATTGACAAGAACACTGATTACACACCTACAAATACCACACCATGCCATTCAGTAAGTTACAATTTATTGCAAGTACGAGTGACAGGGCTATTGATATAATACAATGTTGATGGCAAAAAAAAAAAGGATTACCTGTCAATTTCATTTTGAACTTCGTCAATGTGTTCAATAGCTTCTTGTTGCTCTTTCTCTGTGGGAGGAGGGGGGAAACGGGATTAAATAACTTGTTGGCTGTAGAGAAATACAACAAATTACATTGAGCCCAATGTCCGATTGTATTAGAAGAACTTTTAAAAATCGTGCATTAACGCGATTCTAGTTGCAAATACGCGGACGTGCGATTCCCTGTCGGCTCTAACTAACATCGTCGTTAAAGTATTAAGTTCAGTTCCCCAGTATGCAAGAGCACATGTAAAGCATCCAGCGGGGTGTACCAAGACTTTTCGGGCTATCCAGCGATTAAAACGCCGCCGGTTCTCCGTGGGTTGAAGTACTTCAGGTGGCCAATAGCTGCAGCTCTGGCGGCTCAGGCTCGAGCCGTTTCCTGCCGGCTGTTACAGACGAGGCCGCGTGGTTTAAATGTGGGACATCCTACTGCACACACGGAGCCGCGGTAACGTGCGACACCGCGCTAGGGACTGATGCCAGAACAGATGCCCCACAGTCGAGCCCCCGTTTCACACGGTGCTAGCCGGCATCGAGTCACCTCACACCGTGGTCTGTCCTCCCCACTGTCTGGCGGCAGCGGGGAAGGTGGATTTTCTCGATGACTAACAAAACAACGTCGTCAGCTAGCGTTAGGTAACATGCCGTTACAACAACAACACAAGCTTGCTAAATGCTAACGCATAAATGAATTGGCAAACTTCGGTCGTTATTTGGTAACATAACTGCTTTTAAGGAGCGAGAAGCGCGGTGGTGTGTTTAAAATTTGACCTCCATGGTCGCATACGGCCACTCAAGTAGCAGCCATCGACATAACTGGCCACGCTGGTGATGCTAAATTAACCAGCTAACATGGCCTCTCAGCACCGGTCTGAACTGAACAACAGCGGGCAAGCTAATAAATGCGCTAGCAGCTGAGCTAGCTGCTCTGAGTGAAATGTGAACACACACACTGCAACCTCCGCGGTCCGCCACAAAGCCAAGCCCCGACACGTTTAGCACAATTAAATCATCGTGCACAATAATCGCGAACAATATTGCATATTACGGCAATGCAAAATATGTTAGAGAAGAAAGTGAAAATGGCGGTGAATAGGAGGCCGCCATTCCCCTTACCGGAGGTTTCGTCCGCTCCGTCATGGTTCGAGTTCAGCTCCTTTTTACTCACTTTTGCCGCCGAGGCAGACATGTTTTCGCAAGCTGGGGTAACTTACAGGCGTCTGAGAGACTAGCTGGTAGCTTTGAATCAGGTTTCTCCCCGTACAGGAGAACGTTAATTCGGCGTAAAGTTCAGCGCGCAGAAGCCAACAACGTGCTGCTTTCCACACAATGTAGCTGCCGAGGAGCGAGGAAGTCACAGCAGTCGCCGCTCACGCGCTCCTTTCATTACGAACGCGCCTCGACGAATGGAGCAGAAGCGAGCTCCGCCTCTCAAAATAGGTCTCTCCGCTTGGTTCCAATTTGCTCATTTACCACTGTCTCTTCCCTTAAAACGACGCACGAATAGACGCGGATTTCAAATTGTAAGATACAGCTTAAACACTGGTGTTTCTACGAAAAAAAAAATCGAAGAAATGCGCTTTAATTCTGAACAGGCCAAACCTTCAGTCGGACCGACTCGCACTTGCGCACTTAAAAAAAAAGGCTAAACATCAGTTGAAGTCGCATTCTGATGGTAGTCAGCGCTAATTATCACGTTAGTCTCAACAATTTCAGATAAGAGAATGTCAAATATATACGACTTTTAAGCTGCATACATTGTTCCATTTGCTTGCGTACTAATTCTTTGTGCTTATCAACAGAGCTGTTTGTAAATTTCGCCCTCGCATTATCCCATTTACTGAGGGAAACCGCTAAGCTAGTGGACAGATTATAGCATAATTACCAGAAATTGTCTGGCGATTATTAGCTCGTTGGTCACAGTCACTTAATTACTTTGTTGAAAAATGTAAAATACGCAACACGTAAGTAAAAATAATTTCTCACTAGTAAATTGATTTTTTTTAAAATCAAGACCGCAATATGTTAAAATTGATGGTTTATTGAGGGAAATAATGAAGCTAGCTGACGTGCGGTAGCATCTTCTCGACAAGTTATCGCGTTAAAAAAATCCAATCTACTTAAGTGTGTGCTTTCGGGTCTACATTTAACTCATTTATTAATGGCTCCTCGTCGGTCTCCTGTCACCGTGTACCCGTTGGACGGGGCAACACGACTGACAAGAGGACAACGGCAGGCCTGTTCCCAGCGGGGGATCCGGTGTACGTCCTGGACCCCGGCAGCTGCTCTTGCGTTTCACGCCCCCTCCATGCATGTTGACATTGTAGTTATTAATGTCTCTCTCCACCCTACTTCATTGCCAGGGCAGGTTACAGAGGTCCAAACACTGCAGGCTGATCCCCGCCTTGTCCCGAGGAGAGCAGCGGCGGCAGCACTGTTAGTCTTTTGGCTGGTGACAGCAAACGGGAACATGTGGTCCCGAACTGGCCAATACCGAGCCCGGATCGGTCGAGCAGCAGCAGCAGCAGTGCTGGCATCCAGAGAGGGACCCTGCAGAAAGCTTCCCTCCCTCCCTCTCTCCCTCCCTCCCTCAGAGATTCGGTTACAGACTGGGAGGATGAGGATGCAGCGGGAAGGGGATGTTGCGGCGCAGGCTGCTGGGAGGCAAAAACAAACAGGAGAACAGGCGGTGTGATCCAGGTGTCAAGATGTAGGAGCTGCACCAGAAGAGCACCTCCACCACAGTGTGTGTGCAATACTAAAGAAGAAAAAAAAACCTCCGGGGACTTGTTTTCTTTCAAGGATAGTGAAGGTGGAGAGACGGAACCTGAGAAATCCTCCCTCTGCCGCTTCAGAGGATGAGAAATTAGTCCTGATTCAGCAAGAGCACACACTGAGGTTAGTGAAGTGCAAAGTCATACTGTTTCCGCTTGATATTCTCCGGTAATTTGTCTTCTAACATAGAAGTTAGTTGTGCTTGTGTCCTGACCGGCACTGTAACTAGTTTTTCCCTTCGTAAACTACATTCAGTTAGTGTTTTGTTTGTGAAAGCACGCCCACCCCGACTGACCTGTCTGGGGTGATAAATTGGCGCTTGTTGTCTCAGGGTGTGCTGCTCTTATCCAGGATCAGATGTTGTCTACAGCTCAGCAGATGCTGCAGGATAGCCGCTCCAAGATCGAGCTGATCCGACTGCAGATTATCAAAGTCACCCAGGCTGGGAGCGGCGGCAGCGGCGGCGGGGTTGATGGTGGCAGTAACCTTAACAGCTCCACTCATGGAGGTTGGAATATTTTGGGTCAAGAGTTACCTGGGGGGTGGGGGGTGGTGGGATTGGTACATTTGATGAGCCTTTTAACAGTTTGCTGAGCATCAGAATTTTGTTTGTTCAATTTTTCAAAAAAACAAGATGTTTTCACAGCTGCTGTTGCCCCTCCCTGAAAGAGAATTAACTCAAAAGTGACATGAAATCACATTATGTTCTGCAGCATTGACCAGGCACACATCCAGGATATACAAGGTCACATACCTTTATTGCAAAAAGTCAAGTCTGACTGTAAAAGATTCAAGAATTTATAGGAAATATATTATTGAATTGTATTTAAATTTTTGGTTTTTGCTTATTGTGGAGTAAAATGTTGAAACTGGTTACATTTTGCTAATATGTTTTACCAAGCTATTTTTTGTCCTCTGCAAACTGACTTTCATGAATTTTAAATTGATAAAACATATTTCTTAAATAAGCTGGTAACAAATTCTCCAAATAGCGTAGTTAAAATGTATTGAGAAGGACAAGGAAAAACATAAATTCCTTGAAATTCCTTTACATAACGGCAAGTGGTATTTGAGCAAACAATCATTAGAAGATAAAAATGCCTTTCACGTTGTTTTTTTTCTTAAATGATAGTAAACCTGTTTGCCAATACTGAAGTGATAGGCTCATGACTTATTTATTTTTTGCAGCTTTTTGCAGCTTTCAAACATCTTAATTAAAATTAAAATTATCCCTCATTATGCTTGAGAGACACTAAGTTAATTTATCTGTTTTTGTAATTCATCTCTGGCTGCCAGCAGCAACACTTCCCTTACACAGTTGTCAAGTTGCTGGCTGTTTAATACAATCTGAGAAGCCTAATCAAATAGAACCAGAACATTAGTGAGAGCAGAGAGCTTAACAGATAAAAACGCACCACAATAACTGAAATTTGAAGTATTTTATTCACCCAAATCTTAAATGACTGGTGGGGGAGATGGACACAGGAAATGAAGATGTGAAAAGCAGAAGCCTCAACATCCTGGAGAGACTGCGCTGAGTGATTGGTATTGGTAATCAATGCCAGCAGTGGTACTGTCGATACCACACATTACC
The DNA here is from genome assembly GCF_037954325.1 of Fistularia commersonii. Lineage (NCBI taxonomy): Eukaryota > Metazoa > Chordata > Actinopteri > Syngnathiformes > Fistulariidae > Fistularia > Fistularia commersonii. The sequence goes on from NC_141305.1 coordinate 5,877,442, forward strand.
ATGTTGTTCCAGGCACTCCTGTAGAGAAGTAACCCTGTTGTGTCAGCGGTGAGCGTCTCCTCACCATTGATAATAATATCATATTAAATAGTTGTACTGTGCAGTTTTCATGAGGAGGAGACTATGAGCTCCTTGGGGCTCCAGCGCTCAGTGAGGCCGATGTTCAGACTGAATAGGAACCTGGTCTGTTGAAGTGAAGCAACAAATGCGGCTCCCTCTTGCTCTGCCTCAGGGCCTCTGTCATGAAACCTAATGAAAAGTGCCAACAGCTTACAATCATGATCCCCAAAACAGTTTTAGAATCTTTCACTGCTTGTCTTTTCCGTCACAAATGGCTAGACTTTTTTTTTTTACTCATTTTTAATGGGGCAGCAAAGTTGGTTCAGAGGTTTGCTCACGGGCCTCATTGAAAGACGCAAATGTTTTTTTATTGTTGTTTTCAAAATATGAGATACATTTTCGCCCTCAAGTGACTTCAGATTATATACAGAAAAACTAACATCAGCGTCAGTCAGGAGCCTCTTATCCTGAGTAACATCAGACACAGAAGAGTAAAGCTGAGTAGCTTGAACAAAGTTAAAATTTGACTCAAGTAAAAGTTGTCCTTAGTTTTTTTTAAGTTGTAGTTTATTTGAGCAGACATGCCAACAGAATAGATATGGAGTCCATGTAATGAGACAGTGTTCAGGATATATAATCAGACAAGGAATATGTATCCACATCATGGATGATGTGACTTATAGGCCCACTTAGTCCTCAAGTGTCACTCTCTTGAAACCCGAAAACCCTGTGAAGCAGCCTTCGACTCACAGGCAAGATCTTATGGAAAATGTGTTTAGTCATCTTATTTTCCAGTCTAAGCTCAGTGTTTGGAAAAGTTTGCCATCTGAAGCTTGTGTCTTGGATTATATTAGCATCAAAATGGCAACAGCTCATGAATAGCTTGACAAAAATGACTTTTTCTAAATGGAGAACAAAGTCAGTTTTTTGTAGACTCGTCCGATTTTCTCTTTGCATATTTAGTCATTCCTTATCAAAGCTATTGTATATTTTTTCATAAAATCTTCAATTAATCCATTCGATAAGATATGAAATTCTTGACTAAAAATACAGGGGATCTGCAGCCTTCACTTATCTACCAAGATTTGTGCCGTTTCAAAAACCCATGGAATCACAACATTATTTCTGGCTCCAAAGTGACAGACATAGATTGCAAGACCAGGAAGTCTGTTTCATATTTCCTTTGCCTGATCCCTGACCTCCTTCAACCTCTGATTGATTGTTCTGAATGTGTAGATTGTCCTCAGCTGAGGCATTTGGTTTTATTAGGTATCAAGAGAAGTACAGAAAAACTCTGCTTTTTTTCTCAAGCAAGTAAAGCATGGGGGCGCATGAAAAATTAAAAATAGTAATAAACTAGACAAACCTATAGAGCACAAACTTATGTTTGATATATCTATTCTTTTTTGTCTTTAAAGAAACACAATACATTTGGCATAATCTCTTTAAACGTAACCTGATTTTGTCAAATTAACGTCAGAATCTCAATGCTTTTTAAAAACCCAGCCAAGTTAAGTGTGTCTAAAAACAGCTCAGAATGTACTCCTCTGTGTCTTTTTATAGTCACAGCCTTCCAGTACTGTCACACATTTCAGATTAGTGTCAGCTAAATGACAGGAAGATCAAAAAAAAAATACTACTGTCACTGGAAAACCTTTGTCTGGAGCTCAAGGAATAGATATATCAACTGCAGACATCAGAGGACTTGGCGAGGAGCTTGGTCGCTCCGCTCATGAGATGTAACTCACAGTGATCCTGCGGCATCTGTCCCAGGCATCTCCCCGATGGCCGTCAGTCCCGTGGACACCCGCCTTGAGGAGCTGCAGCACTACATGCAGAGGGAGCAGGATGCCCTGGTTCGGGCCAGAGAGGTGTTGAGGCAGCTGAAGGGGATCTCATCACTGGACCAGAAGGCCCTGGAGGAGGTTTGTCTGAAGGCTGCCTGACTTTTCATGGTTGTGACAGCATGTGGCATTCAGCTGGCCCACTCCGAGTGACCAGAAGAGTTTCTCGGGACTGTGAAGTATTTTGAATGAGAGCTTATTTTGGTTTTCATTTCAATTTCAAAGTCATTGATTAGCTGAGAATTTTAGATTCAGATTTTCAGAGCAGTCACTCCGATGGGGTTGGGTGGGGGGTCTAAACATCTGATTCTAATGTCCTTATCCAAGTTCAAATTATGTAATTTAAACACAAGTTATCCCCATCACATTCAGTTTTAACAATTCCAAATGTGTTTTAGACCATGTTGCAGATAGTTTGCAGATACAATTAACAAAAAAGAAACTTTGCAAAAAGAAAATAATAAACAGAAAATGTGAAGAAAAATATTCTGCAAATTTAAATTTTGGTACGTGTAAAGAAGTTTCATTTAATCCTATGGCGCACTCAAGACTGCACTCTGTACATCATAATCATTTTGTTACAGAGCTCAATTCTTATCAGTGACGCTTCCTACATTTCAAGTATCACCCCGATCCTAAATGGCAAGTTTTTTTTCTTTCTGTCATATAAATTATGAATCATCTTGTTTCGCGGGCCTCCTCGATACGCGTAATAAATCATGAAACAGAAAAAAAAAAACTACAAATGGAGAAGTGATTGTTCTGCTTTGTACATGGAACCACCCTTCTTGTTTCCCAAAGGGTCAGTCCCGGGTGCAGGAATCCTCCCAGAAGCTTGATCTTCTCCGTCTGTCCTTGGAGAAGTGTCTCAGCAACAGGAACCCAGGGCCTCCGGACCTTCCTGCCCGAGGTTGTCCCCTGAGCCCCAGACCAGGTGTCTCACTGTCCCCTTCTCCGTCCATCTTCTCGATAAGACCCGCCTCCTTGACAGGTACTGCTTCTCCATCTTGACACATGTCTGAGACAGCAAGACAGCAAAAATGATGCCTTTTAATCTGTGTTTGCATTAGAGAGCTACAAATCTGTCTCCTCCCAGTTAACTTAGAGCAGTGAGTGGGTGCCTGTGTTACTGTTAGTGTCTATCCATCAAATATCGTCCAATGCACATTCAGGCACTTTCAAATGCTATTGTGTTTGGATCGTGACTCATTTATTCACTGCTCTTTGACATCGTAAAGTGAAATTCCAATTTTATGGTTAAATATAGCCGGAACTACTTTTCAGTTACCCCAGTGCGGGCTCAGTGATGTCATAGTGATGTCACAAAGTAATCATGAGGTTTTAAGTCGATCCAATTGATGCTAAAGTAAGAACATTGTGATGTTGATTCATATAAATTCTAAATGCTTTGTTGTTTCTTAATTGTGAGCAAGAAGCAAATAACTAACTAGAAGTGGTTGTGTTGTGAGTAGAGTTCATTTCAAGATTCAAAGTGTTTATTGTCACATGTACAGTGAAATTCCTACTTTGCTGTACGCAGAACAGTGAACAGTTTAGATTAGTTGAACAAACATTTTCATCACAGAGCACCCAACATTTATTGCAACAGTGGATAATGAAGTCATGGCCAAGAGATAGACTGATTAAATGGTGGCCTCAAGATACAACTAATTGCCATCTTTTGATTAATTTGTGGCCACAGGATAGAACTGCAACTTTCACACTTTCGTTCATTTGCGGCTAAAAATTATAACCAGGGACATTGGAACAAGTTATGTTTCATAGCCGGATTGTTGCAAAAGTTGTTCACATGGTTTAATTAGTTGTTACAGAATAGAACTAGTTCAAACATGAATTTGAGATATAACTAATTCACACACTTGAATCAATTCATCTTCACGTTTTGACTATTTTTATGACCATGAAACAACACTTTTATTGATAAATGGCCATGATCTTAATATTAACCACACTTTGATTTGTAGCTGTAAGCTATAACTCCTTTTCATGCTCTATTTAATTAGAGGCCACGCGTTGATTAGTTTTTGCCCACAAGTCACAACACAAATTAATCCCAATTGGTAGCTCTCTGAGACTTTTCCTTCGGGGTATGTGTACAAGGCCCGGAATTTGTTCAGGTTAAACGGGATCAAATAGCGTTTGCTCACCCTTTTCAATCACTTCCTGAACATTGTTTTCAATGATGTGTTTTGGCAATCAAGTGTCTCGACCCTCCTGTGTAGGGTCATGACTCCTTGAACGTGATCTAACATATGTTGACCCTCGGTGGGGGACATTCAGAACATGTAATCTGTTGATTTTGGACGGTTCAGGCATAAGCCGGTCCAACACTACATCAGATGAAAAAAAAAAAAGAAGAAGCCCTTTTGATGATGTAACATGGAGACAAATCCTGCCGTTGCTCTGTTGGCGGTGAATAATGAGCAGGAGTCTCAGAGTGGTGAAAGCATTCAGGCTTGGTTTTGCTAAAGCTCGGCAGCTGTTAGCGCCGCAGAGGAGGGAAGCAAATGAGCATGTGAAAGCTCGGGCTGCAAGTCCAGGGGGGCGCTGATTACAGACTTAATTCCTGGGGATTTATTCACACTGGCAAATCAAAGGCTTTGTTTAGGAGGGCTGTCTTTAACAGGGAGTCATTAGTCGCCATTCAGAGATGTGCACATTACAAACGGTGAAACTGACAAATCCCTTTTACACTCAGTGAACGTTGATGTTTTGCGTTTTTTCTTCGAAATTAAAGATGCTCGCCCATGTTTTGCAGGGAAACTTGAGATAAAGCTCTTGGGATGTGAAGATTTACTGAAACCTCTGACTGAGTCTGGAGACGAAAATCTCCCGAATCTTGCCCAGGATGAGTTGCCTGCTTCCCCCATGGAGGACAGGCCCTCTGGTAGTCACATATCTAACATTTATTTACAGTTGTCATCCCAGCCCTTCAACAAAAATACATATCAACTATGCAGTCTACATTATTTATTTTTGGTGGTACTTTGTTTTGTTACTGATTTCCTAATTTTTCCTTACAATTTTTTTCTTGCCATTAATGATATTTTTTAATTTCTTGGTTTATATTTTGTGATTATATATTTGTTTTTCAATTTTTTTGTCCTCTTATTTTACAGTGATTTCTGTCTTAAGAGTTAATTTCTCCCTTATTTTAACGAATTTTAGACAATTGTAAAGATACAGAGCCATAAAGCAAAAGCCAACAAATAAACAGGAAGTTTTTGTATCTGGAATTTTTATATGCAGCTTTTCTTTTAATTTTGTTATTCAAATTATGACAGGACAATGAACCTCATCCTGCCAAGAGATAAGGTCATCTTCTGTGCTCCTTCTCAATGTGTGACCTTCTCAAGGGCTTAGAATTAGTTCTGCAAAACATAAACGTCATCTTGATGTTTGGTGTGAGAATTGTATAAACTACACCAACTAACACCTCAAGTCATGGGGTAGATGTTGCAGCATTTACCTGTGCCTTTCCTTTGCATGAAGACAGGGAGCATGAAGTTGGGGGAAAGAGCCGCTTGTTGCATTGAAATAAAGTCATGCCAATGCCGGTTGTCTTTTCTAGAAAAACTGTGTGCCATGCTACGTCTGGACGGTCGGCTGGTCGGACGAACACGCTGGGCTGCCATTAGCAGGCTGAGCTGGGACCAGGTCTTCTGCATCCAGTTGGAGAGGGTTAGTTTAGACACATGCGGACACACACACACACACACGAACACTGAGATGAGATACAATACCGTATATTTGTTGAAAAATATTTTCTCCTATAGTAACTACATCTAAAATTCTAAAATGGGGTATTTGTAAGGTCTTGAGAAAGACCAAAGAGAAGATTTATTGATGTAGTAAGAGAGGATAAGAAGGTAGTTTGTGTGAGAGAGGAGCATACAGAGCTGGGACCAGGTCTTCTGCATCCAATTGGAGAGGGTTAGTTTAGACACATGCACGCACACACACACACACACACACACACACACGAACACTGAGATGAAATACTACATTCTGTATATTTGTTGGAAGATATTTTCTCCAATAGTCACTAAATCTAAAATGGGGTATTCATGAAGATGCTAAGGCAGAGATGAAGATGCTAAGGTTCTCTTTGGGAGTGACCAGGATGGATAGGATCAGGTATGAGTCTATCAGAGGAACAACACATGTTAGATCTTTTGGAGAGAAGGTCAGAGAAGCCAGACTGAGATTGTTGGGTCATGTACAAAGGAGGGATAGAGAATATATTGGTAGACGGATGCTGGAATTGGAGCTGCCAGGCAGGAGGTCTAGAGGAAGACCAAAGAGAAGATTTATGGACGTAGTGAGAGAGGATATGAAGGTAGTTGGTGTGAGAGAGGAGGATACAGAGAATAGGGATAGATGGAGAAGGTTGGCGACCCCTGAAGGGAAAAGCCGAAAAGAGGAGAAGAAGAAGTTATCGTTTTCTATTATGTGCATTTTTATTTTCTATTTTTCTGGCCTTAACATACTTCTGTCAAATTTTCAGAAAGTGACCAAAATGGCTTTAAGATATAGTAACATTATTTATTGAGAAGATAAAATGTCGAGGGCATGTATTGTGTTGACTGCTGCTCATACCATTTCAACACCTCAGGTTTGTTTTTAATATAATTGCTAAATTAAAATCTTGAAATTAAATCACACATCTGTAAAATTGTTATCCTATTAAATAAAATTTCATTCAGGTAAATGATTTGTCTACCTTTTTGGTTATCTGCCGCTAGGGTGCCAGTACTATACTGACCAGCAGAGGGAGCTATTTTATACGTGTCGTGCTTTGGGGGATCTTTGCTGTAGTTTTTCATCTGACCAGTAGATGGCAGATATTTAGATTTTATTGAGTTACTGAAGGTTTTAAAACTTACATAACTAGATGTTGATTTATTTGTGTTTAAGACTTAATTTGTAGGATTTACATTAAATTTTGAGAATCCTCCTAAAATCAGTAAAACTTGTTGTATATAATTTTTTTTAATCTCTTCCCATTTTTCATTTTTAATGGATAGAATATTTATTTTGTATAAAACGTGTATATATATCTATATATATATAGATATATATATATATATTGCAGTTTGGGGAAAAAAAACATGGTACCTAAAGCTCAGTATCACTTACAAAAACCTTTTTCTATATTGGTGACCTTACAATTTATGTGGTCACATCTACACTGTGTGTGTGTGTGTATGTGTGTGTGCACATGCGCGTCTGTGTGTGTGTTTGTGTGTGTGTTTGTTCACACCTGTGTGGGTTTGTGTGCCTCGATGTGTTTGCCATCAGTCCCGGGAGCTGGAGATCGATGTCTTCTGGCAGGACCGGAGGGCCATGTGTGCTCTCAAGTTCCTGCGTCTGGAGGAGATGTTGGACAGCCCTGATCTATCCCGGGGCTTGAGTCTGGAGCCACAGGGCCTCCTCTATGCCAAGGTACCGAGCTTCTGCCACCATCATAGCTGGTGGACTGTTGGCCTGATATATATAACCCAAGAATAATCAAGTTTTCAAAATGTATTTTTATTATTTCTCAAAGACTAGAGATATATACTAGCTTTGGTTTAATGCTTTTGATTTTTCTTTTACACAAACACCATATGTGAGAATCACTTGCAAAATGTGCAATTCTTTTGAAATTTGCTCCAATTCCACCACTGATGAACTGCTGTGGAGCAACACTGCTCCCTTTGAAAGATTTCAGAAATAAAATTTACACCTTAAGACCTGAAGACATCCCATCAGTAATTCCCTTATTTTGTTGTCTCCACTATGTCAAGATGGATGGTGTTTTTGAATCAATCCCGACTTTCCAGTTTCTGTTTTTCTTACTTGTTTACATTCCCACCTCAACTTGAAAACCGCGTCTCACAGATTTTTCAGTTAATCTTTGGTGACTTTTTTGCAAGGGATTTGTTGCTTTATAACTGGGTGATTTATTCATTTCTTGGTGATTTCTTGCTCGATTTTTTTGCTTCATTATTTCTAATTTTCTTATGACACCAAAAAAAAAGTACATTTGATGATGGGGGAAAAAGTTATACTAAACAAAAATATGACAGAATGAGCAAGTTCTGAGAGAGTAGTTTGTCAACTATTAGCACCCAATAAGCAAAAACGAAACTAGCATACAAACACAGGAAAATTACAAATTAGATACTCTTAAAATCTCAAATAAATTTTTAAAATGTTTTTCTGGCCTAAATTTTCCCAGCTGCGATTCATCGACACCGTTGTTGAACGTCAGCCGAAACTGAGACGTCAGCGATGCATCTTCACCAAAGAGAGGGGTGAGGAGGGGCCAGGGTGAGGGCGCAGTTCGAGTTCCTCCATGTTTGTACTCACTGTTTGTGTGTGTGTGTGTGTGTGTGCGTGCGTGTGCGTGTGCGCTACCAGGAAAAAACTTTCTGCGAGCCGCTCAGATGAACATGAACTTTGCCACATGGGGTCACCTTATGATGAGCATCCTCCCTCGCTACAGCTCCTTCTCCACGTTCAGCTCATCCCTCTGCACCACCCCCGACCTCCTAGCCAACAGCAGCGCCCCTCCCAATGAGCGGCAGCCCCCAAGCCCCAACTCGCCGCCCAGGTCCCAATTATCACCCGACTCTTGAAATGTAACTCTAGGACATTATAAACTGTGCAGTGACTTATTTTCTTTCCCCCCTGGCCAGTTGTGTGACCAGACACGGCAGCACAGCTGGCAAAACGCTGCCCAGTAGCCACGACCTCACGGAGACCAGACCTACCATCATTGACGCCGACAATCAGACATCATCTCGGCCTGCCACCCAAGAACAACTGGTAAACGACTGACTGATTAATCTGATGGAAAACAGGAAACACACTAATTTTTGGACTATTGAGCACACTTGAATTTAAGCTGCACCCACTAAATTTGAAAAGAAAAAAAAATGTTCCCATATCCCCCACATTTCTCTATGAGCCGTAAGTATTCATTTCTAACATGCAATATTTACATTATTTCCTATATACAGAAAGATGTAATACGGAATGATTTTTTTTACTTTTAATTAAATATGTACTGTAAATGTTCAGTTTTGGAATTAAACATTATCCCTGTTTAGGTTACCAATCTGCCCTAAAATTCTGTGATTATAAATATTTCAAATAAATAGAAAAAGTACCAAAAAATGTATATTGTATACTGCGTATAGATATAAATTTGAGTTTAGGACTTGAGTCAAAACATACAAAGTAACTAGCAAAAGGATATATTTTATTAAGCTTTTTAATTTATTCACCAAGGGACCCTAAACAAAAACATTACACATACATTGAGAAGGTATACAGGTATATATCTAAGGTAATTTCCGACTAACACAAGGCTATAGGCAACACGCAGAAAATATCAGAGGAAAATCCACATTTAATAAATCAAACAGAGGTAATAAGGAAGAAAGGGAGACTATATTCAGGAGTTAATCAATGAAAACTGGAAGAAAAAAATCAGTTGAAGCAGAAAACTGTTTTCAAATCTAATCAGATACCAACCCCTTGCCTTAAAATCTCGCCTTAAATATCCATGTATTCTGTGAAAACAGTGAAGTGGGAAACATTTTTAAAAAAATATTTAGTGGGGGCAGGGAGATGCAATCAGAGGTGCAGGCGTGAGATGATTTTAAAGAGGAAATACACATGATAGGACACTCCTTCCTCATGGCCTGCACAAGGATCACAATCACTGGCTGACTGCAGTACATGGCCTGACCACAAGGGGAGCAGTTGACCAGCAGATGACCTGGAATCACTGACTTGTTCCTGAGAAACGCTTTCCAAATATATCCATTTCTGCTTAAAGAAAATCAGTATGTAGTTAACGCTTGTTAACTGCTTAACTGTTTTTTCCATTAAATTATCATTCAGACTGGATTAGACTCTTTTAGAAAAGTTAAACTGCTATATAATTATTTTATGTGATATTATTATTAGAGCTGAGGTAGAAGACAAATGCATTTATTAAAAAAATAAAATAGACATAATTATTTTAGAATGTTGACTTTGTTTAAGATATTCAAAGTTCTAAAAAAAAAAAAATTCAAATAGAATTTTTCACATGCAGTTCTAATTCTTGTCCTTGCACAGCAAAACAAGAAGCACATTCTTGGAAATATAAATGAATTCTCCAAATCTGATTGCTCTGATATCTATGAAGTACTCTTTCATTTTCCTTTTTTTCTTTTTGCCCATTGTGCCACTTATCATCCTCTTCTTTTTCATGTGAGCTGCTGAAATTTTGGAGAAGTTGGGCATATAGTCGTCTCCACTTTCTTCAAAGCTTAATAGAACTAGGGTTAAAACATGTGTAGAATTGAAAGATTAATAAGAAACACCCTTTCTAGGAATTTAATGACTCTAACCAAAATAATTTGAGATACAAGTAGCAAAAAATGAGAGAGGAGGCTTTATAATGTTGCTGTTTTGAGTTTTTCTTTCCCTTTAAGATGGAATCATGATTAAAAGATAGGAATCCTATTAGAAAATGAGTAATGAATTGTTTCAATCTCTGCTTGTGTTGGCAGTCGTCCCTAAACATAGCAGAGGAAAATGAAGATCGGCCCGTTTCTGCACTAAAGTACAAACAAAGGCACTCAAACACACGCACATTGACAAACACATATATACACATGTGACAGCAGCTGGTTTGAGAGGCTCAACCTGATTCAACCGTTTATCTTCTCACCAGGATGCGAATGGAAGATTTGAATTACATTTCTGTTCTGGGAAGGGGACACTTTGGGAAGGTAACCCTCTAACTCTAATGTTTTATACTTTGCCCATTTTACTTCATAAGAACTTTTTTTTTTTCTGTTCTCAGTGTCAGTTATAATTGTTCTGTCCAGGTCCTGTTGGCTGAGTTTAAGAAGACGGGAAAACTTTATGCCATCAAAGCCTTGAAGAAGAGAGACATCGTGACTCGGGACGAGGTGGACAGGTGCCCCTGAGGACTGGGAGCCGGGATTATAAAGCATCTTTGACTTAAACCGACAAAATAAATCCTCCCCCATAAATGAGGAGATTGAAACGAGCATTCGTCACCAACGAGTTGAAATATAAAGATAAAAGAAGGAGTTTGATTTCATAACAACAGAATTGAAACATCCTTGAACGACATCTGAGTCGGTGCAGATCAGTGGTATTTATTGATTAATCTTCTCCGCAGCCTCATGAGCGAGAAGAGGATCTTCAAGATGATCAACGCATCCAGCCATCCCTTCCTGGTCAACCTCCATGGTTGTTTCCAGACCAGTGACCACGTCTGCTTCGTCATGGAGTACTTACCAGGCGGTGACCTAATGATCCACATCCACAACAACGTCTTCACCGAGGCACAAACTAGGTCAGTCTGCCTCCAATCCCCATCCGGCAGTGCCCCATGTTTCCACTGGCATGATAAGCAACACGGATGTAGTTCTGTCCCTGTTCTGTTTCGGATCATGCATCTGATGTCTCCTTCCAGGTTCTACTCAGCATGTGTCTTGCTGGGATTGGAGTTCCTGCACCTGAATAAAATCATCTACAGGTGAGTCTAGCCCGTATTATTAACTCTTTGGAAAACCTTCTTAAAGGCCTGTGATGCCAGTCTTTGAAATGTTAGTTGTTTTTTTTTTGCGCATGTGTTTAGATCATATACTTCCTGGGAATTGACCAGTTATTCTTGTTCCCTGCTTTGCCTGCTCAACATCTCTCCCAGAGACCTGAAACTGGACAATCTGCTGATGGATGCGGATGGATTTGTGAAAATCACAGATTTTGGACTCTGCAAAGAAGGTTAAATATTTCAGAGTTTTCTGACTGGCTTCTGGAAACAAGCAGCAATAACTGTATATTCCTCTCATGACAAGTATTGGGAACATGAGCAGTGGTTGTTTGGTTGCAGGGATGGGCCATGGAGACCGGACGTCCACTTTCTGCGGGACACCAGAGTTTCTGGCTCCTGAGGTTCTGACAGATGACAACTACACCCGGGCGGTGGACTGGTGGGGGATGGGTGTCCTCATCTATGAGATGCTCGTCGGGGAGGTTAATTAAAAACACACACCCTTCAGCTTTATTCCTCTTCTGACGGTGTTGTTTTAAAAGATACTAAACAAAGCCGTTGTTTTCCGTCCCGCTCCCAGTCTCCGTTCCCCGGTGAGGATGAGGAGGAGGTGTTCGACAGCATCGTCAATGATGACGTTCAATATCCAGGATCTCTTCCTCCAGATGCTGTCACCATCATCCAGAAGGTGATTATGACCAGTATCATCTAAATCTGTGACAGGAAGAGACTCTGACTTGCACAAGAAACATTGTCTGTACTCACAAATACTTTGTATATATTACTGCATTTTGGAACAAGTACTGTGTTATAAAAACTGCGTATTCATTAATGTATGCAGCTTCTTAAGAAGAATCCTCTGAAGAGGCTGGGAGCGGGAGAGAGGGACGCCAACGAGGTGAAAGGAGACAAGTTCTACGAGGTGAATCCTCTTTGTCTCATTTGTGTACTAAAAAGTACTAAAATTACTAAAAATAAATAGCTTTTTTTAATAAAACATCAATATAGAGTAACACCTTGCTCTGAACATTCTGCACTTTGCAGACCATAAACTTCGAAGCTCTCCTTGCCAAGAAGGTCAAGCCACCGTTCCTGCCGTCCATCAAGGAGTCGTCTGATGTCAGTAACTTTGACACCGAGTTCACCCGCCTGCAGCCGATCCTGTCTCCGCCCTCCAAACCCTTCAGCCTCTCAGCTGAGCAGCAGGAGGCCTTCGCTGACTTCGACTTCTGCGCCCTGCACGGGTGAAGGAACGGAAAGAGGCTGGGGCGGGAAACGGCCCTGGACCCTGGTGACCGCTGGCTTTCATTAGCAAGTGCAAATGCTCAAGGAGTGATTGGGTTAACTCAGTTAACGTTAATCCTTTCAACCTATAATATTACACAGATATTAAAACACACACTAAATGCTTTTCTCACTGAGTATATGATCTTAAAAATTGGCTTTTTTGCTTAACCTTTTATATGATTTTACAAATTTTATTTTGTGATTATTTCTTAATTAAATCTTTTTTAAATGTAAATCTTGCGTCTTGGAGCCTGTGGAATCTGGCCTTCGAGTTTGAGTTTCAAAAACAGTAACGTAATCTCATCAACTGGTTACAAACAAAAGGTTCGTCATGTCCTGGAACTGCTGTAATTTCCTTCTGAGGTGATATATTTTTTTTATTTTATTTTTTCTTTTCAATTTTTTTATTTACAAGTATTTCAACACCAGAAATCCAACCCAGCCTCATGGATAGGAAGCCTGACATAAATACACTTTATGACAAAAAAATATTATTTTGATAAGACCTTGTGGTTGTGATTGAAAGGTGACTGGTTCCTATTAAACCCCTCCTCTCAGCCCAGAGTCAGCTGTGACTGGCTCTGCCCCTTGACCTGAGCAGGATATTGTTAAGATTATGAACAAGTGAATAAAGAATGCAGGTTTACAGAGGAAATGGTGGCATCAACTAGAAATTAGTTTAAAGAAACGATATCTCAACTCACTACTTAAGTTTTGTCATGTTACAAAAACTTCTGAATTTTAGCCTGGCACCATAAAAATGACAAAAAGATGTACATTATAACTTAATATATATCTGAACATTGTATACACTGCAATAGTTGACTATTTATGTAGTTTATCATCAGTGAGGCTGTGTTGCATTTCTTGTTTCAATATTTATTCGTTTATTGTCCAAGGCCGTAAAACAAGTTAATTCACAGCCTCCCTCACTCCGATCAGGGTGTATCATTGTAGTTTCACCCTGCAGACTCTTAAGAAGATGACCTGTTCACAGCCAGACCCACCCAGAGGCCACTTCCTGCCCTGGCATCTGTCCGTCAGGCCAACGGAGGACATGCCTCTAATCCCATGGCTAACCACGCTGACTGTTCTACTTGTCTGTCAAAATCCTGGTGGTGTTTTTGTTTTGATTTTAGTTCTGCACTAAGTGAAGAAGCTGGATTTGACTTCTCAGACCTTGTGGTGCGATGTTAATGGAAAAGGGAAGCTTGAGGAGTTTAGCCATGTGACCACCACCTCCGCTAGTCGAGACCTTCCTCCTGACCAAGACTCTGGGTCACCCCAGCAGTTTTTTTAGGTTCTAGGTTCTCTCTGTTTGGAGCCTCCATATTCTCCTGGTTCCTGCCTGGGTTCTCCCCGGATTCTTGGTCCTCCTCCCAGTCCAAAACCAATCAGTAGGTTGGTAATCTGTGCTTGGATAATAGCTGAAATTCATTTTATAAATTAATTACTCATTAAATTTTATCTGCCAAATTTAATAGTGAACGGAGCACCAACGGGGTCTCACAAGCTTGCGATTGACAGGGGAGGAGGAGGAGTTGGTGATGTGGCTGCCTCCTGCAAGCTAGAGTCACTTTTCTTCTCAGACTGTTTTCAGGTTTTTTTCCCCTCCAACCCACCGGGCTGCCGTTCTATGCATCACTGTGACAGGCTTCACCCACTGCCTTGACCAGAAACTGACCAGACCCACTTTAATTACCTACTTTTGTAAAAGACTTTGCGTATTTGTTAGAGTCACTTGACCTGCCGCAGTTGCCGTGCATGGCACCTGGTCAGTGTGCACTAGAGCTTTATGAACACTAGCTGAAGCCATAGAGTCATATATAAGCATAAAGCCAAGAAAATATCTGTATTTTTTCATTTAGTAAGTATATTCTGTAATACTGTGCACTAATGATGTCAGTGCAGTGAGGAGGAGGAGCAGGCAGGGTAGAAGTAAAAATCTTCTGCTTATCATTTAGTTCATCAAACACAAAGACTCATCACTTAAGGATAGAATACCTCCTTTTTTAAAGAAGTCTGACCAGTAGCTGATTGTATGTATTTTCTTTATTTTAAGCACCCATTTTTGTCACAAGAAAAGTAATGTTTCAGTGTATGGCGATTACATTGCATGTTGTACAATTTTGGTTCAAAATGTTTTTAACATTTTATTTAACAAACAAGTATTCATTCCTTCTTGTTTAACATGTGCAGCAATGTTGATTGTGCTGCAGACTATTCAGACAGCGGCCCATGAGAAAGATCTGGAAAAAAAGTATTTTAAAGTATATTTTTTTGCAGAGACGTTTACAGCAAGGGGCAGAGGTCAGGTGTTAGGATTAACCTTCCAGGTTCCAATCCAGCGGCCGACAAGGTGCTCTATACAAGGTCTCCATGTTTTCCCAACCAAGAACAATCAGTAGGTTTATTGAAGACTCTGGTCTATAGCTGTGAATGTCAGTAAATGGTTTGACATCTCTATATGTGGCACAGTGATCGACAGATGAACTGTCCAGGTTAATCCCCGCCTCTTGCTGTGGAGACAACTGAGATTGGCCCCAGTCCTGACCTTATGAGTAAGATAAGTAGTGTTATAATGACTGAATGTTTGCAGCAACTTGTTCATGCTTGTCTCACACCTGCCTGAACAAACTGCACCACCTGTTGGGATGGGATGGTGGGTGAAGGGCACAAAACACGTTAATCTCACCTGACAGTTAATGTTTTACAGGGGCCCCTAGATTCAAAATTGTCATTTGTTAAAAGTGTTTTTGTCTGACAGGACTGTTGTTGCTGACCACCATTTTTTTAACGTTGATTTCCAAAGGGCAGTCTTCGCCATCTCCACGGTTAAGGTCTGTTTTCCACACTCTGGATTTAGATTGCTATTCAAATCATTCAGAAAGCGAACCTTGAAAGTACAATCTGGTAATCCTGTCTGCTCCAATTTCACAGGTTTAGACAACCAAGATTTGAAAAACTGTTGTCAGTTTTAGCTGCTGTAGCATTTTAAGTTCCCGTGGCTGAATTGTGTGTGTTTGTGTGTCTGTCAGTGCGTAAACCATCCCGACTAGGAATGTCAGTGTGTACAGAAGTGATGATGTGAATCTCATCTGTGTTCAAATGTCTGGTTGTCAATAAATAAAACTAATATTAAAAAAACAAAAAGAAAATGAGAAGTTTCTCATTTGTATTTAAATTAAATACGCTGTGGCATCATGGCAGTGAGTCAGTGATGTACTGTTGCCTCTCCTGAAGAAGTTTCCAGGTTGTGATCTGGTAAGCCTTAGAAATTCATCCTATTAATCAGCTCTGAGGATTAAATACTTGAAGTTTTGTTCAACACAAAACCATTACTGTTTTTTTATATTGCATCATCTAAACTGACTCAAACACACACACACAGACTCGATAAGAGATGGCGAGAGAGAACCAGTAGGAATTTTGAATGTTTTGCAAATCCAATGTAAAATTTGCTTGTCTGCCAAATCTATTACCGCTCACGTTCATTGTGCACCATGTGAGTGTGCACGCTGCTGTAACACTATGAGGCTGCTAATGTGTGTTGTACTTTGTTACACAACAGCAAACACATCAGCTTTTTGTTACCATAAAATGACTATTGGACACTATTCTACAGGACAGCTCCATTTGTTGCAATTACAATAGAAATTATTGAAATACACAGTGAGGCAATTTGGATGTCCATTTGCACAGGGGCGCCAACAGGAAGTTGTACACAATTTGTAGCAAGACATTAGCTTGATTTTACTTCCTTTTGGCTTACAGTGTTAAGTATGAGGCACTAGGTTATTTCCAAAAGTTACAAGTTCCATCCTTAGTCTGGAAGTAAAGTTGCAGATTAAAGAATAATTCTGAGTTGTAGCCCTTTTCTGAGTGTTGAGCACTTGTGAAAAGTCTCACCCCCTGTTGTTCGGCACAAAGTTCACAAAACAAATACCATTCTGGATTTGGAGGCACTTGAGACCAACAACCGAGATGTTAAATCACCAGACGAACATATACTGCAGCCTTGAAATCAAATTGGTTTGATTTTCTTCGAACATTTCTTAACAGTCTGTTTTTATAGTCACTTCCCCAGTTTAGTTTTGGCTCCAGCTCTCAGACCAGGCTTGAGTACTGGTAACAGCTCCTGCTCCTATCTGACAACTTGAAACACGTTTCAAAGTTTTAAATTTGCATCCTGGTTCATTCAAGTGTGGGGAAGCTGACTACATGTGTGTGTTTGTGGATGTGTGTGTCAGTCAGACAGGATTTGTGAGCCTCCTGCTATAGACCTGCTCCCACATCACGGTCTTGCAGATGCAGAAGAAGTCCCAGAGGTTGCAGAGAACGCCGCGGTCAAAGGGGTTCTCCTCGCCATCGCAGTTCTTCAGGTAGGAGATGCGGTGGCCTGACATGAACTCCCAAGTGGTGCAGTTGATGGCAGCTAGGTAGAGGTGGCAGCCCAGCAGCACGGCCACCACCACGGCAAAGACCCCAACAACGCCCACTGCCGCAAGGAGGAAGCCATTGGCCCGGAACCACAGCTCCCACGTCAGGCTGTAAGATACGCCCGACCTGAATGCAAAAAATGCTATTAGCAAAAGAGCAGAAAACTAAGATTTTTTTTTTATGACATTTTTGAAATGGGTCAATTTTTGGTCAAATTAAAGCTAAACAACGACATCCCTGATTGTCCTCTCATCCCTTTCAAAAGTGTGTTTTATGGCACTTTGACAACATAACAACCACTTTCTCTTCAATTGTTTGAAAAAGTTGAGGCAAACAATTTTTTTTTTTCTCCTTGAGGATTGTTTACGACTGTAGATTCTCTCATAGCAGGTGGAAAGAGGTCCTCCTCTGAGGGCACCTCTGCTCCGAGGCTGTTGGATTGATTCCAACGACACGAACAACACCTTACGAACGTCAACCTGCCTGCCTGAAAGATTTCACAGCCCGTACGCGACCTGCTGTTTCAACACTAGACGTCAGTGGTGAGATGCGAAGGGGTTGGAGGACTTACAGCGCTACCTGCAGTGCCCAAAGCAGAACAAGCAGCTGCACTAGTAGGTACATCAGGAACCAACGGTGGTTCCTCTCGCCGACACAGTTCTCCAGCCAGGGACAGTGATGGTCGAAGCGACGCACGCATCGTCGGCACGTCTGGCAGTGCTTGGCTCTCATTGGCTGCTACTCGAAAACACACACACACACACACACACACACACACACACACACACACACACACACACACACACACACACGTAGAAGTAAGCGGAAAAGAGTCTGATCATGACGCTTGTTTCCTTCAAATTTAAAGCTTTGAATGTGGGGTCGGACGGTCACTGCTATCAGAACACAGAACTCATCATCCTCCTCAAGGGTTGTCGAGAGATTCAGATGTTTTCATTTACCAAACTCTGGGCTTTTCTATTCAATTTTTAAGATTTTTGTTACAACAGACACTGTCATTTCTGTTTATTTTACTTTTTGGTTTTAATCTGTCATTTGCTGTTACTCTCAACTGCCAAAATTTAATCGGAGGCTTGAATTAAATTATATATATTATATAAATTGAAAAACATGTAATAATATATATATATATATATATATATATATTATTATCATATACCTGCCCACGGATAAATTGGAGGGGGAAAACATTCAAGCAGCCTGACCGATTGTAGGAGTGTAGGATTTATTTAATGATCCTAATGATTCAGAGACTCGCCAGTCATTCAAGACTGCTGCGGATTGACTTGGATTCAGAGGCCAGACAGCTCCTTCATAAAGACTCAGTGCTTCCCGGGAGGCAAAGCCATGTTGCTCCTTTTTAATCGGCTCATCTGTAACAGCAGGTCATTAAAGGCCTGGAATTTAAGGACGCCTGCCAGGATAAACTGACATGGAGCCAAGCACCAATGTAAATTGGATTTTTTTTGGAGTCTGGGGCGGGTGAAGCACAGACTGTCTCCATTTGACAGCTGTGTGGTTTTCTGATGCATCACGTCTGGAAACTGGCCCTTCTGACCTTGAGTTCAGGCAATTTTGACAAACTAGAATAAACGATTCTCACTAAGTGCTGTGAAGAACGAGAAAAGATAGCACTTGTTTTCCCCAGCATGTCCTGCAAGCCTGTCTCTGACTCTCTGCTTGATGTCATTATTTATTAAATCGATTTTTATTTGTTTTCGTTTCTAGCTGTATGGAATTTTTTCACCAATGTATTTATTTCATTTTGTTTCCCCCACTACCTCAGTGGTGGAACAAACTCCCAGAAGCAACAAGACTAGCATCATCTCTCTCAACCTTCAAGAAACAGGTAAAAACATTTCTCTTTCAGGACTTTTTACTACGCTGATGCCCCAGATCAGGTTGGCGGCAAGTTAGGCTATGCAGTGTGTGTGTGTGTGTGTACGTTTGTGTGTCTCTGTCGAAAAAAAAAAAAAAAAAAAATCTCACTAACCCAAGCTTACTGTTCTGTATATTTCCTGTGCATCGTGTATTTGCAAGTGTATTTGCAGTCCCTATGTCCTCTATTGTAAGTCCCTTTGGATAAAAGCGTCTGCCAAATGCAATGTAATGTAATGTAATTTTGCATTTTGATACTGATTGCTATTTTTTTAATTTTATTTTCAATCCTGCACCAACTCACATGCAGCAGACAGTATCCACAGCGTCGCAGCCGTGGGGTTGAACTCTGAGAAAGCATCGACTCTGTCTCCTCGGCTGAACCCTGAACAAACACTCACATATAAAACACAGATGTGGATTGTTGTTTTGGCTCACACTCAAATACAAATACAAACCTCCTCCACCATGACCTTCATCTAAGAAATAAAGCACACCCCGATTAGGAGACAATGAATACACTAATAGTCATTTTAAAAAGTGAACAAACTTGTCCCTGAAGGTTTCCTTAAAAAGAGATGATCAGTAAGAAATAATATACCCTACTGTCCAATGTTTTATCAGCTTGTGTATTTTGTACCTTGGTGTCCTACAGGTGACAGTGTATGAAGTTCACATCGGCGTCTCACCTGGTCAAAGTCAGTCAGAACAAAACCAGGGTCCATCAGAGACACGGTGAAGTAGAGGAGCACTGAGAGCACCACCAGCAGGAAGAAGAGAAGCGGCAGCAGAAGCTCCCCCTGCTCTTCACATTTACGCAAATCTGGCCACATGTGGAAACACACACACACGCAAAACTTTATATTAAATGGAACATTTGATTGGAAAACTTTTTTTTTGTTTTGACTAAAACTAATGAGTTTGAAATTTTAAAGGATTTTTCTGGAGAATATACATTAATCTTACAACAGTGCAGTATTATTATCTTTCCATTTATTGCTATTTCATTTAAAATTAATTTCTCATTTTTTTATAGTTACCCTTATAAGCAGGTGTTTCTTAAATTTTACAAATTTGCTGCTAATTTTTAAAAATTGCTGTAGTTTTCAGTTTGTCTGTAATCCACTAGGAACTAAGATTTAATTTTTTTATTCCGCTCCATGCACCCTTCAATCTGCAGTCGTTCTCAAGTGCAGCATTTGAATGGGGTGTCTTTGACACGTAAGGAAGTAACGAAAATGTTAAAAAAAATGTCAGTTTGGACTACTTACCGGTGTTATGTAGGAACAGTACGAGTGTGGTTGCCCAAGTTAGCAAAGTGTGAGTGACCCGAACCAGAAAACCGGTTCGGAACATGATTGAAACGGAAGTTTGTATTTCATTAGCGGCTTTGCTAATTAGCAAGCTACCTGGAAGCCGTGTTAGCCGATTTTAAATAATTAACGGTTCGGAAAAGCTACCGTTAAAATATAGAGGAAAATACCAACATTTTTATTAACTCAGAGAAGTATCAATTTCGCACGACTCAGCGATAAATGGTAACTTTTAAAAAATTTTTTGCTCGTTTATTTGTATTCAACCTGCTCGCCACTTCCTTATTTTGGTACGGAAAGTCGAGTAGGACAAAATCGTAGCGAACGTTTGCACAGAAAATTGTAACAGTTAATAGTATTAACCTTTAATTAACTGTTAATAACCTTGCGTCAGTTTGCGTTATATAACGATAGGTTTTTTTTTTGTATTAACGTGTTAAGCCAGTCCTGGTACTGCCACGACTTATGTTTCACGTTAAATTTAGCCCTTCTTAATACCCTAATAATGTGAAAATAAAAATAACCGTCAATTGGAATTTTTTATGATGTAACTATTCCTAGTAAGTAGTCCGCTAAATTAATGATCCCGAAGCAAATTTCTACCGTATTAAGAGTCAGACTGAAAAGTTTTTTTGAAACTTTCCAAAACTTCAAGAAAAATGCTTCAATAGTGGATAGAGGACCAAATTTCATCATTTTTTCAGTTAAAAAAAAAAACTTTTATTCATCATCCTTGATCCCATTTCAACACAGTGCTCACTTGGGCAGAGGTTGAGAAACATTATTGATAAAGAAATGAGACATCCATGTTATATTTTTACTGAGTCATGTGGGTGACTGTGGCTCTGGGCAATTCGGTAAGTAACCAAAGTTAAACATTTCAATAGTTTAAGTGGATTGTTTTTTGTTTTTTTTTATCAGACAAATGCTTGACTGTTGTCAATTGCTGTTTTCTTTTTCTTGTGATGTACTTAGGGTTTAGTGATTGGTCTGTGTTGCAGTTCTGCAGTGACCTGAATGCCTCAGTGCTGGGGAAAAGCAGGTTTGTGATTTAACTACAGGAAAATTTTTAAGCATGAACTCGATTTATCCTTACACAACTATGAAACTTTGATTCAGTGTATTTGCATCACCTCAGCTCATTCAGAGGTTATCAGGTGCATCCAAAGCTCAAAATCATTGTCACTGTGGTAATTAATGATCAACAGGACTAAAACCTGCTCTCTCTTTGAGCTCAACTTAAAGTAGGTTGATTTGTGACTGGAAAATTTATTCTGAAGTATCAAGTCAAAATCTGCCTTAGGTTTTGACTAAAATCAGACATGAGATCATTAGATTTGAAGTATCACAATTGCCATAAATCAGAACCTTTAACCCTCTACCTAGTTTTTACCTGTAATACAGTATTTATGACTTGCAACCTGTCAGCCATTTCCTCATTATGGAGCACCTTATTTGCATGTAAACTTTAAACATATTTGAAATTCTGCCCGAACGCATTTACAAATTAACTATTTTTGAATTTGCTTTTTCACATCACCATATTAACTGATCCATCTCGACTTTGGCATGAATGTGTCCTGAGAAACAGGAGCACAAAGTTGAAAGTAATTTATTTATCACCTCAATTTGACCAGGATAATAATGACAACTCTAAATGACAAGAATTTGCATTTATTTGCATGAAAATTACCTTAAAATAGTAAACATTCGTTACAAAAGAATTACATTTTAATACCTAGTTCAATCATGACATTCCGAGGCCCTTACTGCTTCAATTAAAGTGCAATGACTGCTCATTTTAAGCCCTTCTTTCTCCAGGTGTTCATTCTGACAGGGAGGAAAAAAAAAAAAAAAAAAGCCTCTATTAAACCATTGAACCTGAGTTGAACATTAAGACATTTATACTTACAAAAAGGAAAAAAAAAAAAAAACAATTAACTTTCCATAGGAACTCTACTTTTACACATTAACAGATAAAGTTTGATCGCCGCGCTTTTTAAGGCCGCAGTCAACCCACCCCTCCCCAGATGCACATTTGGCTCTTCAGACAGGAAACATGCAGCTTTTTTTCCTTAAATATCTCCTTTGGACAATAAAAGAATAAATAAGGGGCGGAAATAAATACAAATACTCTGCAGACTTTCATTCAAAAAAAGTAGTGTGTGGTGAGAGAAAACTCCATGTGCAAAATCCTCTCTTCTCAGAAAGCAATCACTCCTTCTAAACTGACGAACACTAGTTCTGAAGGGGGAGGGTGGTTGTGTGGATGAGGGTCCGGTAGTCTGGCTGTGCCGATAATTAGCCCAACATTCAATGTAAGGGGGGACAAAAAATCTAAACATGTGCAAAAGACAGTGTGGCAAAGTGTAAAAAGCCTTTGGTCCTCAAGTTGCAGTCCGGCACGCTTCTCTGATGAAGCGTGGTTTAAAATCTAAAATAGCAGCGCCGAGCTCACAGAGTCCATACATCATCTCCGCTCTCCTTTCTCATCTTTCATCAGCTGACATTCACAGAATGAGGCTGCTCCGCACGAACCCCTGCTAGGGACCCTGAAGGGCCCCCCGGAATTCCTCCTTAGCATCTGGTCTTAAGAGGGTCTCAGCGTGACGTGACCCCCAGCTGGGCCTTCAGGTGCTCATACACCACGTAGCTGATGCTGACCGCAGGGATGACCTTGAGGAAGTTGGGTGCAAGGCCTCTATACAGGCCTGTGGGGCCATCTGTCTGCAGGATCTGCCTGAAAAGCCCGCTCATCGTCAGCTGCTGGCTGCCCTCTGTCGCCGCTGGGAGAGGGGGAGGGAGTCGGTGAGTTAGGTCAAGGAGGAAATCATTTTGCATAAAGCGTCAAGTCAGCTGATCAAATCAACTAATGTTTGATTCCAGAATCAATGAGGTCGGTACAACCTCAGTGAATTACATTTTCAGATTAGGTCTGCTAGTTAACCCTACAAATATTAAACTACTGTTCCTGCAATCGTGTTGTGTGTTTTAAAAATAACTGTCATCTGATCTGAAGCTCAGACCAGCAATCTCCACCATTCTTCAGCGAGGTGACGGGTTTCTGTTTTCACTTCAGGTCCAGGGACATGCCTCACCTTGTGCCTGCATTCGGGTGCGGATCAGGGCGAGGGGGTAACTGGCCAGCTGACCGCAGGTGCTTGACACAGTGCCACAGGCCAGCAGGACCAGCACCCCAGGGTCACTGCTGTTCACGCCGTATTGCTGCAGGTAGGTGTTCTTCAACGTCTGGGAAAAGGTGGAAGGCAATGGTCAGATGGGATTAGATTTGACAAAAATGGTCAACTTCGATTTCGGCCTCGAAAGCCGCGTCATATACACTTTCCAGATGACTTAAATATTTTGCAACAATGATGAATCATCTGTCCCTCCTTATCCCACTCTGCCAAGACACACGGTAAACCGTACAAGACCAAGATTTATATCCTCACCTCGTACACGGCGAGGTCAATGCCAGCGTAAGGGATGATGCCCAGCATGTTTGGGATGTAGCCTTTGTAGAAAGCTGCCATTCCCTCTCGCCTGAAGATCTGCTTGGCACAGTCTGAGATGCCTGAGTACTGGCCCGTCTTCCTCAGAGCCAGGCGAGTTTTCAGCACCTGGGTGAAGAATTGGTCCAGAAATCCTAAGTTTTGGTTTGATTTCCCTGGATTATGCAGAGCATGTGTTCAGGAGCGAATAATTACCTCCATGGGGTAAATGGCGCTCTGGGCCATCACACCAGCCAGAGAGCCAGCGACAAACCGCTCCAGGATGCTCAGTGTCTCCTTCTCACTTCCAATCAAACGCTTTATCTGGAGTTTATTAAAAATAAACAGTAAGTTAGGTTTGTGCAAGGTTTCCTCAAACATAGATAACATTTGACATGGTATATTTTGCATCCACCTGCTCGTAAGCCATGAACTTGAGGGCCGACTCCGGAGCAATCTTTATGACGTTCACACCGTTTCCTCGCCACAGCGACCTCATGCCGCCCTCTTTGATCATCTGCGTTAGGCCGCTCATGATGCACAGGTTATTGACTCGAGACCCATAAACCTGGAAAAAAAAAAAACAGCGGGCGGGTCAAATTATGGAACCAGGAATCAAGCGGATATATGCAAGAGACAGCATTTGCAGGAGGTTCTGAAGTCTCTAAAATACACATTTTTAAGCTATGTTCAGAAGTACTGCCCGATCAGGAAGCTGCAGATTTTAAACGGGATCACTTTATAAAAAAATTGTAGAGAACCTGCTCATATGTCACCTGATAGAAAGGTGAGAGTAGAAAGTGGGCCAATGTGTTTATGCTGATCGATCGTGGAACTGACATTAAGAATACAGTACAATCGATCAGTGGGCTCGGGGGTTTACTCGTCACCTGCCAGCTGACGCAGATCTACGGTTCATTGACACAAATCTGTCCCGGTTGCATGGACCTTCAGCCCTAATGCTGACGCTAGATTACGCCTCCAGATTACGCAGTTGAGGGTCTGAAGCCCGGTGTCGGGCTGCTACTGGCTCAGGCCTGACACACAACCAGGTCCTGGACTCTGCCCCCCCACCAAGTCTCTGAAACATTAACTTGTTATTGCGGTTGGGTAACAGACTTAAGCAATTCCGCTGCACAGTTTTCCATTAACTTTCCCGTTAGGAAAGGAACCGCATTTCACTTTTATTTGGAATGTAGATTTGAAGGTCGGCAGTCAGGTGATAAGGGATCCCCCTCCTGAACAACTAGATAAAACTTTCCACAGTGTCCAGTCTGGAACCCCATCAAGCTGACTACAGTGGGCAAATTCTCAAGGCAACAATTGCAAACCAGTTGATAAACCATTAATCTGCTGGTATGATATCTTAACGAGTCAAATTCCAGTTTCAGATGTGAACCTTCCCCGGTTCATCTCCGGGTTTATGGAAGTCTGGCCTTTGATAGTAAATTCTGAATCCTTACAATTCATATTATCAGGGAGTTTAGCCAAAGTAAGGCAACATTTGATTCCCCACACAAAACAAACATGAAAAACCCTGCTAATTATAAATTTAACCTGGCCTCGGTCACAGTCAACCTCTAACTATATTGAGGCTACAGGAAGTAGCTCATGGCATTAAGTGGCTCTAAGCTGTGAGATTAAATCCAGACAGAAACAGTTGGGACTGTTTTTTTGCCCCCACTGTCACGTCAAAAGCTGCTATTTTCGATATTTTAAATCGAAGCAATTAGGTGTTTGGTGAATGGTCTGTAAAATGTCAGACTGAGATAAGTAACCTTTCCTACCTGCATCATGACTTTGACTCTATCCAAAGGAGCCGTGCACGTCCTGGACACGGCCCCGGCTCCTCCACCTGCCACCAGGTGCCGCCACCACATCCCTGTCAGCTTCTCCTCCATGGTGAAGTCGTCCGGCACCATCAGGTTCTCACCCACATCAAAAATCTGGGTCAAACAGACAGGAGAGGGGTGAAAATTGGCGCCGATATCTCGTGTCAGTGGAATGTAATTGAAACAGGGAAGGTGAAGGCCAATAAGTGGCCAACTATGGCCATGATTCTGGTCTGATCCTGCAGGTCGCACTCAGACTTGACAGATTGATTTTTGATGTGCTGCTATGCTATGAACTGAACGGCAGATCCTGCCTGTCACTCAAGACTATCACCAAACTAAACGGGCTGTATAGGTGTGACCTAATTACCGCGTACTAGGGGCTGGTGGTGGGACACCGTGTCACTCCTCAACGATACTCATCCTTTTACCTGAGGTGTTAAAACATCTAATTCTGCTGCCAAACAATGAAACGGCTCAAATTTCATCATTAAACCGTCCAAAATGTACTTGCTAAAGTTCTGCTCTATTCTTGGCCTGGTTAAGTCAGTCTGTGTCCCGACAGGGCTTCTCTGGAAGCCCTGTCGGAATGACTGGCACAACATCCAGGATCACAAGGCCCCCCCTTGGGAAGCCACAATGTACGACTTCTGTCCTTTTACATAACAGCTCCAGCAACCAGTCATAACCTTTCTACATAATCCTGCTGGAACGGGAACCTTTAGCGCCGGAGGCTAATGGAGATTAATTGCTGACGCACGGCTGTGTGCCTAGGAGCCTTTCAGGGGATTTGCTCCTCAATTGACCCATTTATTTGGGACCAAAAGAAGGTGTGACATTGTGATTGAGGGGTGGGGGTAATTAGATGGCAGAAAGGGGCCGAAAATATGCCCACAATCTTGTTATATCATGTGTTCCTTTAACTTCCTTTCGGAGCCAGGGTGGAGGTCCAACGCTGCGTGTACTTTGACTGCAATCAGACGCACCCACTAGAAATAGAACTAGGCCTAAAAGTACATCAGATAAGCACTTGAAACAGAGGTCTGGCAATGGGATCTTTTATGGGCTTGTGAGGAGACACTGACCCTGCTGGCTATTTGTGTAAAGTCTCTACGGTTGCGGTGTATTGTCTTAAAAATCAAGACGGCAGAACAAACCGTTGAGTGTTTCCAGTAGAGAATGATCTCAGGAATGTTCTCGGTCTTCTCCGCCATGGGGTAGTTGCTCCATTCTTTACTGCTGATTGTTATCATTCCGTTCTTGTCCATGCTTAAAACAAATAAGATAAATATTAATACTGGCTTCCAACAAATTGATAATTTGTTGATAATTAGAGATCTAACATAAGAATCCAGTAACATAATTACCTCTTGAGGGCTTTCTCTGCATGTTGTTGGGAAATGTGCACGCCGAGGTCCTGTAGAGACTGTATGAACTCCTTGGGATCGACACGACCTTCACAAAACACAAGAAAGGAAAAATATTCAGGAAAAAATTGGAAGATAAAACTGATTGAAATAAAAGGTGGCTCCAGCATACCTGCATTCTTCCTGTCCAGGCTCTTGACCACGAGCTTGAGGTCCTTCTCATAGTCCTGGAGATAGTGCACAAACTCCTCAAAGTCCAGCTGCCCATCTGCATCATTCTCCTCCCTTTTTGAAGATTTCTGCAAATATGGGAGATTTTAAGAGTTTCAATGAATGACACAAAGAAGACCTAACTGACACATAATGACAAAATTTGCTATTAATTTCTCAGCCGATGCTAAGAACACCAAGCTGCAGCCCTGGATTTTCTGCAAGGTGCTGCAGCTTGTGTTTCATGGCCCAAAAGAAACTCGTGACCTATTTGCAAGGTCATCGGACTCTCCTGTGACGTTAGTTTCTCCAAGACAACCTGATCTATCTTTTCCCTCCAGACGCTCATCTGACCCGCCAAAGACATTAATGTGGTCTGTGCTGGGGAGGGGGGGCAGACACCTTGCACCACGTTGGTAAGCACCATCCGAACACCTCACTCCATTGCAGGCACATTTATCTGATATACGACTGTCATGCAGTAATAAAAGACCAATCGAGCATTTTGTCCCTGCCAACAGGTCCGCACATATTCATAAAGGAGGCTCCTCAGGGCGTGTGAGTTTTGGAGGGGGGGGGTTGTCATGGGACGGATGCCATTTCTGTAAAAGTCAAATACCCCTGTGAGAAAACCACCTGTCAGACTGTTAACTGGCACCAAAATGGCACTAAAGACTTTAAAAAAGAGCATATGTAGCTGCAGCTGTGGCTTTTTGTAACTATTTAATGCATTTAAAGGATATTAAAATGGGGAAATCCAGATTTGCTGCAAATGTGACCAATTATAGTCAGAAGCGACAACTGAATTGTCCATGCACTAATAAACAGAAATAAGATCCCTATTGTTCATGAGGAGGGACAATTTATTTTAGGTTAAATGGCGTCTAAGGCCGGCACAAAGTTTTAAATGTAGGTTTTTCCTCATTGTTTCAAAGGCGACCGATTTCTCTGTGCCGCTGTATGGACTACCTTGTGATTCGCAGATGCACCAGTCAACTTTTTTCCGACAGTTTGCGAAAAAATAACCCCTGACCCCGGCGGCGGATGTGCACTGCACTGCCGCCAGACTCCTTTTTTTGGAGTGGAATCACTCCGCGCTCAGCCCGCCTGCACCGCTCACGTTGTGCCAGCAGTACAAATCTAACTATTTCTTAAAAAAATCTTTCAATTTTTCCCCGCGCTATTCCTTTAAATTGCTTTTGTTCTAGGCAAAACAAAACTTTTAAAATAAAAAATAAATAAAATAAAATTTAAAAAAATGATAGGAATGTTCTCGTGACCGCGTCTGAAGCTACCGGCAAAATGGCGCGGCCTCGCCGTAAGGCTTCTTACTACGACACGCTAAGCCGGCCGGCACCCGGAAGGAGGGGATTTCAACCCGGCGAACTAAGTGGATTTGTGAAAGTAGGTAACGGATCCACGCGCGAAGAGCATTAAGAGAGGGGTGAAGTTAACCCGTAAACTCTTGAGAGATGTTTCTCCTACCTCTCGCCACCGCTGGTACGTTGAAAACTCCTGGGACGGAAGGAAGACGCTCAGCTTGTTGAAGAGCGAGTTGAGCTCCGAGGGTAGGCCGTTGGACTCAAAGTACTCCACTTCCACCGGGTCCGAGTTGGACACCGGCACGTAAAGGCACAGGCCGAGCATGCCCGGAAGATAATTAGAATAAACTACAATAAATAAATAAATACACACACCGCGTTGTGAGCGTCTCTCTGAGGAGCGGTGAAATGCCGGTCAGGAAAACGCCGGCTGATAAAATTGCCGGTAAGCCGCGCCTCTTCACTCAATCGTGTCACGGCATTGGGTGGCCAAGAGGTCCAGCCGGTGACGCCTACGTCATTTTACTACTGGCCAATAGCAGAAGCCGCCCATTGATGGGTTTCACCTGGTGCCGCCTCTTCACCCATGGGCGGCGTTCCACCAATACCCGAGTGGCTTATTCATTCCACCAGGATAAAGCTCGACCAATCCTGTGGCTTCTTTCATCCAACCGGCGACCCCGCTGTTGAGGCGGGAAATAGACCGTGTCCGCAGCACAGAAGCCTCCCACATGGAAACTTCTTATTTTATTTTATTTTATTGAACATTAATAGTATAAACAGATGTACATATGTGCAAATAAACATGGCAAGGAAGAATCGAATGTCAATGAATCAACCAGGGATGAGGAAGCAGAGGACATAAGGAGATTCGTTCTGTATGTAATCCCTTAACTGCAAAAGTTTACAGTATTAAAGGTTTGAGAGAAATGTTTAATGCTCGAAGAAAAAGAAAATAAAGGAAAACAGATACGTAAATAAATTTAAAAAAAAATGCGAGGGGAATATGATATCTATTTAACTTGGTAGTTCACAAGGAATCTCAGAGACATCAAACTGTATATTTTTTGGTTTTTGGATTTTTCCATGAATTTTAAGCATTATTTGTGTAATTCAAAATTGTTTATAAAGAATGTAAAATTGGGGGAAGACTTTTGCATTCTGTTTTTGTGAATGAAGAACTTGGCCAGGCCTAAAATAACATTGACAGAGTTCCTATCTTTTGTTGCTTAAAAGTAAACCAAATGTTATATCATCTCTTGAGAAGGAAACTGGTGACGATGGAAATTTGTCTTCAACCCATTTTTGAGTTTTTGCCCAAAAGCCCTGTACTGTTGCGCATGAGAAAAATACATGGTCTGTGGTTTCAATGTTTTCTTCACAAAAGGTACAAATATTATCTTCAATATTAAAGGGTACCCTCAATAATATTTTTGGTCAGTAATACATATTGTCGAGGCTCCCACATGTAAACTTACTTAAAATGCAAACCACAGAAAATATTTTTTAAAGGAGGATTTTAAAAGGATCCCTGGCTACCTTAGGACATTATTGTCCTGTGTGATCAATATTTGTACCACCTATATAAAAACGATAATAAAATCTCTCAACATATCTTAGTTTGTATAAAACTGTAAAAAATAAACGTTTCAGTCATAGGCTGCCATTCCTGTTTATGTTGCAAACGCTGTCTGGGTACTGACGTCATGTGGTTGCACCAGGCTTTTACCATAATGGTGCAAAATACGTCATCTGTGCAACCCTTCCCATTTGAACCCAAGAGAGATGTGCAAGGAGGGTAATGCTGCAGACAGAAGTCAAAATGAGCTTCAAAATTACGACGAACAAAGACGTGAAGAGGCAAGAGTCTGTTGTATGGAGTTCAACTTTTGTCTGGGTGTTCGCTGCGTTGACCGATTGTCAGCTTCCTCTGGGATTGTGCCAGTGCCCGGTCTCTCGTCATTAGATGCTATTTCTGTGAAGGGGGTTGTTGACATCCTTGCAGGAGACCATTCAGTGTCTCCTGCCTGTGGCGTTTCTTCGAGTGGGGTTCGCTCATTTCCCAAGGATCTTTTGCATGTTTGTGAAAGAAAACTGTAAGCAGTACGTTTGGCGTTAGTGTCGGTTTAAAAGTAGCAGCATCTGTGAACTCTTTCAGCAGCTTAGCATGACTAAATGCATCCCGAAGGAAGTGGCTAGAACGCAGCTGTGGATCCTTTGGAAGTTGTGTAAATACTGTAAATATTGTACTGTAAATAGTTAATTTTACACTAGCAGAAAGCCAAACTTAACACAATGCAACCAGTTTTTGTCATCAACCCAGCATGAATTAGACTAGTAAACCAATGGCTGTGGCCGTAGGTTAAAATTTGCCATAAATTGTGATTTTTACATTCATAACAATTCTTTGGGCTTTTTTTAACAACACATTCCAGTGTGAGACAAACATGCCAATTAGTCGTCGCAGTCAGGGTCCCCTTTAAAAAACTACAAATATGAATTAGGGTACATTGATATGTAGTATACACAAAAAGGTGCAAAACCATTTTTTTTACTCATTTTAGGGGAAAACATTATTTTTAATCTGTCCGGTCATTATGGTTCTCGTTGTTTGGTTTTCTTTTTGTTATTTATTTTTTTTGTTATTTTTCAAAACGAAGTAAGTTAGTAAGTTAGAATATTTTTGAAAATCTGTTCGACATTACATGATATGAATGTTTTACATGAAATATTGTTGAATATGCCTCTGTAATCATCAAGGAATAACAAAAAAAGAGGAAGAATTTACCTCAAAATTTGAAGGAAAATGCCTGATATTCAGCATAACATTCGTCTTACCGGAAAAATTGACATGGATAAAACAAGAAGGTACTTAAAAATTGAAGTCGAAATAAGAAAATGCAACAAATGTTCCGAGACATCAAGAAAATGTTATTCATAATTCTGAAA
Organism: Fistularia commersonii; assembly: GCF_037954325.1. Taxonomy (NCBI): domain Eukaryota; kingdom Metazoa; phylum Chordata; class Actinopteri; order Syngnathiformes; family Fistulariidae; genus Fistularia; species Fistularia commersonii. Next base: position 5,909,048 of record NC_141305.1, read on the forward strand.
ATATACATTTCTATGTGCAAGCAACCCTCTCCAATAGACGTTAAAATAAAACAAGCCAGATCTTACTTGAAAAAAGCAAATAGTTGCTTAACAATCCCAAGCAAATGTGGAGATGACAAGAAAATACATATTTGACATTGATTAATAACTGAACATTTACTTAAAGTTCAGATAAGTGACTTTATCATGTTTCATTAAACTGTTTGTGAGAACCGTCAGCAGGTATCAGTGTCCAGGAGGCCTTTTCTTCAGCTCCAAGACTGAAGGTCTCGTTGCTCATTTTTCAACCCTGGCCGTCCATCTGATCCGTGTCTCTGCTGCTGATCGTACCTGTTGCATCATTCTGTCTGCTTGTTGCATCTAAAGCTGCAGGGATGAAGCTTTAGCACCAGGACAGGATCCAGGTGCCAAAAAAAGGCTGGGTGGCTGCCGGTTGGAACCCAGGAAACATCATCTGATCCTGAGCGGGTGCCCGGGTGTTCAGCCTTGTTTATGTGTTTGTTAGTGGGGACACTGTGTGACATAATGCACATACCTGTTCGCATAACAGGCTGATATCCATGTCTGAAAGCAGCTAATTGAAATATCAGATGCAAGCACACACACACACACACACACACATACACACACACTCAGATCTGCGCACTTCGTTTGACTATCAGTTGGAGTAAAGTGCATTGACGCCTGCATTTATGGACACACAAGGGAAATAATTCACTAGTTCCATTTGTTATTGTTACCATCGTCATCACCACCATTGTCATTGTTATTATCGTTATTGTAATTAAAATAATTTGGAAAATTATAATGGGTAAAAAAATCCTTCACAAACATTCATAAACCCCTCAATAATTTGCTCTATTTTTCTTGAAAGGGGAGGACTCAAACCACATAAGGTAGTAAGAATACGTGCTGATGACGTCACTCAAACATATTTACACCCAGAGAGACGACGAACATCAGGATCCTGCAGAACTTTAACCTGCAGGAGCACAAAAACAAGGGATTCGGGGGAGAGGTGACACACACACACACACACACACACACACACACATAAACAAACAGTGAGACAGAGACAGATTTGAGGATTTGTATTTAGAGCAAAGGTGTCTCCCAAGATATTCCAAGTGTTTGTTGTATTTCAAGCAGTAAGAAAATGTTTCCCCACACAATGAAAGCCTTTCTTTGCTTGACACAGAGAATGTCAGGTGGCAACGCATGAGTATAAAATAAAAACAAAATAGTGCACGGTAAAAGCAATGAAAAGGCAGCATGTGAAGGATACTGGAGAAATTATATTTTATTGTGTGAATGTTTGGCTAGAAATTGTATCTTTACTTTGAAACTTTGAATGCAGGGTGTTAAGTTTTGTAGACGCTCAGCTGGAATAAATGCTGATTGCTAGGTCAAAAACAGGAGCAGACAGAGATAGTGGGGACGGGAGGGGCGATAAATCCAGGTGAAAACATGTTGTGAAAAGGCAGAAATAAGGAGCTGATAAAGCAGCCTTGCTTTAGATGGAAAACACGATGACTCGGCCGCTGCAGGTTACACAAGACAAACCCGACACAACATGGGGAAAACGACCAAGACAAGGCTACTCAGATTCCAAGGGTCCAATAGAATCCATGCACGCTGCAAACAGGACGACAACGCCATCACTCATTGGATGATTTTGTAATTTGTACTCTGTTTGGGGCAATTTCATGCTTTTCTTTCTGATTTCCCCTGGTTTTAAGAAATTTCTCTCTGATCCCTGTTTATATCTCAATATTTTTGAACACTTTATTTTTCCCTGACAGTGTGTTTATACATAAGGAAATATATATAAGGTATATCACTTGCAAAGCGTGTGGAGGTCTAATTTTTTTATCATAAGTACTCCTCAACTGTGAGTAACGGAATCTAAAACAAAAATCCAGAAAAACACATTGTATGATTTTTCAATAATTAATTGGCTTTTTATTGCATGACAAGTATTTGATACATCAGAAAAACAGAACTTAATGTTCGGTACAGAAATCTTTGTTGGCAATCACAGAGATCAGACATTTCCTGTAGTTCTTGACCAGGTTTGCACACACTGCAGCAGGGACTCTGGCCCACTCCTCCATATAGATCTTCTCCAGATCCTTCACATTCCGGGCTAGCCACTGGGCAATATGGACCTCCAGCTCCCTCCAGAGATTTTCTATTGATTTCAGGTGTGGAGACTGGCAAGGCCACTCCAGGACCTTGAGATGCTTCATTCGGAGCCACTCCTTAGTTGCCCTGGCTGTGTGTTTCGGGTCGTTGTCATGCTGGAAGACCCAGCCGTGACCCATCTTCAAGGCTCTTACCGAGGGAAGCAGGTTGTTGGCCAGGATCTTGCGATACATGGCCCCATCCATCCTCCCCTCAATACGGTGCAGTCGCAGAAAAGCATCCCCAAAGAGTGACGTTTCCACCTCCATGCTTCACGGTTGGGATAGTGTTGTACTCATCCTTCTTTCTCCAAACAGGGCGAGTGGAGTTTAGACCAAAACCCTCTATTTTTGTCTCATCAGACCACATGACCTTCTTCCATTCCTCCTTTGGATCATCCAGATGGTCACTGGCAAACTTCAGACTGGCCCGGACACATTTTGAGCAGGGGGACCTTGCGTGCGCTGCAGGATTTTAATCCATGACGGCGTAGTGTGTCATTAATGGTTTTCTTTGAGACTGTGGTCCCAGCTCTCTTCAGCTCATTGTCGTGGTCCAGCCGTGTAGTTCTGGGCTGATCCCTTGTTCAAACTGGTGCAGGTAATGAGTGAAGAACAGGAGGGCTTCTTAAAGAAGAACTAATAGGTCTGTGAAAGACGCAATTCTTATTGGTTGGTAGCTGATCAAATGCTTATATCATGCAATGAAATTCAAATGAATCACTTAAATATCATGCAATGCGTGTTTCTGGATTTTTGTTTTAGATTCCATCACTCACAGTTGAAGAGCAGCTATGATAAAAATGACAGGCCTCTACATGCTTTGCAGAAGCTGAAAAATCTGCAGTGCATCAAATTCTTGTTCTCCCCACTATATATATACATATGCATACATAAATATTTATATTATATATCAGTTAGATCATTTAGCAGTACAAATGTTTTTCAGTGCTATTTTTGAGTGATTAAAAAGTCTTAATTAAATTTTTTTTTTGCAGTATTTACACATATTTAGGGGCGGCATGGTGTAGAGGTTTAAAGCGGTTTTCGTTGGAACCGAACGTTCCTGGTTCGATTACCAGCTCCTCCTAGCCTGTCAATATTCAAAGTGTTTATCGTCACATGCAGTGTAGAAAGGCGTTTCCCCGTACAATGAAATTCCTACTTTGCTGTGTACTGATAGGATGAGTGTTAACATGATTATAGATATGAATATGAACAGTGGAAGTGCAATAAGACATTTGAATACCGGTTGGCATGCAACTCCCAAAGTGCAGGTGCAAGGATGAGTGCAGTTTAAACGGGCGAAGTGTTGTTGAGCAACACAGAGAACTCCAGGGGCTGTTCCTTAGCCGGCCTTCTGCTCATGATTCATCCATGATGGTCAAATTTCACTGATGTTGTGCTCTGTGTAAACTGTATGTGACATTAAGGCATTTATCCTTCTTTAACAAACACACTTTCATATTCTTTCGACCCATTTAACAGATTTTTTTTTGTGATTTGTAATTTTTTGATGATTTTTTTTCATTATTTAATGTTACTTCATATATTTTCACATTTTCCTGAGGGGATTTTGTTTATTGAGATTTTTTTTCTTAGTTTCCTTTTGCTTGATTGCAAGATTTTTGTTTTTAATAAGAAACATTTTTATTGTAATTTGTGCTTTTGATAGATAGATAGATAGATAGATAGATAGATAGATAGATAGATAGATAGATAGATAGATAGATAGATAGATAGGTAGATAGATAGATAGATAGATAGATAGATAGATAGATAGATGGATATTTTTGTCCTTTGCTGCTCCCTGTTGGCTAATTTTCAGTTTCACTTTGAGTCACAAATTTTTAAACTTCCAATTTGTAAAATATACGTATGAAAAGTAAAATGATGACATTGTGATACTCATTGGGTGAAAATCAATAATTTTTAGACTCAAAAGTATAAGAGAACAAATAGAACTTATCAGTATCAATTAAAATCAAATCAGTGATAATTTATTCTAGATGAATTTTTCATTTTGGCCCATTTTAAATTCCTGTAACTGTTCCTATCACATTTCATGGTAATTTCCACTCTTTATTAACCAATTTAATGTCTTAGATGTTTGTTTTCAATCTTTAATACATAAATAAAAAAATGAGCCATTGATTTGTTTAAACTTCTCATGAAAATTGAATAAATCAATTCATCCTTTTTATAAAATTTGAATATGAGCTTTAAAAGTATTTCTTTTAAATTGTGTTTCGACCAAATTATTCTTTATTACATTTAAGATAAGGAACCAGAGTAGTAGTTCTAGCAGTGGCCACACGGGGGCGCTGTTTTACCGCGGGAACAGCGTTTCTGGCGATGAGTGGGGCGCCAAGAAGTGACGTCAAGTCAGAAATAGTTACCAATTTATGATCCCTGAAGCTCTAAAAATAAAACATCTAAAGATAATTGTTCTTTTTTTCTCACGTTAGACAGGCAAATGTTTTAGCCTTTTTTTTTCTCGATTTTTATCTTCTTGCAGGATTGGGCCCAGTCTCTATTATCTGGTAAAAACGCTCTGCTTGTAGTACTTAACTAACATTAGTGTTGCATTAAAACTGTAAAGCGCTACACATACACTCCTTTGTGTACATTTTGCAACGCAACAAATATTACTAATACAATTGCAACAATATTCTGGCATGTAGACATCATTGTTGTAATATTTTCAGTAACTTGCATAACTCAGTGAAGAAATAATTTTAGCGTAAACATGCAGCAGGCTAATCGGAAAAAAAAGGGAAAATTGCCCCGAGTGGGTGAATGAGTGAGTGAATGTCTGTTTTTGTATGTGGCCCTGCAATTGATTAGCGATCAGTCCAGGGTTTACAGCTGAAATAGGCTCCAGCATCCCCTGCGACCTTGAGTGCAGGATAAGCGTTAGAAGATGGATGGATGCAATGTATAATATGTAAAAAATGCTCATACTATTTACATTTCTGTGCAATGTTTACATCTGGCTGCAACAGTACGCTTATATTTTCATTGCATCAGGTTCCCTGTGGACAGCAACAAAAGAATTTCATAATACAGGGAAGCACGTTTCTGGACTGTGCGTATGACAATTAACAGTCTTTAAATCTTGAAACGGATTTTGAAGTACAATAATCAACACAAGAGTGGTATGATATTTACTTAAATTCCAGAACTATTTAAACCAATATTATCCATTAGTATGTGAGAGTTGGGCTTTTATTTTGAAAGGAAGGCTTCCCCCCCTCTACTGGAAATGAACCTCTGCTGTTTGCTGTTAGCTTGACGCTTCAAAAAGTTCCTCCTCTCGGCGGCCGAGGGAAGAAAAGCGGAGGCAAGCGGAGCTTCTCTGTCATTTTCTACCGTCGAACCGCCGCCGGTACCGGGATGTCTCCAGGTGGGTTTGCCTCTTCGTTTGTTTGGCGCTTTTAAATCGCAACATTTCTACTTTCGGCTGCTGACCCGAGCGCGTTTGGTTCGTGTGTGTGTTTCGTTTCCAGGCCGCTGCTCCGGAGCCCCGGAGTTCGCCTGAAAGGACCACATCAGCCGACGGGACGTTTTTTTTTTCTTTTTTTTTCTTAATTTACTTTTTGTTTAATTACTTTTCTTCTGTTGTTTTGACGTCGTTAAAGTCAGCGCCATGGCTTTTTTTGCCAAGAAGAAGAAATTCAAGTTCCAGACGCATCTGACGCTGGAGGAGCTGAGCGCGGTGCCCTTTGTCAACGGGGTGCTTTTCTGCAAGCTGCGGCTGCTGGACGGAGACTTCGTGGCTACGTCGTCCAGGTGGACACACACACACACACACACTCACTCACACACTCTCACACACACTTTTTTCAGCGTTAAACGTTGCTGTGGAAAAGTTGCACACGCAGACGGTTCCGATTTTTGGATGATCAGTCTACTTGACGCACCAAACGACAGTGGTTTGATTTGCTTCCTGTGTGTTTGTGCGTGTACGTGCGTGACTGAGTGGGGAGGAAAAGACACACACACACACACACACACTTAACGTGAAACCTCCCAAGTAGATTCACACCCGATGGTTCCAATATCGGTCAATAATCAATGAAGTTATTTGTTTGTTTCAGTGTTGCGTTCAAGTGTCAGGTGGTTCTGGATTCTTTAGTTTCAGGCTCAATATTAAGACAAACTGTTTATGAAGAAAAATAAATCCTTAATCCTTTTTCCTAAAAAGTTCCTTGGACAGATTCTGACAAAGAATTGCTAATACTTTTTTTTGCAAAATGGAGCTGGAAATTTTTGAACCAAAAAATAAAAATCTCTTGTTGTCCAAAATGTCTCGAGTTTCAGTAAGATCAGGGAAAAAAATTCCCTTAAATTCCAGAAGATATTTGAAAAATATCAGTGGAAAAAAAAAAATTGAAATTAGATCATCAGGTTTCTCTAGAACTGGGAATCTGGATTTATTTTATTTTTATTTTTTAAGAAAAGAGAAAAATTTGAAGCCCCTCCCTCAGAAGAAGAAATTCGCTTTAAATTCCCAATAGATTTTCCCGGACGATCTGACGCAATTCTGAAAACTTTAATCCCCTTTTCCGGTTTAATTTCCTCCAGATTTCCAGGACATCTCTTCCTGATTTCTAGATCCCCCCAGATATTTTCTAGTTTTTTTCTCCTTTAGTGTTGTTTTTATCAATATGTGGACAGAGTCATCATTTCAGGGATGATTTCCTTGGGATTACCAAATAAATTCTTCCAGATTATTTTATAATTTCCTCTGGGTTATGTTCCCTGGATTATTAGATCATTTCAACCAGATTACTGAATCATTTCCTCTGGAATATTAAATAATATAATCTGGATTATTTGATATTTTCCACAAAGATCCTCCTGGTCGTCCATTCATTTCTTTTGCTCTCAGATTCCTTTTTTTTTTTCATTTTAGTCATTTTTTATGTCTTTAGTTATACATAATATTATTTTTGTTTTATTTATTTCTGGTTCTCCATATCTCCTCACCTCCCCGCTAAGACCCTCTGTCCGTTTGTGACTCTCGCCAACCTTTGCGACCTCGCCATTCGTGCACGCCGGTCGTGGTGCGCTTATCGCCCTGCAAAGGTTGTGCGCGTCATGTGACCTTCTGACTTTATGTCCTTGCCTTTTCTGGACTCCGGTCTCGTCTTGCAGTACAAAGCCTGCCTGCCGTGCGTGTGTGTGTGTGCGTGCACACTCCTGTCTCTGAGACACACACACTGGCCCGAGGCCTGGAGTGCGTTTTATCCGCTGACCCAATTTCAGATGAAAAGATCAGGCAGGTCTTTTTCCCAATCCAGTTCAAGACTTGATCTTGGAAGGCCGATCGATTATTGATAATATATTTGAGATGGAAACGCTGGAATTATGAAAGAAGGGAGCTTCGAATACTCTATCTGTCAATCACTACCATTCCTGCCTGCTATGGAAAAGTTGATTTTCATTTTAATTTTTTTTTCTAGTATTCACAGAATTTGTAATTGATTTTAATTGACCTCTTTCTTGCTGTTATGTTTTAAGATTTAAATGCTTCATCTCTTGTTTCCAATATCAGTATTGTTTCCTTCGTATTAAAGTAATTCAATTTTTTTAGGTTCAGTTTCCTTTATATTTGATATTTCAGCTTAATTATTTTTTCCTAAATTTTTAAGGATTTTTTTTTTCCCTGCTGGGTTTTAGATCTCTGACACATATTATTTATTTTTTTTGTAAAAGTTATTTCTCATTGATGTTCTTCCAAAATTAACTAACGGGAAAGAACAGGTGTAAAAAAGCAGAAAGTAACTCTTATTTTGAAAACCTGAATAGGAAGCCAGGCGTCTCTCAGACTCCTGATTCAAAGTATTTTATTTCAATTTAAACAAAGTTTTCAGATGTTATTGGCATTGAAGGCTGCGGACGTGCAGCCACATCTGGGATTAGAGATTAGAAGCTTTCAGAAAACAGTAATTCGTAAAATAATCTGTCAGGATTCAGACCTTCCTTTTTTTTTCCCCCCTTTTTTTTTTCCTTTTTGGACCATCGGGATCCAAACCCCTCACATGTTCGGCCCGCGTGGTTCAGACAGTGGAGAGAAACTAATCATTTCCATAACATGAGCGTCCCTCCTGTAACGTGCGGGGGAGGGAAGAGGGGTTAGCAATGCATTGTGGGTGATATTCCTCTTCTTTTCTCTCTCTTTTTTTTTTTTTTTTTTCTTTTAAGAAAAAAAAAAGAAGTGAAATCCAGCTGTTCTGCCTGGAATTGAGACTTTCCTCAGAATGCAATGGAAAATAGAGGACTTGGCCTTTGTCACTATGGGATTATACCCCTCTGGGGGGCCCAGGTGGGGGACGGGACGGAGGTCTCCACCGCTCTGGAGCCATTCCTCACCCGAGGCCCCCTCCACCCACAGCTAGCACCCTCTTTATTAGCCATATTTGCATTCCCAGATCATTAAACCGAAATGAAAACATCTCCTCGGTTCTGCACCTCCTCCAAAGAAGGGGGAGCATGATGTCACCCCCTCCTCCCTCCTGTTTGTTGAAAGCCTCCAGCTGCTGCGAAGCAAAGCGCCAAGCTTTCTGCTCGCTGGAGGCGGCCGGGATGTCAGTCATGCCGGGCGGTCGTGCGCTCCTTTCGGGGCGTTATGTAACAGTCCCGGACCCCCGACCCCTCCTCCCGTCCCCCGCAACCTAACCCCGACGCCCCGCTTGTGGTCACGAAAACAAGGCGCTCCCAGAAAAGGGGTGGGTTGCAGATAAGCTCTTGAAAAAAGGGGGGAGTCGACTCGACCGCGATGTTGTGTCTGACAATCCCATTGGTTGTGTGGTTCTGACCCGTGTGTGTGTGTTTGTGTGTGGCGCGCAGCCTGGCCTGTCTGCCGGGTCACATGCTGTCAGTGTGAGCTCCGATTTCCGGACTGTTCTAAGGAATCAAAATGGTGTCCAGGTTCTGGACTCTCTGATGTGATGACCCCCTCCCTTTCTCCTACAGTCCAGTTTGATTTATTTGGTTTATTATTTTTTGGATCAGAATCCTCCAGAGTCTGCGCTAAATCCGGGTCAGAACCGCCGGCGTCTCTCCAGAGAGCCGGTTTGTTTATTCCAGTAAAAGCACGGGGCTCTGGAGGGTTCCAGCTGGAACGCGTTCAAGAACACCAAGGACTGGAATGGAACCGGGAAGGGGGGCACAGTCACCGGAGCGTCGGTCATAAAGTAATAATTCTCCGAAGTGTTTTATCCAAGAGACCCGTAAGTGGATTGGATTCGGTAAAAGGCGTCAATGTGAAGGGTCGATAACATCGGGCCTCCTGACCGCCTCTTCTGGGAGACATCTTCAGCTCCTCATTCTGATCTTTCCTTTTTTTCCTCCCATGTTTTTTTTTTTCTCCAAAAATCTTGTGCAGCCAAAATGACATCAACCCTGAATCTGGGATGAATGAAGTTTTTGTTTTGGAGGCATGCAGTAAGTTTTTTTTTTTTTTTAATCTAGTGCATTGCGTTTAAAGACCAGGCTAAAGCTGGGTAATGTCTGATGCTGACATTGAAGATCCACGTGGCCGCCCACTAAAATGTTCAGTTTACTTGAACTCAAGGCTCAAGATGTGTCTTTGTGGAAAAAAACAGCGACGCGGATTAATTTTCAAAATAGAAGCAGCAGTGCGTTGGCGTGGATCGACTCCGTTGATCCAGATCGTCCCGTCATGTTCCGCCTCTGAAACACCGAAAACTCCCCTTTTGAAACCACGGCAACCGGTTCGATAATCACCTCCGGCTGCTTTGCTAGCACGCCAAAGTCACGGAGACAGAGCTTAAGAATGGGGTTTTAATACGAGCGTCCGTGTTCTCTGCCGGTCTAAACTCCAAATACTGGAGCGGCGCTGCGTTCAAGGGTCGTGTTCCTGCCTCGACGCGTGTGAGAGACCCCTTGACGTTGTTCGCGTTCCTGCGGGATGCCGTTCTTGGTAGTTCTTCGGTGTAGCAGGAACGCCGGGGTGGAGCCGGCAAGGGGCTTCCGGTCCGTCACAGGAAGTCGACTAATGCCATTTATCTTCCGGCTCTCGATTAAAAAAAAAAAAAAAAAAAATCTCTGTCTCTCCCCTTCCTCGTTACCTGAAGCACTTTTCCATAGATTCATGAAAACCGAAAAACAAAAACACACAAGTACTAGTTGTCAAACACCTGAATTAGTCGCTCCCTCGTGGTTGAGCAGCCGCCTCCTCGTCCTCCTTCCAAGGAGGGAATCAGATCGAACTCGAACCTCCCGCCGATTCAAACGGAGAGTGTATCTTCCTCACCTGGTGACCGGATGCATCGGAGGGAGGAAGGAAAGGAGCTCCAGAGGTGGAGAAGAAGAGTGGCAGCTTTTCAGCAGCTGCTTCCTGTTTTCAGCCCGTTTCGAAAAGTGCGTGTGTGTGTGTGCGCACATGTGCGTCTGGTCTTGGTTTCCCCCTCCGTGCTCCTCCTGAGGTTGTGATCTCCTCCGGTGGCCTTTGATTCAAAGTGTTTACTCCGGTCGTGGCGAGGAGATTCATCTGTTCGTCGCCATGGAAATGGCCGGCAAAGCTCAGCCATCCGGATGGAATCCGGCTGAAACGTGAGGAGGAGCGCCCTGCTGTATTTTTTTTGGTGGGCAGGTGGTCTCCAGAAAGTCTGTATCTTAGATCCTTCAAACTCAGAGGTGCAAAGTATTTCCGGGCGTCACGTGGGCGAAGGTCAGCCTGGGATTGTCTGCTTCTGACCAGCTGACGTCTGCGACCCCGTGACCCCACGGGCCCGGGAACATCCTGTCCTGGACATGGGAGGCGTGCGTGTGTGTGCGCGTGTGTGTGTGTGTGTGTGTGTGTTCGGGGGGGTCCAACTAGCTTCATCAGCACTTTACTGTTTATCTGAGTCCCGTTGGTGACCCAGCTCAGTCTGTGTTTGCGCTGCAGCCGGGGCCCCGGGGGTTCGCCGGGGCCCGAGATAAGATCCTGGACTGCTGCCCTCGAGTCACCCCATGCTGGAGGTCTAGTTGTGTGCGTGCGTGGTTGTGTGTGTGCACGCAGGGCTGTATGTAAGTGGACTTAAAGGGCCCTTCCTCTTTCTTGGCCTTTACCTGCACAGTGGTGGCTCTCAGATAAATTTCCCACCAAAATGGTCGGGGGTCCGGGGGGGGCTCGCATGGTCCGGGCAGGATGGCGGCGGGGCCAGGGCCGATACTTTTAATTAAACATTCAGTTTCCTGTTTAAAATTCCTCTGGTTGAAGAAGAGGAGGGGAGGAGGATGATAGTCGTACTGTCTGTCTCTGTGTGGTGGAGGTTTGTGCGTGTGTGTGTGACTTGGTTTCACTGCCGTTCTGCAAAGTGCAACCTGGAGGTTCTACTTCCTGCCCCCCTACACACACACACACACACACACACACACAGAGACAGGAACTGTCTGGTGCTCGGCCAGACAACGTTGCAAAACCGAGTCACAGACGGAACCCCTGATGCGCCCCTGATGCGTCCTGATCTAGGACCGCAAACTTGTAACATGCACGGCCTCCCCCCCCCCTGCGATACGCCTCTCAGGCATCGGGTTTTTATTTGATTTTTAAGAAGTCGTTCAACATTTAAACCACAGTGGTAAATGAAATGTTGAAAATAAAGATGGTATGGGGGCACTGCAGGTGAGGACGGTGGGAGTTGGGTGGATGGGGGAGGGTGTGTGTGTGTGTGTGGGGGGGGGGTGTGTGTGGATACCCTAGCAATGGGATGTAGCTATGGAGCCCAGACAAAGACCCCCGGTCCCAGGAATGCAGCTGGGGGTCCCGGCTCTGCATTGAGATGGGGGGGTCCAGATAAGACCTGGGAATGTACCACTTCTGGAGGAGGAGGGGCTTCGTCCTCCCCTGACCCCCTTCTCTCTGTCCCCTCCTCACTGGCTTTCCAAGAAGTACTTATTAGATTTTTTTTTCCTTAAAGGCAGAATAATAAACTTCTGTGTGTTCGTGTGTGTGTGCGTGCACACGCTTGAAAATTAACTAAATGAATAAGAAAGTACCTAAAGTCGATAATAATGACTTGGGGTCATCTTTATTGGGTGAAGACAGACGCTCAGATTAATTTATAAATGTTTTTTTTTTTGTTTTGGATGGAAGATGGACTGAATGCTAACGGTTGACACCCAGACGGGGATTTTAAAAGCCCCCTCCTCGGATATCGGTGCAGACCGAGCCGCTGTGACCCTCGAGGGTCCCCCGGTCGCCGTCCCCGGGGGGGGAGGAGTGAATGAAGTGGCAGGATCGGCGGTTCATTGAGGGGGAGCTGGTGAATAGACGGGGGGAGGAGGGCAGCGAGAGGAGCAGCTGCCGCCAGTTAGCACTGTGGATGGTGTGTGTTGCACACATGTCATCTGCGCCATCTGTCGCTTCGACGTACATGACACACCTTCATCTCCGGCGAAGACAAATTCGAAGGGAATTTTCTTGCTGATTCGTTGATCTCGGGCAAATTTCTGTTGATTTTCTCATGCATTTGAGCAACATTTTCAGGTCGTTCCTTAAATGTCTTCTAGCCCTTTTTTTGGCCATTTTTTGAGCCATTTTCTTATGTGAGACACTTTTTAAAATTATTTTTTCAACCGAACTGTGTTTGACCTCTGGCTGGATGACAGTAGAGCCTTACTGTATCCTCGCAACTGATGTGTGTGTGTATATACAGGTTTTGCCGTAATGACTGTGTAGGTTTTATTTATGTTTCTAGAAGAGACTCCAGACATTTAGACTGTGACGTTTCTGCCGTTTTCGTCCCTGAGATCCATAATTATCTCCAAATAACTCGGTGCGATGCAAACACGCCTTTTTGTAAACATTGGCCCCAAGCGTTGGCGGAAAATCTGGACCTCAGGGTTTAAATAAGCAGCAAAAACTCTTGGAATGACAGCCTGAGGGTCAAAGGTTATCGAGCTCTGAGCATTGAATTGTGGAGAAAAAAATAATGAAACATTAAAAGCTTTTTTCCTATTAGACAGACAGACATGAGGTCCCGCTCCTCACCACGGCAATGTCAACATTTATAGGTCAGAGACGAAGGTTCTGACTAACAATATTTTCAAGGAACCAGATAAGAATCTTCACGTGGTCACGAGTGGAGAATTTACCAGGAAAGTCCTGTATAATTTTTTTCACAATCCAAAGGCTGTTTATCCTTTATGAGAATCGATTCCATCGTAATGGAAACACGGTGACCTCGATAATTCTTATGCGATCTTGTCCCTGCTATTTAAAACAAAAAAACCAGACCTTTGTATCACATCCCGACAGATTTTTCATTCTTCTCTCCACAAGGTGGCGCTGCACTTCATGCGGCTCAGTGACAACATATATACATATTTATATATATATATATTTTTTTTTCAGTTTTTCTTGTCCCAACAAAGAATGGGGGTAGAAAAGTGTTTGTCATCATGAAAACGCAAGGATGCCCTTTGGAATGAGTGTCTGGTCACATGACGCTGAGAGTGCGATGACATAACTGGCGGGGCGGTGGGTGCGACAAGAACTGTCCTGACCCATAAACACAAAGAATCGCAATGTCTTGGTCCGACGCCTGGAGGAGATGCGGTCATGACCCGGGCGTCACGGCAGCCTGCGTCCAGCTGCGTCCGCCAATCAGCTGTGCTGATAATCGATCAATCGGTCATTTAACGAAAAGCAAAGCCAACATTCTCCAACCAGATTTTATTTAGAAGAATAACTTGACACAGCAATTTAGAAGGTCAAATTAATTGACGGATGCAAATTGAGTATAATAAATAAGAAAAAAAACACGCGAGTTTCAGTTCCGAAACGCTGACCTCGCCTCCCTTCTCCTGCCCACAGGGAGGAGGTTCAGGAGAACTGCGTCCGCTGGAGGAAGAGGTTCACCTTCGTGTCCAAGATGAGCGCCAACCCCCACACGGGGGTCCTGGACCCGTCCGTCTGCAGGGTCTCCGTCAGGAAGGTGAGACGCCCCCTCCTCTTCGGTCTGAGAAAAGAGAGCTCTGATCGTTTTCCTTTGCTCAGAACTTTGATATTTACTGCTTTTTTTGAATTCGACCTGAATACTTGGAAGGGATCGCTTCCCATTCGGTTCCGACGCCCCCTGGTGGCTGTTTTGTGTATTCTGCGTGCTCGAGATTGAAGAAAAGTTGGGATTTCAACATGAAAATCAGCCTTTTTTTTTCACTCGGGTAAAGGAGTGTGTGAGGTATCCCGTTTTAGGGACTTTTGCAATAGCAAATCAAGTTTATGGTGTATTTCCACACATGATGTCAGCTTGACCCCCTGGGTGGAGTAAAACCCGTGTGTGTTGTTATGGCAACAACATGAAAAAAAAGGGTATCAAATACACACATGGGATTATTTATGATAATTAATCTGTTATTATGTGCTACTTGGCGATTTTTCTCAAATTTCAATGAGAAATTACAATTGGTTTAAAAGTATTTTTTCCATATAAGTTCATGGTTGTGTTCCGCTGTTAAGTAACAGTCGTGACGTGGTGTAAGCAACATTAGTTAACTTTAACTCATCACCCTGTCAGATGGGAGCGGTGATGCCCTGGTGGTGTTCTTAAGGCACAGAGTCTCTCTGCTGACCTCTGTTGGCTGGGGGAAAGACAGCAGGGGTTAAGATGGCAGCAGGAGTTGCTCAGAAATGTTCCGTAAAGTGTCCTGGGCGACGGCGGTTCTGCCGAGGACCTGGATGGAAATTAAAAGTGGAACTCGCGGTCACATGACGCGTTAACCAATGGAGGTCCAGTCTTTGTCCGCTGACTTCCTGGTTAGCTACTGGAGCGCAGGTTAAACTATTTCACCGCGTCTCTTTTGGGTTTTGCACACGTTATCATTGGTATTATCGCTAGAGGGATGTGTTAGCCCTTGCCACGTGGATAGAAGCACGTGCCAGTGCTGGCAGAACGTCGCACGCAAAGCAATTCGGACACGAGCGGTGACACTAAGCTGGACCGCCGCCTTCATCTCTATCTTTCTGTGTTTCCTCCGCAGGAGCTGAAGGGCGGAAAGGCATTCACGAAGGTAAGACTGCCCGACCATTGACCCCCTTCCCCTCCCCGTCCAGCCTTTATCCTGTAAATCTCAGCTAGCCCAGCGCTGCTGCCGTCCGTTTCTCACCGTCCTCCTTTTTTTTTTTTTTTTGCGTGAACCTGCACGACATCCTGTCGCCACTTAAGGGTTGACCATCGGAATCCCCTCCGATGAGTCACGGCTCCTCGGGACAGCGCAGGAACCGTTTCCTCCCGTTGTTTGGCTCCATGCGACCCCTCCACCTCCCCTTTTGGCTTAATATAGCTGGTTCCCGTCCTTAGAAGGCGACTTCCTGACGTGAACACCTATGAAAACAGAGGGGAAGCCTGAAGAATGAGCCATGTTAATTAAAAACAACAAGGCAGACAAAGATGAAGGTATCACCTCTTCCTTCTGCTGGGGTGGGAAAAAACAAAAAAACCCTGACCCACTATCTCAATTTAGAACGGTATTTATATCCCAACGTCGTCCGATTGTTGTGTTGCGTAACTGATTGTGTTTTTAGCCGTGACAAGATTTCCCCGAACGACGCGTCTCCCCCGAACTTTGACGATCGGCCTTAATGGTTCCAGGAAATGACTATAAGTGCGGGAAAAAAAATCGCCCCCTTCTTGTATCTGAGATCGGATCCATATCTGGACCCGTTGATTGACAGCGGCTCTGCCCCCCCTTCCCCCCCCGAACTCTGATTTCCCAGGGAAAGTTAAGACGCTTTGACTAAATTACAAGGCTGTCGGGGTTGTTTACCCACCAGAGGGACGCTTTTAATCTTGCCGAGGGGAGCCAGGGTCGACAGCGCCTCAACCATGGAACGACCAATCACAGGCTGGAGGATGAGCCGAGAGCAGAGCGCCCCCTGCTGGCGAGACTGTGCTCGGAACCGTTTTCTTTTCCCTGATAGATCCGACTTTTAAGCAAAATTTTAATTCCCTTTAATTTTGTTTCAACCAAAGGTATTGATTAGGCAATTGGTCGACAGTTAGCTTGAGCTAAGTTGAAGCTGATCAGGATGGGAAATGCGATGAAGAGTCATTCGCTTTTGGACTGAAAATGAGTCTGTTCTGGTTACATCTATTCCTATTTATTAAAACTGCTTCATTCATTGATATATATATATTATTTATAAACATAAAATAAAGCATAAAATATATTTATACACACATACCTCTTCATATCTCAGTCTGCTTCTGAGCTTGCAACCGTCTTATTACCCACAAAGGCCTCACACTGTCCGTTAGAAAGTTATTGTCATGAAACCAAGAGGTGAAAGAATTTTAATCAAATTATTAGCTTTATTCGTCCATTTCTTCTCAATCTTCTCAGAATAATCACATTTTAAAGATAGTTTTTAAAAACCAAGGATTACTTGATAGTCCGTAATGGGTCTCTTTATTTCATGGTTTGTTTGTTTTTTTTGTTTAAATTTTTCAATTTTTTTTTTTTTATCAACAAATGCTAATTTCCTGACAAGATACTCATTCAAGCGTTGGTGTTCCATGTATTTATGGGTAATTACTATTTTATTAGCCAGTTTTCCCAGGCCAGGAGAAACACACACTCCACGGCGCTAGTTTTTCCCTCTTTCTTTCTTTAAGGATGTTTTTGTTGAGCCCTCCACCCATTCAAGGAAAACCCTGAACCGCAGGCTCCGCCCCTTCCCGCCCACAGGCATTTAAAGTTTTGACCATGAAACGACGATCGCTGTCGGCGAGCCTCAGAAAAGCGAAACCCCTAAATTGAGCGAGTCTCCCGATTTGCCTCAATCTTTCTCCCTGTCCTTCCCCAGCTGGGCTTCACCGACCTGAACATGGCGGAGTTCGCGGGTTCAGGGTCGACCGTCCGCTGCTGCCTGCTCGAGGGATACGACACCAAGAACACGCGGCAAGACAACTCCATCCTGAAGGCAAGGCGTGTTCTTGGATTTCACAATTTTTGCAGAAAAACAAAGTCCAAATAGTCCCTTCTGCTGGGCTTCAATTGAAGGAGGGGAAAATTATTGGCTGCGAAAGGAATTTAAAAACCCGACATCATTGTCATTATCATCATCCCCACAGGTCAATCAGAACGCCCTGATTGAAGATTAAACAATAAAAACACAAAAGGAGATGATGATAATAATTCCCTAAAAGAAAAGGCTTAACTTGATGATTGACAGCGGACCCGTCCAGTTAAGCCCCGCCCCTCATCCCAGCGTCAGTTGGGATTGGCCCGATCAGCTCGAGATATTTGATTGATTGTCAGAGGGTCGGTAATCAGAATTCTTGTCGAAGTTATTTGCAGAGGCGCTCAGTGCACCACACACACACACACACACACATATATACATATACACAAACACATATGCGCGCATGGTCATGAAGTTCAGCGTGAGTAATCAGGTGCGGCGGGAAGGAAGCGGGCTGGAGAGGAAGCCCAGAGGAAGAGGAGTCTGACAACAGTGGAAAAAGTGGGCGGGAGAGGGGGGGCAGGATGGAAGCGATGAGGGTCGGAGGCTGTTTTTCAGGAGATAAAACTCCAAAATATTTTCTTTGAATCTGCGAGGCCGTCCGGCTTCCTGCGGCCGAGAGCGCAGCTTCTGCCAGCGAGGTTTGAAAAACGATTTTTGTGTTTTTTTGTTTTTTTTTTTCATTGCAGGTGATCATCGGGATGACGCTACTGTCAGGCGATCCCTGTTTCAAAACGTGAGTGTTTCAAATCCCAATGCTTTTATAGATCGTCATTGGGTTCAGCATGTTCAGATGTACAAAAAAGGGGGAAAGAAAAATCTTTATTTTTGCAACCACATTGATTTTTACTGCTGTTTGGGGTTAAATTAAGGGAAGAAAATCAAAAAGGTTATATGTATTTTAATCTGCGCCTGAGCCTTTGTCCTTCAGAAAATGATTATTATGATTCCCAACAGTATGGGAGTCTGTAAAACACTTAATTTCATATAATAAAAATTTAATACAACATGCAATGCAATTACTTGATAAAAAAAGTCCCCTTAAGAAAACATAAAAAAAAGTAAGACAAATTCATTGCACACACACACACGCTCATATACACGTACGTGTACGTACGTACGTGTGTGTGTCTGTGTTTGTGTATATATATATGTATATGTATATATTTTTTTTTATATGTGTGTGTATGTGTATGTATATATATGTGTGTGTGTGTGTGTGTGTGTATAATATAAATTACCTATATCTGTAAATAATTACTTGTAATTATTCAGGCATCTATATTGTTTCCCACATTGATGTTCAGGTGTAATAACACAGCCTGTGCTTCAAAGAGAGAACATTTCCAATGTTTATGTTCAGTTTGCTAATCGGAATCCCGCCGTGTGTTGCTACGCTGACAGCCCATAATACTCCCTCTGATGGAAATTTTCCAACCAAAGCAGCTCATGTAGTTCTTTTCCATGCTGATAAGTCTCCCCTGTTCACAGCCCCACCAGCACCGCCAAGTC
Organism: Fistularia commersonii; assembly: GCF_037954325.1. Classification (NCBI taxonomy): domain Eukaryota; kingdom Metazoa; phylum Chordata; class Actinopteri; order Syngnathiformes; family Fistulariidae; genus Fistularia; species Fistularia commersonii. The sequence goes on from NC_141305.1 coordinate 5,927,726, forward strand.
CATCTCGGTCCCGGGCCGGGAGCACACCCTGCAGCTGGACTGCAAGGGGGAGGGGACGGCCGAGCCCGGGCCGGCGGCGGGGGTTTCCCTGGGCCGGGCCGCCAAGCCTCGACCCTCCATCATCAGCTCAGGTACCACGTGAGATGCAAACTGACAGTACCGGGGGCGGTCTGATCCAATGTGAGAAATGGTCTGACATACACGATTTTTTTTTATTGAGTATTTTTTGTAAATTTATGATTAAATCAGTCACAACTTATCAAAAAAAAAAATCCTCTAAATTCAGCGAAAATAGAAATCTCCAGGGTCACCTGTAGACTTTTGAGTCTTGGTCAGATGAAACTATTATCAATTCTTAAAAAACAAACAAAAAAAACATTAATAACAATTCTCTTCAAATATCAGCCTATGTTCTTTGGCTAACAGCGCTCCCCCTCCAGGGTATCGGTGCAGCTCCAGTTGGACTCTGGAAATAATAAACTGAGTGAAGAAGTGTGTGTGTGTGTGAGAGAGAGAGAGGGATGACATCATGAATCTCAGTTGACCCACGCACCTCTACTCTTAAATGTCAGCCGCCCCCCTTCCCCTGCCAGATGTATCATAATAACCCGAACCTGAACTTCCTGGAACAAGTTCTAATGCCACGGTTCTTTCCAGCATTGTCCAGTCTGACTTCAGCTAAAAAGAACAAGAACCTTGAGGGGTTTGGTTTTAATGTTCGCATTAGCTGCAAGGGTTCTGACCAAGATATCCTTGAGCGAAAACAGGGTGTTGGAGCTTCGGGTGTTTTTCAGAAGGGAAATGACCCCCGTTATGCCGCCCTCTCCCCCCTCAGGCCTCCTGGAGGAGTCCGAGTCGGTCCAGTCCGGCTCGGCCGAGGTCTTCCAATCGGGTCACTCTCGAAACTCCAGCTACGCCAGTCAGCACAGCAAAATCTCAGGTGGGTTCTTCCAGCGTCCACTGCTGCTATCCAAACCACAATGTTGTCAAATCTAGAACGCTAAAAAGACCAACGTAAGCAGCAACGAGCTAACCCCGCCCCCCCCTCCCGCCCGTCTCAGGCTACAGCACCGAGCACTCGGCCTCCTCCAGCCTGTCGGACCTCACCCACCGTAGGAACACCTCCACGGGGAGCAGCGCTTCTGGCGGCCCAGGTTTTGCCGCCGATACCTCAGCCGAGGGCGACCGGGACGCCCCGCGCCCGGAAAGGCCCCCCCGCCCGCCCCGGCCCGTCCTGCCCTCCAACAGGCCCCCCAGGTAGGAAAACCACCCAGGCGCCCCGTTCGGACAGGAGGTGCGCGTGAAGGCGCTTAACGGGTTTCTTCTGGTGGCGGTTGCATCAGGAGGAAGCAGGACTCGGTGGAGAGCCAGCCTTCCTGGGTGAACGACACGCGCATGGACGCCGATGACATCGTGGAGAAAATCGTCCAGAGCCAGAACTTTGCAGACATCAATAACACTGAAGGTATCCGAAAGATTAAGTCCTAGTTGGCGGGCTCTTGTGTAACCATGGCAACATATTGTGTGTGATTTAATCTTGAATGTTGTCCTTCCTGCAGACAGTAACCTGCGCCTGTTCATCAACAGAGACGGAACAACCGCGCTCAGCGGCATCAGGCTGGGGAACCGGTGAGCGTTGGTGTCTGATCGTTCCCCGCTGTAGCCTCTCCGGCCGGTCGCAATTCTGTGGTTAAAAAGGCAGGCGAAAAATAGTCTCTGTAGGGGTCATGACCTTGCTGAAATAATTTAAGTTTTTTTTTTTTCAATTTACTTTTTATTTTATACTCTGTAGCTCTTTTTGAATTATGATTATTTTTATGATTATTCAAATAAAAAAAATGGTCCTCTGGGGAAAATTAAATTCACTTAAATTATTTTATAGAGTTAGTATTGTGAAGGATAAAGGATTATCATTATTATTATTTCAATTAATCTTTGAAAAAAATTTACAACTCATTTCAGGTCATCTTCTGGTCATTTTAACTGAATTTGATTTTCATTTTTTATTTCATTTTTTTAAATTATTTTTTATGTATCCACTCAAACTAATAATGTGGAAGTTTTCCTGAATTTGAAACAATGTCTTGGTCTTCCGGGTAAAAATAAATCTTCCTTCTTCCCTTACAATGCGGCCTTCAAGAGTGAACAGCAGGTTTCATTTTCCTTCAAGTTGCCTCTTAACACCGTCCAAGCCAATCTAACCCGAGTTCTCTCCTGCTTCTACTCCTCAGGCTCCCTGCAGGCGGGTACGAGCCCGTGGTGATCGAGAGCCACTGACCCAGCAGCCCCCCGGCCCTCGCCACGCCCTCCATCTCCAGGCTTTTCCCAGAGCTTCGGCTGGTCTGACGCAATGACGGGGGAAAATCAAAAAGAACAAAAAAAAAAACAAAAAAAAAAAACAGTTTGCACTTTATGTGAAATGTGTGTGAGTTTGTGCATGCTCTGCGTTCAGCTATATGTATGTATGTATGTATGTATGTATGTGTGTGTGTGTGTGCGCGTGTTGTCAGCATACCAGCCATCAGGTTCGGGTCGCATCACCGATGTCTGTTTAGAGAGAGAATGCCGGGTCTTTCCGGAGAGCGGATTCGCTGGGATTCTGGCCTGTTGGTTACACAAGTGCTACATGATAGTTGGAAACCCTCCTTGCTATGTAGCTTAGCACAACTAATGGCAGCCTATGGTAAGCGTTAGCAGTCTTACAGCGCACTTTCACATCCTGACCAGTTTATCCACCTGAAAGTTTGCCGCCATGCTAACTGCTTCCTGAGATCCTCTGAAAAGTTGCTCTGTCTGTATTTCGGAAATGCTAGAACCTCCCGGTCCACGTAGAGCTGACCGATTACATTATTCGTGGAAAAACAAACACAGGACAACCAAAGGAAGTGACCTGATCTGCTTTTCATCAGAGAATTAGAGATGAGATGGAAAAGGAGAGTATTTTCACACATTAAGTCTGGACAGAGACTGGTTGTTTTTTTTTTTATTTGCCTTGTTTTTTTGTAATTCTAGGGATCTTTTTAGTTGGGAAGAACTTACATGACACCCCTGTGTCCTGCCGCTTTTTTGTGAGCACAGGTTCTGACTTAGTTTTTGTCCCCGGTTGCATGCGTCAGGCTCCACGGCAGTTTTGTTTCCCTTCCCAAGGAAATTTGTTATTTGATTAGTGTTTTGTGATTATAGTTTGGTCCCTGTAGAATCGGTCCATATGGCGCCCTGGTGGCCAAAAAGAGTATTACAACAACAACCACTGACTTTCCAGCAGTGCCTTTGGCAGCAGTGCTTCTGGACCTGGTCCTGGAAACACCCTCAGCCCTATCGCCCCGCCCTGGCTTAGGTTGGATGAATACATCTCCACTTAGAATGTGAGGAAAAAAAAAGGTTCACACCACTGAGCAGGAACCCAGGAATCACTTTACCCTCCCCGCTGAGCGGGGGAGAGGCTGAAACTGAACCACTCGATGCCTGTAGTTTCTCTCCAATGACCTCAAAGTGCCAAAACAGGCTGCTGGTGACGGCGAGGAGAGAAACATTTATTTTTTTGTTGTTGTTTGTTTCCGTTACATCGTGTGACTTTTGGAATTGCAAAAGCTATTTTTTTTTTTTTTGGCTTACCATGCCTCTCCGCAGCCCTGCACGGGCCAGGGAGGAGGTGAGGTTCGACTGCAGAAGAGACTTTGCTGCCTCCTGGTGGGGAAGCACATCTCCTTCGAGCCCCCTCAGTGTTTACAGTGATGTCAGAAGGCCGACGCCACGTTTGAGTTTCTAACTTCCCCAAACATACAGGAGGAAATGTACAGCTGAGAACCAGCTGGCTGGTTTAATCTGTTTTTCCTTTCTGCCTGTCAAAGGCAAAGATTGTGTCTTGTGTCATCTTTGTGTTGTTTGCAAGTCTGTAGTAGAAGTGAAGCCCTCGGTTCATGAAAGCTCTTGATTTGAAATCTGACGGCATGTCTTTTTTCAAGTTTGAAAGTCGATGAAACCGAGCTTCTCTTAAACGCCCCACTTTGACCCCGAGGTTTATCTGTGATGAAAAGGTTATAAACATGGATAGAAATTGAAATGGGTCAAGAATGACCTGAAATCATTTAAAACTGCGTGAAATGACAGGAGAATGAATGACCAATTAAATCAACAAGGAAATATTTGGAAATTAGATTTTTTTTTTTTAATGACCCACAAAATGGATGTAGAATATCCTGGAATTTAGTTGGAACTTTGGTCAAAATTAGTTTGAAGTTACTTGAAAATGAGCACGAAAGTATTAACAAGAAATATATGTAAATTAGTTAGAAATTATATAAGAGAAAATTAAAATCAGCTAAGAATTTCAATTAAAAATTCGAACTGAGAATCTTGAGTTTTTTTTTTCATAAATTATCTAAATAATGTATACATTTAAATTCTCCCACACAAAAATTTGGAAATTGCCTGAAAATGTCCAGGAAACAATTGCAAAAATAGTAGCTGGAAATGATCTGAAAGTTTGTTTTTCAAAATGATATTTCACAGATTACAAAGGGGAACATTTACAGATTTAATTTTGTTTCATTTCAACACAAAAATGAAGAAAGGGCAGAAACAACCTAAAAGACATTTATTTTACATTTTTATGAAAGTGATTTAAGCTAGAAATCCTCAGGTTCTGGGGTTTATTTTCATTTTTCAAACAGAATCCTTTGACAGGTAATTTTTTTTTTTTTCTAAGAACACGTGGATGCGAGCGCGCCGGTCATGTGACCTCGATTCACGCTTACTCGCCCCGTGAGTCTCTCGCTCGCACCTTTTTGGGTAAAGAACCACTGTTGGTTCCCAAAATATTTATTATTATCTTTCTGTCCTTCCATGTCTGGAGGTTTGGTTCCAAGCTAAGCACTCAACTCGCCTCCCTCTTCTCTTTATTTTCCTTTTTTTTTTTTTTTTTTTTTTCTAGAAATCCTAACAAAAGTTCCTCCGGTTCTGGAGCTCGTATAATCTGAGTTTGTTCAAGACAGATGTCGGAACTTTTTCATGTAGTCACTTTTGTTTCATTTTTGGAATTCAGGAATGAATTCTGAAACAATAAAAAGCTAATCTGAGACTTTCTGTCCTTTGTGTGTGATGTGTGTGTGTTGTTTTTTTTTGTTTGTTCTTCTTAATCTACCTTTTTCATGAATTATTACTATGTTTATTTTCTCCTTGCTAATTTTCAGGGATTATTTAAAGGATTTTCCTTTGGATTTTGTTTGCTTATTTTTCAGATCACATTTTGATTGATTGATAATTTTTTTTTCCTCCATATGTAGGTATTTATGTTGAATTTTTACTTGCTGATTTTCCAATCATATAATTAATTTTGTTTTTTGGTTTCTGTTTTCTCACGCATCACAACTGATTTGACTTTTAAAATTTAAAATTTTAGATCCAGCAATGCCACCCACGTAATCCAGTGATCCTTGTTGCCGTGGTAATGTCACCCATTCTTATACCGGGCATAATCTGCAACTAGTTTTGCAGCAGTTTTGATCGTCCCTGGTACTTCCTGGTTGTCGTCTTCAGCTGAAGACTTGGACGACCTTCTGTGACCCCTGACCTCTGAGGTGGCTCTGAGGGTCAGAAGACAATAGAAACCGTATTGAACATCCTGCATTTTGGTGAAATTTGAAGAAAATTTTCCGTAGGTCTCATTGAGACCTGCATATTCTGTTGTGTTCTCTCTCTTCCCCCAGAAGAGGGCATCGGGGGACCGTCGCCATCGGACCTTCAGCAACTCCTCAACCACTGCAGCAACCCTCTGAGTGAAAAGAACCCAGCGGATACCTCGACTCTTGGTGCCGCGCCTGCTCTTCCAGGTGTTCACCATTCCCGACGGGTCTAGGGGTCCTGAAGAATATTTCTTCAGTGGTTTAAAATAAGAAAATCCCAGGTAATATTTGAAGGCACTTGAAATTAAATCTAAATATTCTGTGCACCTTTAAGTTTGGTTAAGATTATGTAAAACGAAATAGATGACTGCTTTTTTTTTTTTTTTTTTTTTTTTGCTGATTTTTGAGCATGAATCAAAGCGTAAATTACGAGAAGGTGAGGGTCAGTTTGTCTGATATAAACAAAAGAATCTACGACAGTTGAGTTGCAGCAGGTTGAGATGGCCCTGTTCATGCTTAAATGGTGCATTAAGCAATTTAAGTACAGGATGAAGATGGTCACATGATCAAAATGTTTGATGGCAGATGATAAACAATGCGAGATGAGATAAAAAGACAGATAATATCAAAAAATTGGCCAGGAAAAACTTTCATCACACGGTCATTTGACTTTTCCTGAGTTTTGGTGTTGTATAGTGACGGACCAACCCCTCCTAAGATGATTGTTAGCCAATGTGAGCTTCCTTTTTTTTCTTTTTTTTTTTTATCATAATTCAAGAAAATTGACCAATTCTTCAGTACTAATTGGAACGAAAAGTCCCTGTGACTACTTTCGGTGTGTTCTTCTTTTTGTAATTTTTATACAAAGAAAAAGTTTAAATGAGAAGTTCAGGGATTCAGACAAGTATTGAGGAAATAACAGAATTACAAGATTGTCTCATCTATTCATTTTTAGTGCTACTTCCTGGTAATTGTCTCACTAATTTCAAGGTATTTTTAAGGAAATGGTGTAATCAGAGAAGCCAGACTGAGATGATTTGGTCACGTACAGAGAAGAAATAGTGACTATATTGGTAGACGGATGCTGGAATTGGAAGTCTGGAGGAAAAACAAAGAAGATTTATAATTTTAGTGAAAGAGGATATGAAGTTAGTTGATTCGCTGTGACAACCCTTGAAGGGAAAAGCCGAAAGAAGAAGTATATTCATTGTGAATGTTGTGACGGTTATCCCTCATGTTGCAGGGGACTGGGATCTCTGTGTGTTCTCTCCATGTTCAGTGGGTTTATTGAAGGCTAAATCAACCAGAAAAATGAGAGAAATCATAATCTTTGATTATTGACAGGCAGAAACCTTTAATTGGCTGTTTTGGCCGTTGTTCAAATGGTGAAAGAAGTTACGACGGCGAATGTCGAGCATCGCGAAAGATCGGAGAGCGGCGTTGTGTCGGGACAAAGTGAAAGTTTAACTTTCAACAAAAGTGGTTGGATGAAGAACCTGGAGGTCGTGTCGGCGGACCTCGATGAAGAGAGAAGGTAATAAAAGGATGCAATGTGTGGACTTATAAGTAAAGCATGGAAGATGGAAGTACTTAGAAATAGAAATGTTGCATTGTCAGAAGTGTGCGCTTGCCTCAGAAGGACGCCTGATTTGCACTAATAATCATGCACAAAGTTAAATCCACGTGCTTCTTTAGTTCCATCGTCACTCCGAAGGTCGTATGTTCATATATCTGCCACTGTGTGAAATGTATTTCATTGACATTATCATAAATAAACATATCTCCAGTTGGAAATGGGCATTAAATTTGTTTAAAGTGGCATTAAATAGGGCGTTAGATGGCATTAAATTAGATTAGCTGATAACCGCGGAAACCCTGGTCAGGCCAGATGGACGTGGTGTCCCCGCCATCCCGGGAGCGAATCATGATTTCAAATATTTGCATGAAAAACAAAAAGAACAAACAAAATGTCATCGAGACACACACACTGGTCACGCTGGGCTGATGTTTTCTCCAGTCAGCAGAACTTTTGCTCGTGCAAAAGGTTCTTCTTGAGTTTCCTTTCCGACGAAAGCGTAAGTGAAGTCTGACGCCCGCAGAGTTTTGTCCAAACCCGTTTGTTTTGTATCAGGGTTCGTTTCCATTCCAGGAGCGGAGGAGACGCTCGGAGCCACCGGTTGGGAGCTGACATTTACAGAAAGAGATGGGTGACCTTTTTTTGGGGAGGCGGCGAGGGACGACCTCATGGTATCCCAGTAATCCAATGGCTGAATGAAGTGGTGATAAAAACAGCCGAGATGTCGAACCACGTAAGGCATTTTCTTTCTCCAAACGCGGCGCACACCTTGCCCATGACCAGTGAGTCACAAAATTAAGGAACAGCCAGGTAAATATCATGTAAACTGCAACAAGAGGAAAAGCAAAGTGGATCCAAGAAGCGCTGGGGTTTCCGCTCTATTTAGTCTCTGTTAGCAGAAATGGGAAATTGAAATTTTGTGGTTTCCCTTGGGTGGCAGCTGGCTTGAGGTTGGCAGAAAAAAAAAAAAAAGTTCAAACAATGGAAAGTTAGGTGATGTCTGCGGCTTCTCTTTCCTTGCCTTTTGCTTTTACTTCTGCAGAAATGCAGTTTGTCTGTTTCCTTAAAGGCCTGAAGACATGCCGCATCGATGTCGGCGTTGGCCTGCGGCTGAGAATCCGCTGCTACTGACGGCGTTGGCGGCGAGTCTTTTCGACTCCGCGGACTTTTATTTCCTGTTAGTGCCGAGTCAGTCCTTTCAATTTCTCATCACTTGTGCTGCATGACAGCTCGTTATCAGTCAACATTCATGCAAACCTGTGATTCACCCGCCACCAGAAAAAAACTACACAAGACAAACACTGTATCTCCATGTTCAGACGCCGAAGCTCAGTCTTTCTATGGCTAAACGCTGCCTCTAGCTTGCACCGTTAACTTATCAACTGAAAGTACCAATATTTAAAAAGGGGGATCGCAGGGTATGCTCCACTCCTAAGCCTCCCTGGTGAAGTCTATTCAGCGTTGCTGGAGAAGTAGGTCGGCCGGGTCGTCGAACCTCCGATCCAGGAGGAGCAGCGTGGTTTTCGTCCTGGCCGTGGAACAGTGGACCGGCTCTATACCCTCGGCAGGGTCCTCAAGGGACACGGGAGTTTGCCCAACCAGTCTACATTTGTTTTGTGGACCTGGAGAGGGCATTCGACCGTGTCCAGCGGGAGATCCTGTGGGTTTTGCTCCGGGAGTATGGGGGTACCGAACCCCGTCATACGGGCTGTTTGGTCCTTGTATGATCGATGTCAGATTGGTCCGCATTGCCGGTTGTAAGTCGCACCCGTTTTGGTGAGAGTTGGACTCCGCCAGGGCTGCGCTTTGTCACCGATTCTGTTCCTAACAGTTATGGACCGAATATCTGGGCGCAGCCAGGGAGTCAAAGGGAGTCTCTGCTTTTTTGCAGATGATGTGGTTCTGTCGGCTTCATCGGCCCACGATCTTCAGCTCTTGCTGGAACGGTTCGCAGCCTAGCGTGAAGCGGCCGGTATCTCAAAGTCCAAGACCACGGCGCTCACCCGGAAACGGGGGGAATGCGAGGTCTCCCCTAGAGGAGCTGGACCATGTGGCTGCAGAGAGGAAGGTCTGGGCTGCTGCCCCATGACCCGACTCCGGATAAGCGGTGGAAGATGAATGAACGGATGGATACCAATATCATTATTCTCTCTCTTTCCAGTGCTGAAGCCTTTCAGAAGGTTTCAAGTAACTGTGGCAACAAATCTCTGCAAAAAAGCAAGGCAGAATTTTTTTGCAGAAATGACTAAGTCAACCCACAACAAGTCGTATACCTGAAATACGTCACTTTCGGAATCGGAAAGGTTTCCAATAAGCATGGCAACGAAACAACCGATTCCATGCAGAAAAAAACAAACAAATCTATGGGTAAGTGGGTCTCAGAGGGATCAGACTCGGGCGCCGAGAAGAGGCCGAGTGCCTGGCGTCGCACCAAGTGGCTGCAACATTCAACTCCCCGGCAGGAATTTACAGATTATTTCTGGACATCGGGTGATTCTTGGTCATTTTTATTTCTCTTTTCGTTTTCTAAGCTGCAAAGCGATCCACAAAACATCTGAGGAGTAATAACTTTTGCAAATTACAAAATCCCTGGAGTTCCTGTTTTCTTTTGAGCTAACCATGTTCTGCCCTAATATTCTGATATTTGAAATCAAGGTGACATTTTCAATAATAAATATGAATTGATTATTTCAAGCACTAAAATCAATCTAAGCAGCGGTCAGCTGTCAATCAGACATTGAACAAATCACTCTCCCATTCAGGCATACAAGCAATTTAGAGACAACATTTGAGAGGCTGAACACTTTTATAATCTGATCCTTATGCATCTTTTTTTTTTTTTCTTATGTATAATCTTTAAACCAGTCAAAAGGCTGTCAGGCCTTTACAGCATGAGGAAAAATGTCTATCATAAAAAAAAAAATATATGTAACAGGAAATCAACGGTGAGATACGGGGTTATATTTGTCCTGAACGTCCCCGGGGGTTCGAGCAGCACATCCACTTCTGGTAAACACTTATTGGTTTAATACCTCCAGGGAATCTTCCAAATTTATGAAATAAAGATAAATGTCTCCAGGGGAAACTTGGCGGGCAATGAATGATTGGCATAACATTTCAGCTTATTTCCACCTTTGCATCACTGCCGCGTGTCTCTTCATTGCCATTTTAATTAGATCTTTTTCAAAGCTCTGATTTATAATCCATCCAATGCACTTGAACTTAAAAACAGACAAAAAAATAGGCTTTAAAAAGGTACTATTACTTTTTTCTTATGCGTACAAAACTACTCTTCACTGCAAGTGGCACTGAATCACAAAGCACCCTTGACTTTTTATTCATGTATTGATTTTTATTTTGTGGCTGCAGCTCATTTAAGAATATTCATCTCCAGTACCCAGCTCTGCACTGTCTGAGGAGAATGCATGAAAGTAAACATTATTGCTTTCATGCAGTCACTGTTCAAGTTACGATGGTTTCTGCTACTAACTTCCAGCACCCCCAAAATGATGACACCACAGCAAGTTTAGCATACTGTTGTGTCAGGAAAAAAAAAAAAAAAAAAAAAAAAAAAAAATTGTTTTTTTTTTCACTGGAGTTCCTGGTTTTTCAGGTTATAAACCCTGTGCCTGCACTCTCATCACTCTTACTTTCTTCAGCCTCACGTCTCAACGCCGCCCACAGGTCAAAACAAGCATGAAGGTCGTGCTGCTGCTCGCCGCTCTTCTCTGCTGCATCGTCACCACCAGCGGTGAGACCCTTTGTTCTGCCTGATGCACCATATATTTATATATTTACACCAGTTATCAAAGCTTTAGGATTTTTATAGGATTTACTCCTTCGTCAGCGTCGGTCATTTGTGCAGCTGTTCAGACGACCGCACAGAATCGCTCATCAACTTTATAATTCATTTATTTATGTGAAGATAGTGTCATCTGTGATCATTTTGCAGACCTGCAAGCAGCACAAATGTGAATAGCTTTTAAGTTACTGTAAGAAAAAGGCACAAAATATATTTGAAAGGTTTTTAGTGGATTTGATTAAAAAAAAGCCCAGATATTGATTTATTTCTCCTGTTTATATACATATATATGTAGATATATATTTAGTAAAATGCATTATTAACGTCAAACTACATAATGTTTCGTCATCTTGCACTGAGCTCTAAAGATTACTCCTAAAAATAGTTACTTCTTATTGCTTTATAAAGAACCAGCTGAATGGCTAGATACATTTTTCATTTCTGTTTCTATTATTCCAAACTAAAATACTCGAAATAGTGTTGAACCTAGAAAACTTGATTAAAGAAGTTAGATAAAATATACGGACTATCACCCAATTTGTTATATTTGAAGTTTTAACAAAATTATTATTTTTTTGTTCATTTTAAAGGGTAAATATAATATTGCAAGGTGAATTTCCTTACCATTGATGCTATAGTTTGAGAGGACAGTTGTTTTTTTTTTTTTTTTTTTCAAAATGTCATTAAGCTTTACTTGGTCTGGCTTCAGGTTTCCTCCGGAGGGGCTGCAGCTGCATCGGGGACAGCTCCGTGCCCATCGCCACCCAACGCATCTGGAAAATTGTGGTCCTTCCAATTTCAGGTCACTGCCGCAGAACACAAATTATGTGAGTGAGTCTGCGGTAACTTTGGCCATGTGACTTCAACTCTACCTATTTGCGTTAACTCGCCGCTAATGATCGCATGGTCGGTCCCGAAAGACAGCCTGCATAGGTCCAACATGAGGTCGCCATGGAAACATCGCTATTATCAGCTATAGAGAGAGAGAGATTGATCACCTCACAGCAGTTTTGTGACTAAGGTGTGCTTTTGATGAAAGCTTTCTATAAGCTGCTATGTCTCACACAACCACTTTACAAACGCCACACAAACTGCTTGGTTTACTTACTTAAATCTCTCAAACACTTAAAACACACTTCTGCATTTAGTCTCAATGGCGCACACTCTGCTCATATACTCTGCAAGATCTGGTCTAAAGTTCACACTATCAATACACACACTGCGAGGTTTAGTCTGTTAAACTCTCACACACTCGATTCAAACTGGAACGTGTACATTCTAAATCTCATGCCCAATGTATACTTGCTTCACACACACACACACACTTCGTTGTCCTTTTTCATCCTTGTTGGTGTCACTCCATTCACATCCTATTTATTTTTGTCATTATTATTTTGTCACTCTGTTTCTGTTTGTATCCTTTCGTCGTCTATTCTCTTCCTTGCTGTGTTTTTCTTTTAATTTTTTTAAATTTTTATTCTTGTTCATTTTGCTGTCATTTTTTTTGTGGACGTCTTTTGCTATCTTTTAATTGTCTCTTTTACTTATTCATATTTATTGATATTATCATTGTTGCGTTGCTGTGACAAAGAATTTCCCTTATGGGGATCAATAAAGTATATCTTATTTCTACACATTTGGTTTACATATTTGTAAATGCTGACTTTACACACTCTACACACACTCACAGGAAACACTTTGCACTTGATACACACACTAAAAACACACCCACCCTACACACTCAACACATGCTCATTACAATTGCTCCCAAAACATAGATTGGTTTGAAGGCGACAGGATCAATGAGAGGAAAAGAAATGGGAATTTGAGTCGCCCAAACACGTGTGTGTGTATGTGTGTGTTTACAGAGTCGTTCTGAGGAACAACAATCGGGTTTGCGTTAATCCATCTGCCCCGTGGGTGAACAACCGCCTGAAGGACTTGATGAAGTGAGGAGGCTGTTTGTCACAGGTTAGTTTTAAAAACACTCCTGATCGACAGCGTGCTGGTGGGTCGGAGAGGAAAAAATTAATGATTCAAGTTCAAGGAAAATTAACAATTTGACTGCTGGGACTGTTACATGTTGAGGGTTGGGTTATTTGAGAAGAAAGATTTTTACGATTGTGTGTGAAGGAAGGACTGCGGCAAGAAAAGTTCTCCCTTTAGTGGCCTTTAAAATAAAAACATTAAGTACAGATCTATATCCCCTCGCTTACTGTAACCAACCGTTCCTCTTTTGTATCTTTATTTAGATAACAGGAAAAATGAAGTGTCCGGCTGAACGCTTCGCCCCCTTCCACCTTCTCCAAAGAAAAAAAGAAAAAGTGCAGCGGAATTCTTTCATTTTATTCAAATATTGCCCGTGAACCTGACTGTTCTCAGGTTTCATAAATTTACTTGATGCCCAGCAACTCGGTATTCTCTTGGGACTCCAAGCTTTCATTTTAAGCTTAACTGGACCTTTGAAAAGTACTAAAAAGGGTCCTTACATGTGCTGATTCTCCTTTTTGGATTACAAATAATGTGTTTTGAACGTTTAATTCCATGAATCCATTCTGAATGTGATCGGTTTTACAACCTCCTCATTAATCCTGCTAATATAATGTGAATGGTCCTGCTGGATGGTGCTGAACAATCAATAAGTGACCTTTTTCAAACAATAAATAACATAAAATGACAAAGAAGTGAGTTATTATATGTTTGTGCGTATTTTATACATATATATGTATATACATATATACGTGTATGTTTATGTGTATATATATACATGTATGTGTGTGTGTGTATATATATATATATACGTGTATGTATATGTAGAAGATATATGTGTATATGTGTGTATATATATATATATATATATACACCTGTGTATGTGTGTATATATATATATATATATATAGGTATATATATACCGATGTGTGTGTGTATATATATATATATATATATACACGTGTATATACGTATATATATAGGCAACACCAAGGAATGGGACCAACTAGAGCAGGAGCTCGACAAAGTGCCAGAAGCCACACTAGCAGGGACAACTGAGCAGAAAGTCAATACTCTCACAACAATAATATAGGATCCGGCAAGGGAGCGGTTTGGATTGAAGTACAGGAAGGCAAACATCAAGATTGCACACCAACCAAGATGAAGGGAAAGAAATCCATTGCTCAAAGGATGAAATCAAGACATTTAGCAAGTAGTTCAAAAGAGCCCCAGTTGACGAAAGTGAAGGCGTCAGGCACCTGACGGGTCAACTCTGGGAACGCCTCTGCAGACTCTGACAAGCAGAATGCACTCGGAAAAGGAGGAAGGTTAGGGAGAACAAAAGCACACAGTTCACCAAAGACCCCTTACAATTCACCAGAACTCTGCTGCTTGAGGCAAAGTCTGGAAGGCTGACCAGTCCCAGAGAACACGTAGAGGCGTTCTTGATAGAGACCCATGATGATATCTCCAGAAACCAAGCCACGGTGGTCAACCCAAACATCGACAGTATAGACGAACCTGTAAAAGAGTACAGCAGCGGTGAACCATCCTGGAAGGAAGTCCAAGAGATGGTGAAGAAAGCCAGAACAGAATCTGCCCCCGGCCCAAACAGTCTACCCTATAAGGTATAGACGAAGTGCCCAACAATCCTCTGGAGGCTCCTCTGGAGAAAGGTGGGATTCCAGGCTTCTCTGGAAGCCTGAAACACACCGGAGTTCTCAGTCAGATTATCCAGGAAGCCAAAGCCAATAATGTGCAACCTGACTGTTGGCTAATCCCTCACGCCCTCATCCACGCAGCACTAGACCATTATTAGTAAAAGTGAGGTGAGGAAGGAAATGTGAAGATGAAGAGCGGAAAGCCAGCTGGTCCTGATATTATATCTGGAGGTGTCCAGGAGAGGCAGTGGTAGAGCTTCTTATTAGATAATTCAATAGGATCTTAGAGAGTGAGAAGATGCCTGAAGGATGGAGAAGAAGTGTGATGGTGCTCATTTTTAAGAATGAGGGAGATGTGCAGAATCGCGGCAACTATAGAGGGATAAAGTTGATGAGCCATACAATGAAGTTATGGGAAAGAGTAGCGGAAACTAGACTGAGAGCAGAAGTCAGCATTTGTGAACACCAGTATGGCTGCATGACTAGAAAAAGTACTACAGATACAGTTTTTGCTTTGAGAATGCTAATAGAAAAGTCCAGAGAAGGCCAGAGGGAGCTGCATTGTATTTTTGTAGACCTAGAAAAAGCATATGGCAGGGTGCCAAGAGAGGAGCTCCAGTATTGTATGAGGAGGTCTGGAGTGGCAGAGAAGTATTTTAGACTGGTGCAGGACATGTATGCTAGCTGTGATACAGTGGTGTGGTGTGCTGTGGGGGAACAGCAGTTCAAGGTGGAGGTGGAACTCCATCACGGATCATCTCTGAGCCCCTCTGTAGTGAGAGCAGGGGACAGGTTGAGGAAAATCCGGTCAGGTGGAGGTATGCGCTGGAGAGGAGAGGAATGAAAGTCGCAGCAAGACAGCGTAAATGTGTGTGAATGAGAGGAACTCAGGTGGAACAATGAGGCTACAGGGAGTGGAGAACAAGAGGTTGGAGGATTTCAGGTACTTGGAGTCAGCAGTTCAGAGCAGTGGAGAGTGTGGAAAAGAGGTAAAGAGGGGTTTATTGAAAGAGGGGGGTTTATTGAAATTAAATCAAAGTCATGGTCTTATATTCACTCATTTAATTTGACTTTATTTTATAGATGCAATGATAATAATAATAATAATGAGAATGAGAATGAGAACAACTTTATTTATCACAAAGGAAATTGTTGTGCCAGAGTTTCAAGCAAAAACCTAATAGTAATAGATAATAGTAGGAAGGAGGAAGAATAAGAAATACAATGAAATATAAATTGTCTTAACTGATAATAATAATGATGATGATGCTACTTGATGCATTTTTTTTTTCAATTTTTAATGATCATCAAAAATAAATAGCTCATTTATTTTTGTTATTTTGAATTCGCCTTATTTTAGATTTAACTTATTCAATTTTTGATTAACTTTTTTTACTTTTTATTTCTTATTTTATCCATCCATCCATCCATCCATCCATCCATCCATCCATCTTCCCCCGCTTATCTGGAGTCGGGTCGCGAGGGCAGCAGCCGGAGCAATGAGGCCCAGACGTCCCTCTCCCCCGCCACATGGTCCGGCTCCTCTGGGGGAACCCCGAGGCGTTCCCAGGCCAGCTTGGAGACACAGTCTCCACGACTCGACCGCGGTTTCAACCGCGCTCAGCAGAGACATGGCGGTCCCGGCGTCATAAATAAAATACCCGTAAAACTATAGTTTACCTCTGGGTCTTCCCCAGGGTCTCCTCCCAGATGAACATGCCCGAAACACCTCCTCCGGGAGGTGTCCAGGAGGCATGATGCCCGAGCCACCCCGTCTGACTCCTCTATGCGGCGGAGCGGCGGCTCTACTCTGAGCTCCTCCCAGGTGACTGAACCTCTCACCCTATCTCTGAGGGAGAGTCCGGCCACCGTGCGAAGAAAACTCAATTTGTCCGCTTGTTTCTGCAATCTCGTTCTTTCGGTCACTACCCACAGCTAACCATGGAGATAGCTACCCTCCCTTGTTAGCTACCCATTTACTATTTAAATTTATTACATATTTAAATTTGTTTCATTTGATTTATTTTGAACTTTAGTTGTTTTAATTACATTTTATTCTGGTTTTAAGTCACTTCATTTTATTTGGTATTTTACATCAATTCCTTTTTTATTTATATCAGAATCATTATTTTGTTTGTTTTTTTCATTTTATTTTGTTTAAATGAATACATTCAGTTTTATTGTGTTTGGTAATTATATACAATGACGAAAAGACAGCAGGCAGAACTAGAGGTCCCAGAGATGAAGATGCTAAGGTTCTTTTTGGGAGTGACCAGGATGGATAGGATCAGGAATGAGTCTATCAGAGGAACAGCACATGTTAGATGTTTTGGAGAGAAGGTCAGAGAAGCCAGACTGAGATGGTTGGGTCATGTACAGAGGGATAGAGAATATATTGGTAGATGGATGCTGGAGTTGGAGCTACCAGGCAGGAGGTCTCGAGGAAGACCAAAGAGATGATTTATGGACGTAGTGAGAGGATATGAAGACAGTTGATGTGAGAGAGGAGGATAGAGAGAATAGGGTTAGATGGAGAAGGTTGATTCAATGCGTCGACCCCTGAAGGGAAAAGCCGAAAGAAGAGCTAGTAGACGACATCTTAACACGTCTTTGACGGGTGATCATACAGTGAGAAAATCGTTGGACTGGAACGGACAACCCTACCACGTCCCGCAGCCTCGTGGTTTGTCGTTGGCGGATCTCTCGATTCCACGCTCGCTTCAACAGTAAGTGCGGTTTCTTTTCGTTCAAGTCTGCTGTAAAGAAAGCCGCTTATCAACACGACTCCCTTGCCTATTCAAGCAGTTGTTTCCGTTTATCCCAAGCATGTCAACGCATCATTTAGGTACGAATAAGACATGTTTGTTTCATCCAGGCGGGACAATGCAGGAGCCAATCCAATTTCAGCCTAGGCCGTCGCGTACACCCCCATTCAAGAAATCAATTTAAAATGTATTTGCTTTTTCACTAAATTAAATTCACTAATTTTTGGGAAGAGACATTACACCTGCGATGAGAATATGTAATAATTAATAATAGAACAAGTTGAATGAGATATTCATTTTTGAGGATTTAAAAGTCATTTATGGATGCTTTTGCAATCAGTCTCCTGTTTTAATGTGATTTCCTTATGACGTCCTTATATAATTTCTCCTTTATAAAAATCATTTGTTGTTGATTTCACTGAGGTTATGTCTCGCAAACTAAAGGAAAATATGTTTCTTCAGTTTTACACACAAAATGTATTTTTTATGTAGATAGTTCCTCATAAATGCTTATTTGTTAAATATCTTACCATGACATAATTATGGTGCATTTAATAACATTCACTTAAAAAAGGTTAGCATACATACCTGACAAGACCCCACTGGGAATTTACTTACTGTAAACCAAGTCTTATTACAAGCTCTATAAACATGACTGAAAATGTCGAGTGTGTGCAAATGTGTGTGTTTGTGTGAAGAGAGACCTGCACTGACCATCTCCGATCACGAAATAAAAGCCCACAAAAGACATTTTGCTTTCAAACCTGGAACATTTATCTTTTTTTTTCTTAAAAGACTGAATTGTACAAAGTACCATTTGAAAGACTGCATGTTAGTTTGAGACAGAAAAATGCCCGTAGCTGAAAAACAAACTTGGACAGAGAATTTTCTGTTTTTGTCTCTACAGGACAATCAGACAGGTGATATTCACATTGAAAAAAAAAAAAATACAACACAGAGTAGATCTTCACCTTGTGAGAAACGGTACATTCCCCTCACGCACGTGAAAAGATGCTGCCATCGATTTTGTTTATCCATAGCTGTTGTACAAAATCCAGAAAAAAAAACCCTGTGCGGTAAGTTTTAGGAGTGAAGTATAGGCCTTCAACCGCTCCCAAAGATCCACTCCACCAAACCTGGCCCTGTGTGTGTGTTTGTGTTTGTGTCAAAACAAACAAACAAACAAACAAAAAAAAAAAAACACAAGTGCAAACAGAGACAAAGCTGGGGTTTTAAAGCTTAGGCGTTTTTGTAGACACCCAAAATCATGGCTTCTTTTCAAAAATCTAAAAGGGAAAAGATGGTAAATGCACTGTTGAGTGAATGTGAGACATTCTGTGCAGTCGCCAGGCGGCGGGTGTCGATCGTCAGTCGGGCTGCTGAGAAAGTCATTTATTCAATGTTTGGCACTGACCACGAAACTATGTAAGACCATTGAAAGCTGGTGGTCGAACGTCTGGTCTCTCTTGCATTTCTGTACGATTTTGTTCCAGAAAAGGTTCAGGTCACATCCTAGAGCGTCCTAAATGGGGACGCCAGGACTCCGCTGTTGTTACTTAAAGGCCATTTTCATTTTCCCTCCTGAAGATCCGAAATAGGGTTAATATTTTTGGTGAGCTCATCTACATTTGGTTATTCTAGGTTTTCTATTTTTCTGAGTACACTAAAAGTCTTTGGGTGGCATACCTAGGTCCTGCATGCTTGTAGGTCTGACTACACGTATTCCTTTTATTATGGTAATATTATTATTAATATTAATATTATTAAGGTAATGATACATTTAAAAATATTCAGAGCAAGGACTGATTGTTTTTAAAATCTTTTCTTGGCATCTGGGCTTGAACTTCTGTCCTTTAAGTCGTTTCACCTCTCACCCGAGAGGCTTCTTCAGTTCCAAATAACCATGACTTGTATGTCTGACAAACTCCATGGACAAATCAATGATGCTTTTTATAAACCACTGATTAAGTGCTATGAAACAGAGGGAACCCCTCCCAGTAACCTTGTGTCAAGCCCAGGTCAACGCCACAAGAACACGCACTCTGACCACACCCGATGAGCGGGGGTCACGATTCAACTCTCCGTCAACAGTTGTTAACGGACACGTTCAATAGTACCACTGATGATGAAACAGTGTGACTCATCAAGAAAAATAGGACAATACTGATCACGATCGGGGTAAAAATGGACCCACTGAGTCTGGCAGTAGCTTGATTTTATACAAAAGACCCAAAAATCCAGACCCAGATTAGATTCTGGGCTTTTTCTGGTCTGGATCACGTTGTGGTTAAAGGTTTGTCATCAGGCTCCGATCGTTTGTTCAGAACAATCTCAATAACCTAGAGCTCAGACCAAACAAGGCCACACGAATGATTTTTTTTCTTTTTTACAATTGGTTGTTTTTTCTCACTTCCTGTTCACAGAGGCAAAAATACACTGGAGCCAAAGCTCACGACTGCAAGACAGGAGAGAAACTCTCAGTTCCACCAGATGTCCGAGTGCTCTGGCCAGTTTAGCTGTCCGTAAATGTCTGTGAATCCAAAAAAGGATCGGCGCCTTCTGGGTTCAATTGTATGTACTGTAGCTACAACACATTTTCCAGTTCGGGAAGAATTGAGGCTGATATGTTCAAATCTGTATCTGATAAAGTCAAGGATACAGTAGCTGATGGACATTCCCACCAATCCCAGGTTTTTTTTGGGGGGGGGTTGGACTGAAACGGCTGCCTCCTCCTTCTGGTTTTGGTCTGTATCTTAAATTTGTTTTCCTACGTTCACTACAAACCAAAAGAACAGAGTAACTGAGTGAGCAGATAAAACGACGAAGCGTTGGATTCACCCAGACTGAACAATTCACGAGCGACGCCTCAACCTTTGGCTACACTGACAGGAAACAGGCTTCTATCCTGGCTTGCGCACCCAATTTGAGGTTATTCAGAACATTTCAAAGAGAAATATATTTGCTTAGAACCCGGAAAGTTATGTACCAGTTGGACCCACATCGCTCATTGCTTGTTTTTCCTAGTAAAGCGGGAATGACACCGGAGGGCATGTCATTCTCTTGTACTCTATTGAACCCCATCTTTGCTGATGATGTGCCCGAGATTGCAAAGGGTTCTTCTCTAAGCTGGAGAAATCATGGGCTGGTTTGCAAGATAGCACCGAAGTTAAAAGAATCCTGAATAGAACCGATCAAGAACCAGTACCCTGACTTTCTTTATGCAGGTCCAGGCTGCTAGGGAACTCGAAATGGATCTCCATGCCTGCTTCCATCCATCCCCACAGACTCTGTGAGTCATTTTCACCCGAAATAAACTCAAAGGGGCCGGGGCCGGGACTCCCCCCCCCCCCCCGGATCACAGCAAATGTTGCACCGAACAACAGGACCAAAGTCCCGCTGAAAAATCAGGGCTGTTCGATTCGGTGAGAGCACAACAACATTTCTCGAGGACATTGAAGGGAGCTGGACGCTCCGCCATGAATAGAAGTGGCTGCAGAGCGGTAACTGACTCTCCGCCAGTGTTGTGGCGGGCGGTCTCACCAATGATCGGACAAACAGCCTCACACAGACAGGAAGTTATAACCGATGTCCCGCGGTGCAACCGCAACCTCCGACAACAGCAGCTAACCAATGCCAGTTCACAAGCTAAAGCTCATAGCGTTCTCTAGCGCTACTTTTTTTACACATTCATCAAACCCAATGGTTTGTGGGGGGAAGGGGGGGGGATAACAAAAAGCTATTTTCCTGCAGAAAAACACTTTCTCCCATGAAGGAGACGATTAAGGCCATGTGCAATAACAAGACACAACTGTAAAATATGGGTTCGCTTAGAATTCTGAGCAAAAACCTTAGGTAAGGAATTCTAAACTGAATCCGAGAATTTCAACCAAATTAAAAGCAACAGATCTGAGATTAACAGAATTGAAGACATATTCTCAAAGTTTTGATGGGTTGCCCAATCCTCTTCTGTATTAATCCAATTCCTTTTACGGGATTTGAATTTTGCATTTAACATCGTGTAATGTGATAATTTGATTGTTCTTGGCAACCTGATTGCTTGCATGTCCTCGTGCAACTTTTCATGACAAATAAAAATACAATCTTTGTGTCGTCTGACTGCAAATGTTGCCAATGTCTGACTCATACTGAGTATCGGGGAGCCAGTCGACCAGACGAGGTGAAACTCCTGCGCTGGTCTAAGCCAACATAAATAGCCTATGGGGGGGAGAGACACCCACCAGGCCACGTTTCAGACATTTCACCTTCCTTCCTTAAATTAAATCTAAAACTATTTTCTTTGAGGGGGGAAAAAAACAGAAAAAAACTCAAAAAGTTAGAATACAGAAGGGAAGTGCTGTTCTTTCCGTGCAGGCAGTGAAAGCAGCACCGAGACCCCGTCGCATATTTGAATTGAAAGGTAAAATAAAATACAAAATGCTGCATTTTAAAGCTCTAGATCAAGTTTGTCTGATATATTTTCCTTTTTTTTTTCTTTTTTTTTTGCAAAGCTTGGACAAATTCTTGTTTGGACTGTTTTATAAATGAATTCAAAAGCCCAGCCCCTCCACCCAGACATACATATATAAATATATATGTACTATATATGTACAATACATATATGTATGTATGTATAAAACAAAAATAGACAAGGAAAATATCTGGTTAACCAAAATCCCCTGTGTTTCCTGAACACTAACCTTTTTTGTTTGTTTTTTTTTGTCTTTGCAGAAGTATGGTTGGACACATAGTTCAGCCCTGAGACACCATTACCATTAACATCATCTTCAGTTTCTAACCTTCATCGATGAATAAACAAACTGTGCTGTTTCCAAACTGGGGCGTCATGTAGAAACTCTTGCCATTGGGAGCAGCATCTCCAAACACAACATGCCGTCAATAAATAACCTTGTCTCTACAGGAAAGTCCATAATTCTTCAGCTGGTAAGTGTTATTTGTTATCCATCCATCCATTCATTATCTACCGCATACAACATGCTTAGAATTGCGGGGATGCTGGAGCCACATGCAGAGACAAACAAGCATTCACTCGTTCATTTAAAGATCTGGGCAGTTTTTCCAATTCACCTTCTGCATGTTTTTGGACTGTGGGAGAAAACTGAGGAAACCCATGCAGACACAGGAATAATATACAAACGCCATACAATTTTTCATACAACCTATTTAACATTAGCTGGGTTTCAATCTGAATAAAGTGCAGATAAGATGTGAATTTTTTGTTCCATGAAAAAAAGTTTGTGCAGTTTTCTGTCCTGATTTTCATTACATTTTTCAAAACTCTTGACTTTTAATATAAATTTGTCATACGTCTTCCATGGACAGAGTTGTTTTCCCAGGTTTATTCAGGTTGTCCAGGGCACGTAGGAACCCTGGCTCTACTATCTTTCGCCCAGAATATTATTAATATTTCATTCATTCAGCTCCCCTCCTTTTAAACAAACTATCATAGACTGCTTGTATCTCAGCTTTAGAGCCCTGCTGCAGATTGGATACTTTTTTTCCCCTTTCAGGGGTTTTAATGCACGAACAGAAAATATTTTAAAATTGCTGGATGGACACTCAACTACTTTCAGTGTTTATTTTATTTTTTTTAATTGCTTCTCTAATTGGGGCTGCTGGTAAAGAAAAAGCTTGCAAATACCCACTGAGATACAAAACTTTATTGCACACTACTTAATCTCTAATTATAAATACTAACATATCATATTGTGATTTGATTGCATTCATTTACTGTAGTTTGTCACCTGCAGTTTTAATTTAAAGCATTCTTTGTACAAAAGGTGCAGTTTCAATGAAATCATTCATTTAGTAATTATCATAAAGATTTTTTTTTCTATACATTTAATAGGGTGCCAAGGTACCCCTTGACAAAATTTGGTTCAGTTAAATTTTCTGATTAGTCAGTAAATAAATTAAAATTCAAAAATGAGAATAAAAACTTGAGTATTGTAGTGGGTGCGAGAAGATTGTTAATATTTCAAATGATTCACTTGACTTTCAGTAAATATTAAATCAATCAAATGCAGGTAGGTAGGTCTGTTACCTCAGCTGACTGAGGCAAAAAGCATCATTGCAATAACGCGCGCCGGCACGGCGGCTCGGAACACGGCTGCCAGGCACCCCTCTGGCACTGCGGGGGTTTCTGGATGGTTCTAAAAGAGGCATCACATGCGATGCGAGGAAGCAACAGAGTTTGCTGCGGTACAAACCCGGAGGCTCTCAACTTCCTGTTTCAATGCTAGTACTGCAGCCTGCACTTTATTTCCCTTCATGTTTTATTCTTTTTTTTTTTTTTTTTCTTTTAATTGCTGACTTTGGTTTCATCGGTATAGGGAAATGCAGAATGGTTGTGACAGTTATAAAAAGACTGAAGCAAACAAACCCTTCATTTGAGAGAAAATTCGTTTTTTTTTGTTTTTTTTTTAAATTGGCGTTTCATCTGAAGTTATTCGTTTCAGTCCAGTTACGGGTGTCGACGAGAAGATTAGGGAATTACTTAATCAGTCTCTTTATTTTCCTAATTTGGAGTAAATTTTCATTTTTCATTCTATTTAACTGTCTGTTTTTGCTAATCAGTTAGCAGAGCTTAGCCTTATTGAGGGCTGTGAGCCTGGTTAGCTTGACAAGCTACAACCTGGGCACACAGCTTGATAAGACACACTTCTCAAATGCACCACTGCCTTTGACTTAACTGTCTGATAAAGTTTCTAAAGTCCTCTTTAACCTCGGAGTTAGTCACAGAATATATTTGAAGGAGTGAGTGAAGTCAGAAAGTGCTAAAAGGTGATTAGCTGTGAGGCTGCTAGCCATGTGCTCATGCAATACTTGGCAATGACGCTGTGAAGCCTGGCTAGCCGAACCAAGCTATTGTACATCTAGAGACACTGCCAGACCCAGCAGTTTCACAAGAGGCGGCACTCACACGCGTTGCCTCTGTTTGGTGAAAATAAGTGAAGGCGCGCTAGCTGCCTCAGCTATTCAGCAACATAGGCTGTGTTGCATGGCTAGCTTGGCTAGCTAAGTCGGAAGACACGGGTCTTTAAAGCATCTCTGGCGCCCAGGCCAACACAGCTCCTGTACAACTTTTCTGTTTATACATTTTTTCTTATCTTTTCTTTTTCTCTACATGTAATAATCACAGGGGACCAATCGAAGGCTGATGTCTGCACTAAGCTTGCTTCTCCGAGGCACAACGACGCGGCAGCTAGGTTGGAAGCCTGTGTATATCTTAACAATCACAGGTCGGCGGGCCCGAAGGGGCGCGGGTTTGGATATCCTGACACGCCCCCTTGTTGCAGCTCAGTGGAACTGCAGGTAAAAAAAAAACGCCGCGAACACGACTGTCAATTTTTTTTTTATAGCAGCTACGTGAAACAGGAAGACAAAACCGGAGCGTGACGCTGCAAATCCGCTGGAATTTTTTTTTATCTAAAAGGAAAAAAAAAAAACAAAAACACCTGTGTTATGTTGTCTGTTTCTGCCAGACCATAATCTGAAACAAAAAGATAAAAAAAAAAACAAACAAAAAAAAACATGTATGGCATAGTAGGGGGTGATTCCATGTTAATGTCATCCTGAGCCCAACATTTGGTATCAAGCCTTTTTAAGGGGAGAATATAATAACTTAAACATTTACAGTGGTGCAACGACATGAGAGGGGGCTACATCAGGCAAATACTTCACTCCTTTTTGGGAGGGGGGGGTAGAGGTGGACCCAGGGGCTGGTGGTTGGGTGTGTGTGTGCGTGTGTGTGTGTCTGAGTTATAACAATATTGATAAACTGTACAGGGTCCTGTATATATCTGAACTTTGTGGCAGGGTCTACAAAACGGTAGTGGAGGGGGTTGTGGCCTGGAGGAGTGGGCGGGCGCTCAGTCTGCACTACCTGTGGACGGGCAGGTGCAGCCCGTTGAGGGGGTTGAGCGGGTGGGGCAGCGGAGGGTGCAGCTCCAGCTGGGCCAGCAGGGAGAAGTGGTCCGAGGGGATGTGGGGATGGGGGCAGCCCGTGATGTTGTTGTCGACGAGCCACTGGCTGTCCAGCGGCCCCAGCAGCCCCGCCACGCTCATGTGGGTCTTGGAGAAGAAGATGTAGTCGATCACGCCCTGCGGACACCGGGACACTGTCAGCGGGGGTTCGGCGGGCGCGGGGGCACGGCTGGCCCTAAAACGTCAGAACAACTGCAGTCTGATCAGACTGTTACTAGGTCAAACTGGTCCGATTGGGGAGGTTTTACGTTTTCGAAGTTTTGCAATGACAGTGTGTCGATTAGAAAAACGGTAAGATTCAGTTGAACGAACCTTTGGCGAAGTAGGATTCAAGTGTGAGTAATTGGAATACAAGGCTGACTTACAAAACGAAAGGTGATTTAACTGAATAAAAGCTGATGTCAAAGATAGAAAGTGATTGAAGAGCAGCGATTACTCAGAACACATCAACTTCTGATTTCGTAAAATACAACTCATGATATGGAATAAAATTCTGATATACTATAATAAAAATCTGAATTTAAAGGAATAAATGTTAGATTTATGGTAATGGAGAGAAAAATTTCTAAAAAATAAGACAAAATTTATTGATCCCCATAGGGGAAATTCCTTTGTGCGTAAAATATTACGAAACATTACACTTGGAACCACAAAAATTGGTGAAAAAATTATAAAAAAAGATAAGGGAAGGTCTCCCGCTGTTTCCAGGCTGAGAAGACATTTTCACAACTGAAATTTGAATTTAAAAACAAGGAAAAGGCTAAAAGTAATGCAGAAGTGACTGCAACCAGATGTGAACCAGAAAAAAATGACTTTTTTTAACATGTCTGTCAGACAGACAACTGGGTGTTATAATGCTGAAACAGGAGTTTTCTGAGTGGAGTCTGGTTCTGACTTACTCCACTTTTGCTGCCTCATTGACTGCCGCTTTTTTTTTTTTTTTAAAGCCCTCTGGTTGTTTGACAATATTTCTAAGTCACTATTCTGCATTTACTTCCTGTTACATCTGGTTTTAACTGCTCTCCTTTTCGAACGTTCAAAGTTGGGGGTCAGGCGGCGGCACCTTGAAGTCGTAGGTGTAGTTGGTGTAAGGCATCAGGGTGCTGTCGTAGGCGCTCTTCAGCTGGAAGCTGTGGGTGATGCTCCCGTCCGAAGTGCCGTTTTTTCCGTTGCAGCTAAAGTTGGTCAGACATTCGTTGTAGCGCAGCTCCTTGAAATCCTTGTGGTTCTCGGCCACGCCCCCGTTACTCAGGTACTCCACTACACCTGGGACACACACACACATACACCGACCTCTGCGGATCACGTCTCGGTATTTCTCAAATAGTTCATCTCTATAAATACGTAGGTACATTTTGGAAATACATGTGAAACGTTTTTTTCAACAAATTATACAAAAGTGATGAACTGGTCCACTATGTGTTTAAACCCATTAGTTAGTCATTTTCAAATCCATTCAATCAATCAAATGCACTTTAATTGAAAAAAAAAATTGGAACTACGATTCAAATCAAATTAAAAAATTACCTAATATGAAACCTTTGAATGAATTTAAACTATAAACCAATACTAGACAATCAATCAGTTAATTTACAATTCAGATGCCAAATAAATCAGATTAAATCTTTACTGCCCACTTATGTTTGTTTGTGTGTGTGTGTGTATACATATGTATATTTTTGTGAATTATATCCTGAGCAAGAAACCTACATCGTACCTGTATATGTGTGTGTTTTCTGTATGTGTGTATGGCAATATATAATAAATAAACATGTATACACACACACACACACACATATATATATTTCTATACCTATATATATAAAATCAATAGTTAATGTTTGTAGCTCAGGCCCTGTTCAGTGGCTGGAGCTGCAGAAGTCCTACCGGAGTCGGGCAGTGAGTTGAGGTCAGCGCAGAGGACGATGGGGATGGAAGACGGGTCGGAGGTGGGCGAACCGGTCGCCACGGAGCCCGAGGCCCTCTCGGCGATGCTCTTCAGCTCAGACAGGAACATCATGGTCTGGATCAGCTTGACGTCCGAGTACTCAGGGTCCCAGTGCATGTGGGCGTTGGCCACCAGGATGAGCTGCCGCTCCTGCGCCGCCTTCAAACCTGTTGGCATAACGCAGCTAAGGAGGACCCACTTTAAGGAACGTCAGGGAAAAACATGAAGGTGGTGCAGTTCACACTGACACTCATGCTTGTGGTCATGCTTTGGGGATGTGTGTGTGTGTGTGTGTGGGGGGGTGACCGTTGACATTGTAAATAATAGAACGTGTTTCCCTGATGTTCCCCGCAACGTTGGCTCTTACCACCAGAGAACAAGTCTCTGTTGATCTCCAGCAGGACGGCCACCCCGATATTGTCCTTGGTCATCACCCTGTTCAGCATGACCTCCGACCCCTCCGAGTTGGCCATGGCCACCTGGTTGAACTCCACCGTGTGTTTCTGAACCAGCGTAAACCTGCGGGGATCAACAGACTTCGCTAAAGGTGAGTTTCCAAACGGATACTCAACAGAATTTTTCAAGACAATCATTAAGCGTCGATATAATCTGAGCTCTCTCTGTTGGTGAGAGGCGTCGTTTAACCTGGATGGGTCAGCTGTCAGTCACAGGTCCACATGTAGAGACATCCAATCATTCACCCTCTCATTCACACCTACAACTTTAGGTTGTAGGTCTTCAATGAGTCTTCAGCGTTTGTGGTTCAGTCAAGAGAAAATAGTTCCTCCTGTAGCTGCAGATCATTTTGAGTAACCGGGACCCGATTTCCTGAGAAGGCCACTTCCGATGTGTTCCGGCTGGATTTCGCTTCTTAATATATATATATATACATTTTTTTTTTTTTTTTTCAAATTTCCAACTCACTTCTCGGTCTTGAAGAACACCGCA
Source organism: Fistularia commersonii (assembly GCF_037954325.1). Lineage (NCBI taxonomy): Eukaryota > Metazoa > Chordata > Actinopteri > Syngnathiformes > Fistulariidae > Fistularia > Fistularia commersonii. Next base: position 5,956,043 of record NC_141305.1, read on the forward strand.
CATCCGTCCACGTGTTTCCTCTCCTGCTCTGACACCAGCTTGGCTCTGGACTTGGGACAGAAGAAGCCGTCGTAGCCGCGCTCCTTTAGTGTTTCCAGGAACAGAGTGTAGTACTGCTCCGTCTCCACCTCCTGTAACCACGGCAACAGCTTCAGTGGCCTCTAACTGAGGGTAGGTTCAAATAATCTGTCCTGAGAAACTCTGACACACTGCAGGCAAATACAATCAGTGTTTTATATATCAAAACATTGACACACAGGATTTCGGTAAAATACAAGATATATAAAATAGTTTCGGAAAATAATTGCAACTATAACGTGTTTGAGAATAAGTGTGTCAAAGTGCATTATTTTTGGTTTGAAATGTCAAATAAATGTAATTTCCTTATTCTATTTTTTCAAGGCAGGTCAGAATTGTGGCGAGTCTATGACAGGGCGGAGAGCGAGCGGCGTCCTCCACCTGCAGGCTGATGATGTCGGCGTCGCAGTTGGTGATTTCCTCCATGATGCCCTTTTTACGGTACTCCCAGTTGAGTGCCCACGAGGGGCAGTAGCCGTAGAGCTGCCGCGTGGCATATTTGTCACAGAGCACGTTGTAGCACATGACCGTGAACGTGGCTGCTGGACACACACACACACACACACACACACAAATCCTTCAGTGTATTGGAAATAATTCTACAGTGAAATAAATTAACAATGGCCTAGATTGGTGTGTAAGTTGTTACCACAAGGAGGAACCTAATTACTTTTTCTTTCTCGTTCTACAAACGTCCTTCAAATAATCCCCCCTTAGCTGCCTTTTTTTTTTGCGTATTTCAATCTCATTATTTCAGCCACTTCGAGTTGATACTTTTCACTGCAGTTTGACTTGAAAACTGATGGTGAAATTATCTAAAATTTGGCAGCAAATAAGCTGAAAAATTAACAGGACCGCATAGAAAACCAAACCAAAATGACTGAAATCAGCGAGATGGGTTTTTATAGATTATTAAATTGGTCTCTTTTAAAGCCAAGATCTTTCCCAAAAAAACGAAAAGCAATGAAATCCCAATAACGAGTCAGTTTTCTGCAATACCGCCCTGCTGCCACCAGAGGGCGCTGTGGTCCCATCATCCCACCTGAGGGGATCATTTGGTCTCGCTCCTTCAGGGTGATCCAGGGTCTTTGGGGGAGCTGCTCTGGGTGAACTGCAGGGGGGCGAGGGGAATACATACTGGAGCACCTCTCTTTTTTTCTCTTTAAAAACAGAAGTTTAAATTTAAAATGCGCAAGAAAACGCGTCTGTCTATACCTGCGAGATTGTCGAGCATGTAGTTGAGGAGCTTCCTGGTACCGTCGGCCTCCTGGTACAGGTTGAGGATGTCCTGGGTCAGAGGGTTTCCTGCAAAACAGCGCAACATCCCCCTGTTAGCCCCAACATCCCATAATAATCCCCAATAATCTGTCAGATTACAGGAGCATAGAAGAAGATCATAACTCATTGGTAATGTTTTTGAATTTTTTTTGTAAATATACTGTGTCAGGGATAAATGACATCATATAGTGAACAATATTAAATAAAAGACAAATTAAAATGAATAAAGGCAACAGTTTTTTTTTTAATCTAAATAATCCTCAGAAAAATAATTTTTTGTTTCTGGTCTTATTTGATTTTAATTTGATTTTTTTTTTTTTTTTTTTTTTTTTACTGTGACGTTTGGTGGTGCTCACCTTTAAGCCCGAGGGTCTGGAGCTGGAAGAGCCTCCCCAGTTCGTAAGGCAGAACTCGTAACAGATTGTTGTTTAAAAGCAATTCCCTACAGGGGTGGAGACATAGACGCTGTCAGTCAAACCCTCCGGCCAGCGCCCAGCCTCCTCATCCTCCTCTCGCCTCATGCCGTCACTCCCCTGACGTTGGAGGTAAGCCCTCGCCTTGAATTGCTTCACTTCCTTGTCATTTAAAAATATAGACATTTTAAATCAGCGATCCAGTCCTGAGTAAAGACCACCGTGTTTGATTTGTCCGAATCACTGTAGGTCAAGAAAACGCCGCCTGTTAGAGGCCTAGAAAAAAAGGTCTGGGCTTCACTGCTCCGGCTGCTGCCCCCGCGACCCGACACCGGATAAGCGGGGGAAGATGGATGGATGGATAAAATAACAAATAAGAAATAAAAAAGTTCATCAAAAATTAAATGAGTTAAAATAAAATAAGGCTAATTCAAAATAACAGAAAAAGAAATGAACTATTTATTTAAGTGATCATCAAAAATAACTTAAAATAATTCCACCAAGTCACATTATTAATAAATACATTAAATTCAATAAAATAAAGCAAAATTAAACGAGTGAAAATAAAAGCATGACTTTGAATTCATTTCAATAAACCCCCCCATATGCTACCTGAGAGAGACCATGTTGCCCAGCTCGGCGGGCAGGCTGCGCAGCTTGTTGGACGACAGGTTCAGGTAGACCAGGTGGGGCAGCTTGGCGATGTCGGGCGGGAGGCGGCTCAGGTTGTTGTCGTTGATGTGCAGCGCTGTCAGGTGGGTGAGCGTCCACAAGGAGCTGCTCAGACTCCGCACTCGCCCTGCAGTACGGTGGGGGAACAACAGGCGAGGGGCAGCCATGACAATGGGGAAACATTTTGTCCCCGTCCAAAAATCCAAACCAAAACCTCAAACCTCAGTTTGTGGTTTTGAACAAATCTTTTTTTTATAACCACTTCCCTTTGAAAGTCTCTTTGGCAAATCACCATGGCATCTTTACTTAAAAAGAGGTGAAAAATGACTGAAAACAACCCACTTATCAAAAGAAACAGAAGAAAATGTAAGAAAATGTAAAAAAAAAAAACAGCTCCTAAAATCTTTTTCCTCCTGCTGACAAACTGAGTTGACCTTCACTGGAAGTTCCTCCCACAGCCTTTCATTCTTCCAATTCCATCATAACAATCCCACTAATCTCTGAACACCTGCAGAGGAGTCAGGAGCGTCTCCAGTGACCCCGCGATGTCCCCATGGCGACCCCACATTGTCCAACCTACCAGAAATCTCCAACTCCGCCCAGTGGGACTTCTTCCCGTTCGCCGCCTCCTCGGCCGACATGATGGTATAACATCTGCGGGGATCTGGAGGATCATATTTTTCCTTTGGCATACCTGTTAATCTGTGAAAACAAACACACACATAATCTGGATTAAAATCCCTGTGACAATTTATTGACTTGCGCAAAACAATTACAAAAACTAGCTCAAAATATCTGGAAGTACTGTAGTGATGAAAAAAGAAGCAAGAAAAGTCTTTATCCACCCTAAAAACCTATTAATAATAATTTGGTTATCTAACATTATTCTTACTACTTAACTACTTACTAACCCAAATAATTTTATTGCTATGACAATCAAAATATTGTTTTATTCACAATAATTTGAATACAAATTATAATGAAAATTGACAATCATTTGTTATAATTTATACTGCTAATGAATAATACAGTATGTAGACATGTAACTCCACTTTATTAAGGTTTAGTGAGACTAAACGCTGAAATCAGACCCCCCCCCCCCCAAAAAAGACAATTATACACTATACAAATTGTCAGAAGTTTCCCTTTCAAAAGTTGTGAAATGACCTGACAAATCTTTATAAAACGACCAATAATAAAGAAAAATTTTGCTTGATAAAGGCAGAGAATTTCCTGGAATAAATTCATAATTGATCAGTTCTCTAAAAAAAAAAAAATCACAATTGGATACCGGCTGACATTTAAGGACTTGGACCAGAACAATTTAAGGTTTCAAAATGAAGATATAAATATATTTTTCTGGCTTCCTGAATGCTTCTTCTGTTCCCAATATATTGTATTAAATAAATTATTTAGTGTGGAATCTATATATTTGTATTTTTCACAAGTAACCGTATAATTATTGTGAATATCAACATGTACATAACCTGCCAGTAGTTTCTTGTGAGAAATTTGGGCTTATAGTTCTATTTTTCCACTTTCCTGTTCTTCTCTCCCCTTCGAGGCTATTACAGTTACAAAGAAACAAATGCGATCATTGCCTTTTCCCAGAGGTCAGAGAAAGGTCATCCCAAACGAAAACTGTGTTCCTGCAAAGTTATCTCATCCAGGTCAGCCAAAACAGTTCTACTGTAAACACCCACACACACACAATTACTTCGCTTTACATTTATATTTATATTAATATTCAACCGCTCCACCAAACAGCCTTGACTGACAGGCTGAAGGAGAAGGAGGAGCAAGAGGAGGTCTGTTTATGGAGCAGCTCACTCAGATTACAAGTCACTTTAAACGCATGTAAAAAAGTGATTGCTTACAAAAGTACACTTTTAAATAAAAAAAACACGTGTTATAACGCAGTAATAGATCAAGACATGCGAGAGGAATGGGAGGAAACAACGGGAAAAGACAAACATACAAACAAAAAAAAAGTTTGGGACAGGACTTACGTAACCTGTTTACACACCGCCCGGTCACAAGCGACGCCGGTCAGAGCCTTAAGGCACACACACACACACACACACACACACACACACACACACACACACACACACACACACAAAACTCCGAGTTTAAAAATGTTAAACTTTAGCGCTAGAAACACCGGCAAATAAATATTTAATTAAAAAAAAAAAGTTCTTGTAAACTTTTGTTCGCACGCAACAAACCAACAATCACAACAATAATACCGTTGCGATGGCAACGGCCCCGACAGCTGGGAAGCGAGGGCTCCAAACGTGGCCGTCGTGTCACGCACGTCAGAGACCCGAATGGGGCCAGACGCCCCGCCAGCTGTCACATTTGACACACACACACACACACACACACACACACACACACACACACACACACACACACACGGGGTTTAAATGGCTTGGTAGCGGTGTCGTGCGATCACGGGGGTGGGAAGAGGGCAGCAGGGGTGTTGGTGTTGGTGGTGGGTCGGGCTCCGAGCACGGATTCTTTTAGCTAGCGGCTAGGGGTCGCACGACACCCGGGCTTCACCGAGTCAAGACTGCGCGGCCGGAGGTGGAGGTGGTGGTGGAGGGAGGTGGTGAGTGTTGGAAGACGAGGTTGGACACGGCTGGAATCTGACTTCACGGCGATATTGGACCGCGGCGCGGCGTCGTGAACGTGTCAGCCGTGTGAGTAAAAGCCTGCGAGCGGGCATTACCTTCATTCGGGGGCGGTAGAAGACGGTTTATTGAGGGGCTCGGTGGAGACATGCAGACACGGCGGGTGAACCCGTTCAGACCCTGTACGTCTCGGAAACAGAAGGAAGAACAACAAACGCGACTTCCGCTCGTGCCCGTCCGCCCGTTCGCGTCACCCTTCCCCCCGGGCACTCGCGTCGGGCGGAACGACTCGGGAAGTTATTTTAATGTAAATAATAAAAAAAAACGATTATGAAAAGGCATTTAGTTATTGACGCCATGTTTGAGTGACATTTACTGTGGAACTCCGTTCGAATATCAGCTCGTTTTGTTAATGGCGCTCGGTATCCCATGTCATATTCGTGATTCAATTTTAGAATATAAAATCAGATATTAACAAAAAAAACCTATATATTCCAGTGGAAAAGCCAGCCGATGTTGATAGTAGAGCTTTTCAATTGGAGCAGGCTATTTTACACTTTCACCCGGTTTATACATTTTTACTATTTCCAGGTCAAATATGGAATCCGTGTTTTTAAAAGGGGGGATTGAGCGGGGCTTTCCTCGGCGGAACCTTTGGTCCGATCACTGTTTTCACCCGGACCAGTGGCGTCCTCATCATGGCAACCTGCACGCGCAGCTTCTGGAAAGGTCAGTTATGTTACGTTGCTTATTTTTATTACAACCATTCCCCCTTATTTAAATTTATTTTGGGTATAAACGAGTGTAACTTCAGGGGTTTCTGAATCTATATATGGGTTCACATAACCGTCTCACGGTTGTCGTAGCCCGTTAGCTTAATTGTCAAAATTACCCCTTGGAAGTGATGCATCTGATATAAATACAGTCCTGTATTCATAATGCAAAGAGGAACAACACGAATGAGGTAATATCAGTATTATTACCATTTAAAAGTGAATTCGGCGCCAGGTAATTCATCTTTTTTATTGATTATTATAAGAGCCGTCCAATTTTTCCTCCCTTCGAGCAACCGGTGGTTCCTGAAGGGAACGCGCCGCTGTGGACGGTGACGACCTGTGGGGAAAAGGTTTAATTTACTTAAAATGTAATCATGCTGACCGAATTATCCAGTTGCCGAATTAAAGAGTCTTAAATGTTTAATTTCGTTTAAACGTAAAGTTCCGTTATTTAAAAGCGAGTGTTTAAGCTGACTGAGGGAGAGGGTAAAACTGTCAAATATCATAACACGGTTTCGGGGGCCCCAAAGCTGACATAGCAGTTGTTTATATTGCTATTGATTTTTGATTGATTTTATAGAATTATTATCAAATAGATCTTTTTATAATTTTCAGACAAAATCAGTCGTCTGTGTCCATGTCAAAATTAAGTGACAATGCAACAGACAAATAAAGCAGATATGAAACCTTTAATATTTATGCAGGTCTGAGGTTAGCTGTCAGATAATCATACAGATGAAAATACATTTACAGAGGAAAATGTCAACACCAGTATTTTGTTTTGCTTTTTAATTTAATTTCGTTATCATCAAGAAAATTTCGGGGGGTGATCTTGACTTTCAGTTATTGTATCTACAGTGATGTTGAATCATTGAAGTCTATTTATTTTTCATGCCGCTTATTTGTCCCCCCCCGCAGCCTTAGCTGGATGTCGGCAGCAGCTGCCGGGCGCTGGTGGTCCCTTGCCAGCATCGCTCCCCCTGAAGGGCCCATCTCCCCGGACGTTTGCTGCCGTCAGGTAAGCTCAAAGGGAAAACCTTGGAAAAGTTTCACGTGCTTCGGCCTCAGCGATGCTTAAATTCCCCAACCCTCCTCTGCTGCCCTGCTCTCACCTCAGGGCCCAAAGTAAGAGCAAGAAGGTGGAGGAGCAGGTGACAAAGGAGAAACGGGTGATCGATGATGCGGGCAGGCACAAGCCTTTTGGCAAGACAGCGTGGACACCGGTAGATGACGTTTACGTCCAGAGGTTCTATCCGCGGACAGTCTACCAGGCAGCGGATGCTATCGACCTACTGAAGAGCTTCCAGGTGCTGGACTTCACTGCCCCCAGCCAGCCTTTGTACATTGATCTGAAGCTGGACATGAAGCTGGAGAAGAAGGTATTGTCTCTACTGGCTTAAGGCCTGTGATTGCTGGAGTGTTGGGATGGCGCCTACCTAATTCTATTTTAAATATGTAGTGAAGTTAATTTCAGAATGCAGCTTTGAAACGTATAAGTGTCATTGCATTAATTCTTAACCAAAGGTTGTTGAATGAACATTCCCATATTTCCCGACAGAAACGGGTCGACCCCTTTGTCAGTACTGTCCACCTGCCCCACCCCTTCAGGACCGACCTGAATAAAGTGGTCGTTTTCACCGAGGTGAGACGTCAGACCTTCCTCCAAACCCTTGGTTCATCTTCATTTCACGGCCTGCTGCTCCTCGCGGCGGCTAATTAGCGGCGGCACCTGTCCAGAACTAAAGGCTTTTCTTGAGGTTCTGATTAACATTTAGCTGCTTGTAACAGGAGGACCTAGCCTTAACCACCACGAAGAGCTGGCCCTGGGGTTTGACCAATCAGATTTAGGTCCGGCGCTGACTCTCTTTCTCCGTCTTTCTGTCTCTTATTCTCTCTCAATTTGCCTGCCGTCCTCCCTCCCATCTCTCATCCTAATCCTCTCTGTCCGTCTCTCCTCCTCTTTCCATCTTTCTCTCTGTCTCTCTCTGCATATCTCTCTAGCGCTCCCCGTCTCTTTTTTCGCTCTATCTGCCTCATCTTCTCTCTTTATTTCTTTCAATTCCCCCTCTTGCTCCCATTCTCCCTTCCCCCTCCTTCTTTGTTTCTCTCCATCTCTGTCACTCTCTCCCTTCCTCTTTCTCTCTCACTCCCTCTTTCCGCCACTCTCTCTTTCCCTCCCTCTCTCCTCCCCTAACCCCTCTCTCAATCAGTTTTTCTCTCTCTTCCCTATTTATCTGTCTCTCTCTCCCTGTGTCGCTCTCTGCCCCCCCCCTAGGATGCTATTCAGGCTCAGTTGGCCCTGGAGAACGGTGCCACGTTTGCCGGAGGATCAGATCTCATTCAGCCGGTGAGCTGTTGACTTTTTTTTCCTTTTTCTCAACAGGTTCAAGAAAATCCAACAAATGCAACCCAGACAGACATCAGACACCTCATCAGTTTGGCCTTCTAGAAAATAAAACAGACATGCTAACAATTATTCACTGACAAAATGAGAAACGGAAAAAAAAATCTGCCAAACTTAATTTGAAATAAATCAGCAGTAAATAATGAAACAAAAATTAGCAGTTCTTTTTCTTTTAAACCAGGAACTCCCTCGAGAATTAGACTTAAAATGAGGAGCATATTCAGCTGTGGGGAAAAAAAAACAAATTGCTCCAAATTTGCCAGAAATGTATTTAAAGAATATATTTGCCTGTGAGGTCCAGATGTTTTAGCTCTACAGGGTGTCCCAGCCTCCTGCAGGACGGATTATAATCCCATCCTTTTTTCCCATGGGCAGATTTTAGATGATCAGATTTCAGCAGATTTCTACATAGCTGTGCCTGACATCCTGTCCAAACTGACGCCCCTGAAGAACAAACTGAGGAAGAAGTTCCCCAAGAGCAAGAGAGGTGAGATCTGACAGAACCATCAAGGGGCAATTTCTTCAGTAAGAAATAAGACCCAAACTTGCAGGAAATTACAAAGATACTCAGATTTATAGAAATTCCAAAGACATTTACAAAAATAAATCAGAGAATGATTTAATAAAAAAGACTAACAATCAGAAAGGAATGGAGCAGAGGTTGAGTTCAAGTCATGGATTACCTCACGTTAAAACAGTCCAGCAGTATGGGAATTATGATGAACGTTGGATTGCCATGCTATTAACAACACTATATTTTGGAAATATGTAATTTTTTTAATAAAAACATCCTGATAAAATAACAAAAATAAACATGCCAGACAAAAACAAAACATGTTTCCATTGAAGAATAGTCACTCATAACGTGTCGACCTCCTTCCTCTGTCCATCTTGTTCTGACAATGATGTCTCCAACCGGCGTCTTTTTGTTCCCCCTCAGGCTCTGTTGGAATAAACATTCCCAAGATGCTGCAGTTGTTTAAGACGGGCCATGAATACTTGGTGGAGAGCGAGTGCTACGTCAGGACGCAGGTTGCCGCGGTGAGTCCACACTCGTATGCACACTCACACACATGCAGACAGTGTCTTCACTTTAATAAAGACAGGTATTTAATCAGCTGTCCGATCCAGCAGTTGCTCGTAGTCAAACATACAGGGGTGATGTGACCGTCTGTGCGTCAAAGCTATGTGACAGTGTTTATCAAGGATGTGAAGGTAATTTCAGGAGGATTTCATTAATAATAATAATTTAGCCTGTGAGAGGCACAAAAAAAAATGAAACAAAAGTAGGTTTTTGTTGACAGAGAGTGGATTTGACTTCATTTCTTTTTCTCCTTCCAGCTTGACTTTCCCAGAGAACACATCATTGCTAACCTGCAAACCATCCTGACGGACATCTGCTCCCACCGACCACCGCACACCGGTAAGTTCACCAGCGAGAGACTCTTCTCATCCTAATTTTGTATCCGTTTGATTCTATTCTGTATATATTTTTTCTCCCCCCTCCTATTCTTTATGAAAACACTGCTCCATATGAGAAAAAAAATTCAAATAGAGAAATAACCTGAAAATATTCATGTCAGAAAGTCTTTTTCTAGATAAACAGCTAAAGAATGAACCTGGAAATGAGTGAAATGATTCTTTCACATCAGCCCGAAGTGCCTGAGAGCACAGTCTGCAAAGAATTCGGTGAAATTACCCGAAACCAGTTGTGATGAGAATATAAACCAAAGAAATGTGTCTCTGCACACAACAGTCTAGGGTAGCTTTGTATCTTCCGTTTTTTTTTTTAATCTTTTTTTTTAATTTATTTATTTTTTTCACCTCTGTAGCTTTTGACAGGTGTATAAAAAGTATACAGTTTCTTCCCCAAATAGCTTTCAGGCACATTTTACAGCTGCTTTTGAGGATTATCTTGTCGCCCATTTCTATGCGATGGCTTGCTGAAGCGGTTTCCATCTTCTTGGAGAGCCTTTCCCTCTCACAGAACTGCCACATTCTGTCAGATGTTAAAAAAAAAGGTATAAAACCGTCTTAATGCGCAAACTGATGAAAAGTCTTTCGGCATGCAGACAGTCCCGGCAACACCTGATCGTTAAACTCGAATGAGGTGAGGCAGCACCAACCCCCCCCCCCCCCCCCCCACACACACACACATTTCAATTCACTGCGTTGCTTTCGAGTGGTTTGGACGGACAGCAGATGGCTGCGGTACTGGCAGAAAAACGAGGGGCGCGCTCCAATGGTTGGGCGAAGGATAGAAACCCAGAGGTGCTGCTCTGAGTTAATCATGAGAGGGCTCCTCCTTAACGAGACCTTAGCACAGAGTGACACAGAAATCAATATGCCGGAGTAAATTGGAAGTAAATACCCGGGACTGTGGCGTTGGGCTTGGTTGTGTGGGCGGTGGAATTGACGGCGGCTGCTCAACATGATCTCCCGCTAACTGATTTTCAACGAGATGTTGTTGTGGAGTCTTCGGGATCTTTTTTTTTTTTTTTTTACCTTCGGCTTCACAATCCAGAAAACCTGGCATTTGGAGTTACCCGATTTGGCCCAGGTCGAGATTTCATTAGCTAAAATACCATAATAGCGTCAAAGCGGAGTTCCCCAAACCTCCATCAAGTCAGTGATGTCAGGCTATATGATGGACAAAGTCAGGACCTGGAGTTTGTGAGGATTAGACCCAAGACTGGACTGAAAATGGGCTGAAGCTGGTACCAGGGTGAGCCCTCTGAGATATCCAGTGAAGACTGATACAATATCAGTACTGGACCGTTTTGAGGCGGAGACCAAATCGTGCTCAGCTAACTAGCAGGGGGCGGGTGTGCACTTTTCGCATTGCGGCATCTGTTTATTTCTCTTATGTTGGAGAAGGCAAATATTTCAAAGCTTTTCATAAATCAAACTTGGTCCTCTAATAGACCGGTATTTCCTGGTGTGTTTACTGACACATGAAGATTAATGTTCCAAGGTTACCTAAAAGTTTTGTTTATTTTTTCTTTAAAGTTCCACTTAATCTAACGATGCCGCCTTTCTCTCGACCCCCCCAGGCCCGTTCATCGAGCGAGCGATCCTGGCCAGTCACACAAGCGAGGCCCTCTGGTTCGACCCCCAATCAGTTTTGCCGCGAGCAGTGGAGGAGAGAGAGGAATGACCCGCTTCACATTGTATAAACTCGCCGCGCTGAATAAAGTGTTTGCTCTGAGTCTGTCTTGTGAGTAATGGACTCTGCGAACCCTGGAGAACAGAGGAGGAGCTGACGTACAAGGTGACCAGCCGAGAAAAGCCTCTATTAATAATCCCCCAGCCCATAAATCAGCCAGGGACCAACTCTAGGAGGCAATAAACACTTGAACCTCCCGGCCCCCGGGAACATCTGCCTTCCTTTCCTGCTCTGTCCTTCACAAAAATTGTCCTACTTTTCACACATACAAAAATGAGGTTTTATATCAAGACGGCACAGCTATTTACTTTCTCCCCCCCCACCAAACACCTGCTTAAAGGCTGATTGCGGGATTAATGAAGGGTAGCAGCAACCAATGCATCATTTTTGTCCACAATTTTACCCAAGGGATCATTAAAGTATTTAATTCTGATGTATTACACTTTGTGCAAGGTAACAGCACTAATGGTACACTTAGCCTGGTTAATGGATATGACTCATGGCCCGTTTGAGCCTTTGAGATGTAAATATGTGTGGCAAGGACGATGAAAGGCTCAGTGATACTTAGATATACTAAAACACTAAATTGATAATGAATGCTTGACGTTAGCCGGCTAACTGACCAGTGTTCTGGCCAAAAATCCAAACTACACAACATGTCCAAGAGGGTAATGAAGGTCAAAGAGTGCTAGTATCAGGCTAACTGAGGCTAATCTGTCTCTCGGGTCACAGAAGGTTCAAATGAAACTAAAGCTCACTTGGAAATTGTACATATAAGCTAACGGTAGGATAGGCTAGTGGTAGGTGAACTGTGACAAAAACATCTTAAAAGATTGTTATTCGTGACTTTAAAAGGCGTTGATGCACTGGTAACAATACGTCTTAAATGCAGCAGTGAAATTCACCCAAAATAATCCCATGGGACTGAATAATGAATGAGATTTAAAAAATGCCTACATTGTAGTGGCTAATTGTCGCCATTAGCGTGCTAATGGGTGCTAATACCTGTGCGAACAAGGAAAACGTAACTGCAAAATTATCCCAACATGAAGCTGGAATAGTTGAAACATTTTCTCCTACAGCATCTTAACTGTCTCCGGAAATGTAGACCGCATAGTGAATATTGAGTAAAATAAATAAAAGAAATGAATTCAGCCGCATTCCTTTACCAGGGACACAATATCATTTCTGTCCAGTAAGTCAAATAGCCTCTTGGCTAACTGGCACATTTGTGGGAAATTTTTATTCATGTGCACGCTCCCTAATAATTCAACCCATAAATAAAATAAAAAATATGGCAGTCGTACAGAACCCTTATTTAGACTTTAATGTCTCCCAAATGTCAGCAATTCACATTTTAATGCTTAATAGTCCGCGTTGTTTTTCGGAAACCGGTGGCAGAGAACCTCAAGTCGCTCGGGCTGTAGCTCTTCTAGTTGACCGCTAGGGGGCAGCACCGGTCAACCCATGGCCGCGAATTCCTTCAGCGGAAAGGATGTCGATGTTTTTTTCTTAATTTTTGTCGATTTAACCGGATTAATAATTTGCAATTTGACCAAAAAAATCCCTTGTCATTAATTGAAATATTGCTCCATTCTTGAATAATCATCAGATCAGCTATTTGTCAGTTATGTGGGGGATTTAGGAAATAAATTGTGTTTGTATTGATTGGTTATTCATTATTTACCAAATCCCTCGGGGACTCAGTGAGTCACAGCAGCACAGCGATCAATATCATTCCCGATCACGGAGCTATCAATATGAAATGAATCTGCAATGTGTAAATCAGAGTGAAGTGATGGAGTGAACGAATCACTGTGTGGGACACTAATTGATTGATCGATCGATTTAGCATCAGCCGGATGTGCCAATGAGTCACCGCTTGAGCAAGTTATTGATTATCGATTACTGGCTGGGGTCAGCGAGGAATTACCTGACTGATTCATTAAGTCAGTGATTGATCGAGTTAGGACCAATTAATGACCGATTATTTGTTGTGTGAGGGACTGAATGACCGGGCAATTGATAGATTGCATAATTCAGCCTGTGTGAAATGGATTAATTGATAAACTGATTGACTTACTGTGAGAGAAAGTGAGTGAGTGACCACAGGGACTGATCCATTGATTGGTCTTCCTCAAATTTATTCACATCAAACAATTGCTGGCTGGTTAGGGTTAGGGTTAGGGTTCAAATCTAGTTGGTATTGGAAGCGCCTTCGATTTATTGTAGTTTGGATCAATTCAGAGCCGATCAGACCTGATTGGACCTGTTCGCACCTGTTTACACCTGGTTTAACCTGCTTGGATCTGTTCACACGTGCACAGCTTGTTAGAGGACAGATTAGACCTGTTTGCAGTTGTGTAGACCTGGTTGGACAAAGTAAGACCTATTCACACCTGGTCAGACCAGGTTAGGCCTGGTCATACCTGGTTAGATTATGTTAGACCACGTTAGACCTGTTCACACCTGGTTAGACCAAGTTACCCCTGTTCACACCTGGTTAGACCTATTCAGGCCTGGTTGGACCAGGTTAGACCAGGTTAGACCTGTTCCCATCTGATTAGACTTGATTGGGATGAGTTGTAACTAGTTGTAACTGCTTGGACTGGTTCACACCTGCTCAAAGCTGGTTCTCATATTTACCAGGAGGCACAGAAAAGGAAGTGACAGGACACAAAATAAATAATGATGGAAAGTTTTCTGTACTGTAAAGTTTTTCTAAATTTTGCTAAATTTTCAAGTGGTCATCTTATTTTGAGGTGAATTTTATTTTATTTGGGGCGTCGTGGAGCAGCAGGTATAGCAAGTGAAGGACTGCTCAGTATGCAGGCCGGAGAGAATTGAAGCATCAACCTTCAGATTGGAGGGACGGCCACTCTCCCAACTGAAAAACAGCTGCTCCCAAATATGTTCACTCTACTTGTGGATTTATTCAAAGGTGTTTTTTATTGTATTTCAAGGCGATTTATTTCAATTTATTTATTTTCAGTTATAATCCCCTTAAAAAAACATCTGCATTTATTTACATTTATTTTTGTTTATTTAGATAAATACATTTCATTCATGACATTTTATTTATCAAATTTGTATTTATTTAAGGTAATTTAAATAAATGAAAATGTATTTAAAGGTGATTAATGTCAATTTAAGGGGACCTTTTGTTTTTGACTTCGAGGTTAGTTTTTACTTTAGATTTTTACTTTACTTAAGATGTTTCTTCTATTCAAGATTGTTTATTTTAACTTTTAAGGGAATTCTTTGACATTCATTTTAAGATGGTTTTCATAATTATAAGGTGGTTTACTTAAACGTAGGGGACATTTCTTCATTTTAAGGTGGTTTCTTTAATTTCAAGGTAATTCTTACTTCAACATGGTTTCCTCTAAGTTGGTTTAATTTAGTTTAAGGGGATTTTTACTTCATTTAAAGGTGAATTAAATCATTATAAGGTGCTTTATTTCACTTGAGTCGCTGTCTGCTTCATTTTAAGGTGTCTTACATAATATAAGGGTGTGCCTTTAATTTTAAGGGGATTTTTATTTAAATTTCAGTTATATTTCATTTTAAGGTGCTTTAGTTTATTTTATGTGCTTCATTTCACTTTGAGGGGATTTTTACTTCATTTTAAGATGGTTTCCTCTATTTCAGATGGTCTTTTTTAGGTGATTTTTTTAACTTCATTTCATGCCATATTAATGCGATGTTTCTTCATTTTAAGGTGGTTTACTCTAAATCTTAAGGTGATTTTAATATTATTATATGGTTTATTTAATTTTAAAGTGATGTTTACTTCATTTCAAGATGGTTTCCTCTGTTTAAGGCAATTTCTTTTATTTCAAGTTTTTTTATCTTCATTTTATGGTGATTTACATCATTACACGGTATTTTCTTTTTCTTTTGAGGTGATGCTCCTTCATTTCCTCTATTTAAGGTAGTTTATTTGATATTCTTCTTTTTCTTCAGATGTGATGTCAAGTTACTCCAGATGTTCAGTTACTACGATCTTTAGTTACAAAGATGTTCAGTTACTTTCATGTTTAATTACTTTGATGTTTAAATACTGTGATGCTAGTTACTTTGATGTCTAATTACTTCTGATTTCTGAGGGTAAAATTTTCCGCTCAGATGTTTTGGATCAGAAACAGGCATCCAGGAGATAAAGAGAGTGTGTGTGTGTGTGTGTGTGTGTGTGTGTGTGTGTGTGATGAGACTCTCCATCATGCTGGAGTTTTACACTTTTTTCACCTTTTGACCTTTGACCTTTCTTGGTTCGCCCATCTGTGATTGACAGGTGTCCAGTCAGGGTTAAGCCCCGCCCCTCGCCCCTGTATCAGCTGGGATTGGCTCCGCCCCCTCGACCGTGTGAGCAGGATTTCATTATGGAGCCACGATTGAATGTAAAATCTCATTTAGTGTTATTTATTTAGGTGAAGTTCTTGATATTTTCAGATGATTTTAATCCCATCTGTCAGGCTTTCCATTTCACGGTAGTTTGTTGGATTGTTTGCTTATTTCATTCAGGAACCTGTTCATTATCTTGGGGTGAATTCACCGACATTATCAGGTTCCGTTATTATTGGGGTGAATAACATTGTGATTTCAGGTAATTCCTTCCACATCATGCTTTCGTTTGCTCATGTGGTTAATCTCCGGTAATTCTCAGATTATGTGCGATGGCGTGCCGCGTGGCTCGCCGAGCGTCAAAGACCGTAGAAAAAGGCCAAACAGATTCCGATCCGGTTTCTGGTTGGGGACAAAAGCAGACAGGGGGGGTTGGGGGGTCAGGGTCAGGTTGCATCATGTGACTCTCAGGAATCCTCAGGCTCTGGTTAATCTCTGGGCATTTTGGGGGGGGGGGAAAAATGGCCTCAACCCACGAAACCGTTCGACGGAGCCCACCTCTCAATCCTAGTCCGGCGCCATGGCAACCATGTCAATCAAAGCTGCAGGCGTGAAGAGTCAGAGAGCGGTGAATAATCTGATTTCAACGCCAAGGATGCCAGCGATAATCTGGATTATGCTGTTACAACTTGACCAGGGATTAAAGAGTGGGAATGACTGACGGGGATCAAAGATGTTTCATGTTTCCTGTGAAAAGGATTTTCGTGAAATGATATTATGAGTCAATATTATCAATATTGTTAAGGATTTTCATGAAATGATATTATGAGTCAATATTATCAATATTGTTATGGATTTTATTGGAAACCATTTCAAAGAAAATTTTAAATTGGATTTTAATCATAGTGAGAATGTGACCCGTTTTTGCAAAATTGGTAAAGATTTATTTGAAATCCAGCAGGGTAGTGGCAATTTTGATCTCTTTGTAAACTAAAAGTATCGTTCATTTTTAGGGAAAGTTTATAGGCACGCTTTTATCATGGTAATTTTAACTAATTCATAGTCACTTTTCCGGTCAATTTGACCATTTTTTAATCTAAAAAATATTAATATTTCGTTTCCTACTCTTTCCAGTGAATCTGTTTTTTTTTGGCCATTTCTCTCGCACTTTTTCCTCCGATGACGTCTTAATTTCAATAATTTATTTCCTTTAAATTGACGATAGATTTGCTCTTTATTCTATTTATTTTACTTATCATTATTTATTGATATCTTTTTTTCGGATTTTAATTTCTTTCTGTGATTTTGTTTCATTTTAAGAAAATTAATTTTCTTATCACCCCACTGAATTTCACGGTTTCACTGGAACTCCCATCCGATGTTTTCGAGAAGACTGCGAGTGCGTCCACGCACACACACACACACACACATAAATCCCAGCAGTTGAAGAAAAGTGCGTGTACACACAAGCACACACTCACGACACGTGCACGCGCGCACACAGATACATCGCGATCAATCCCAGCATCTGAATGTGTGTGTGTGTGTGTATGTGTGGGTGCACCTATGTATGAGTACGTCCCAACGCACGTGCTCGCGCACAAACACACATCCCTCACAGTGTGACGTGCACGCTCCAACACTTGGCTGTTTTGCACACACACTCATGTGCACGTGCGCGCGCGAACATCGCGATCAATCCCAACAGCTGAAAGTGAGTGTCTGTGCGTGCACCTATATCGAAATACGTCCCAAAATGACGTGCATGCGCATAAACACGCTGCTCTCGCAGTGACACGCACACGCGCCCAACAATTGACTGTTTTACACACGCACTACACACGCACTGTTTGAGTAGCTGAGATTGATAGCGATGTTTGTGTGCGCGCGCGTGCACGTGGCGCGCGTGTACGCGTGCTTTAAGAGACTCTCTAAAACAGGTACACGCACTTTTGTGCAGCTGCTGGGATTTACAGGAGGTTGTGCGTGTGCGCGTGCGTGTATGCTCTAAATCCGCAGCGGCGGCGACCCGGTAAGATTTTCTGTCCGCGCGGCGAAACGGCCGGAGCGGCGGGGAGGCGGGACGTCCTCCCGGTGAGAGAGAGGGAGGGAGAGAGAGAGAGAGAGAGAGAGGAGGAAAAGGAGGAGGAGGAGCGGGGGGAGGAAGAGGAGGAGGAGAAGACCAACCGCGTGCAGAAACACTTCAAACACTCGCTGCGGGAACCCGACAAAGTCTCTCACGCACCGTCACTGGCAGCGGCCGCCGATCCCACCGCCGCCGCCGGAGAGTGACTGACAGCCGGCCGCCTGCAGACGCGTCCTCCGCCCGGTGGAGGAGCGCCCCGGTTCCCCCTCCACCTCCACCTCCAGGTTCCCGGCCGGGGCCGCGCCGCATTCCTGGCCGGAGCGCAGCGCGCACGGGTCGGACCCGGCGCGCTCCGTCCCCCCGGTTCTTTTTTTTTTTTTTTTGAAACAACTACCGGATTTTTTCTTTTCTGGTTGGTGTCTCCCCTGCCGCCGGACACCGGAGCCCCCGCCTGCCCGCCGGGTCTCTTCGCCTCGGTCCGGGGTCTGAAGCCACCGGGCGCTGGTCATGGACGGATGGTGGATCTTAGTTGGCGCGCTGACCGGGATCCTCACCGGAGCCCCGGACACGCACGGTACGTTTGCGTGGAAGAGGGGGGGTGTTACGGTGAATGTAGGTCGGGGGGAGGGTGGGGGGTATCAGAGACCCCCCCTTCCGCGCACGCACGTTTCCGATCGATGATTTTGGGAGGTGAATCGATCCTTCTCGGATTCTTGCGGGGACCCTGGAGGGTCGTGACCCCCGCGGGGACGGTTTGGGGATTCTTGAAACAGGAAGGGGGGATAAAAAGGTGCAACACGTGACCCGGCGGACCAATCAATCGATCGATGGAACTGATCGAAACGGAAGTTTGTTATGAAAGTTGAATACCCCCCCCCCGCAAAATGTCTTTTTTCAATCTTCATTATAAGGTAAATTCCGGACCTTTTAAGTTTTTTTGTGTGGGAAAATCCCTCCATTTACTTTCCGGCGATTTTTTTTTAGTTGATTCTTATTTTAAATTCCCTGATTTTTTTTTCTTTGCGGTTAAAAGTGATTTCTGTTAATTTTTTTCAGCTGATTTTCTACTATTTTATTTTTCTTGAGGGTTTTTTATGTTTGTGGAAATAACTTAGGTTTGGGATGATTGGGAAATGAATGGGAAATTTCAACATTAATCTATTGAAATTTTCTTGTTTTCCAAGGGTTTGAACAGATTCTTTACATTTTCTGTTTTCAGCAGAAAAGAGTGTAGCAAATCCTGAAATTGCATCTAAATTTGAGGATTTTTTTATTTTTATATTTATTTCTGTTTTTTTTTTTTAGCTTTTTTGGCAATATTTTTTGTCCACCATTTTCCCTTGGCAGCCAATTGAACAATTTTAATTTATTTTGAATTTTGTCCAATTTACCTGTATTGGTTTAATTTGCGCTAACTTGCTTATGTTTTTCTCATTTCAAATTTTGAAGGAAATATGTCCTGTTTTTAATTTTTTTATTTTGAGATTTGATCACAATTTTCTTCCTGTTGCTGGAGTTTGTTTTGTTTTAAAACAAATTAATTATTTGAAAAAGGAAATTTATGTTTAAAGTTTTTTTTTTGTTTATGTGATATATGGATACAGTTTATCTATATGATTTGCTGTGAATTTTGAGATAATTTCTCCTTTAAGGACCTCTAATTTGACTTAATCTACATGAGGGAAGTGTGTGAGAGTGGTGCTTGCTTGTTGCATGATAAATACACACACAACACGCCCATACAAACCGATTTGACACACACAAACAGAAACACACAAGTATCGACAGGCAAGCAAACACACACACACACACTCACACACACTTATAGACGAACCATACAATCACACATACAGATTAGCTGGAACATCTCATGTAGATGGACCCACACACTCGCAGAGACAGATGTATTGGCAGACACACACACCTAGACACACACATGTACAATCAGAAACACACAGGTAGAGATAGACACACACAGACGTATAGACACATACACATTCAGTCAGATATACACCAAGAGAAAGACTCTCACACACACAAACACGTACAGACAATTGTTTTTCTGACATTCAATTTGTTGCCTTTCCTGAATTCGAGGGCCGCCTGACGTCAAACCGATGGCGATCCGTTCGCCGAGGCGGTCGGCATCCAATCAGCTAACTTTTAGAGGCAAACATCCTCCTCCTACTTGTCCTTCATCTTTCTCGGCCCTTTATCGCTCCTGCTGCACGAAACTAGGATGTGGGAGTTGGAAGCAAAACAATGAGAAAAGTTGAAATAGTTTGACATTTAATTGCTGCTCAGTGGGTTGAGTTTTTTTTTTTTTATTCATGTCCTCTTGGAGAGATAAAGACTATTCTTTATAAATATTCATAAATCAAAATATAATCTGACTTTTTTTTTTTTTTTTAGGAGAGGGAACTGATTCTATTTCCACTCCTGAAGAATAAACAAAGTGGAAATGAAAATAAGCAAAACTTGAAATATTGGTCAGTTTTTACTCAAAAAGACGCTTGAGTAAAATTGACCCGAATTTCACCTCAAATCTCGTGAGAAAATTTACCTTAAATATTTGAAGTTTCCTCAAAATGAAAGAAATCTCCTTAAATGTATGAAAAAAATACATTTCTATAAATACATGAAGAAATTCGCCCCCTGAAATTGTGAGAAAAACACCTGAAACACACGCGAGTTTCATTGACGATCAGATATTGATTAACCATCTGTCTTTATTTCCCTTGTCAAGCCCATTTTATAAGGATGTAAAGTCATTGATTACTTGATCAGTTTTCTCAGAGACTGATGGTTCACCGCTGGTCAGTTTCGGTGACTGCCAGAGGAGTATGGATCACTAATCGATCCGCAAAAGGTCTGATCAGGATGTTGACATTTGGTTGGTTTTTGACCGTGACAGTTCAACAGCGGGTTGAATTTAGGTTTCCAGGTTCTTTTTGGTGGAACGTCTCAGAATCTCAATTAAACCCGAGAGAAAATGAGAAAGTGTCCAAACAAGTGGTGATAAGATACCGATTTGTTAATCTTTCAAAGATGTAGTCTCTGGTGAATCTCGTTTAATCCTGGATCTAATCCGTCTTGTCCTCCCTCCCCCTCCCCCGTCCGCTCAGACGGGAAGACGGAAGCTTTGCATCTTGACAATGTCTCCCTTGCATTTCCTCCGCCCCAATCTACTAGTCCAACTGACAGACGGTCAATGGATGCTTGTTAGAGGGCGGGTTGAATCAAGCCTTCCAGGCAGCAGTTGAACATCTGTCAGACAGTAGTTTGATGCCCGCGCAGAGGAGTCTGACACCGGACCGACGGTAGTTTGACCTCCGTGGGCGGTACTCTGATGTCTGTCCAATCACAGTTCTATCTGTCGGATGCTAGCATGGTATCAAACCGATGGCAGTATGACCTCCTCTGGGCGGTACTTTGGCATCTATCCAGTGGTAGTTTGAGCCCCTGTCAGGCTGTCATCTGACCCCTATACGGATAGTTTGACCTCTGTTTGACACAAGTTTGACGGGCCATAGTTAGAATTCTATCCGACCATGTTTTGACCTCTGTCTGAGTATGGTTTGATATCTATCCAATGGTAGTTTGAGGCCTGTCAGGGTGTAGCTTGACTCCTATCCAATGGTCGTTTGACCTCTGTTTTACGTGCAGTTTGACGTCTGTGAAAACCATTTGGTCCTCTGTCTGACGGTACTTTATCCAATGGTAGTTTGACCTCTGTCCGACCTTAGTTTGAGGTCTGGCTGATAGTAGTGTGCCTACTGCCTGATGGTGGATCGAAGTCTATGACGATTCACATCGCTCTACAATAGTTGGATGGGGGTTTGACATCTGTAGGATAGTGTTTCGGCATCGTCCAGATGGTTTTAGCTCTGATTGGGCGGAAGTTTGATGTCCATAGAGTGGTGGTCTGAGGTCTGATGGTGGTTCACGTCTTTCCGTTGGAAGTTGAAGTTCTGTATTACTGGAGTTTGAGGTTCGTCGATCAGTTTGAGGTCTTCCTCGCGGTCAACTGACGCTTCTAATCCATCGTTTTACAGATGTCGAGTTGTTGTTATCTCTCAACTGTTTGAATTTTGACCTTTCGTCGTTCCTCAGTCTGACAGTCCAATCAAGTTGTTTGTCCGCCCGATGTTCTAACCCTCAATCACTTTTTGACGCATTTGACATGAAAGCTTGTCTTTTGTCGCTTTCAAAACCATTTTTTAAATGTTGTTTTGATTTGATTGTGAAGGTTTTCCAAGTTTTACTTCCTGGACTATATTTAGTGCTGGAACGTCTAACGTTGTCCTTTTGTTCTCCGTCCCGCAGGAGCTTGTGTCTACGAGGGATCTCAGTATGCGGTAGGTGCCTCCTCTTCCTCTTCCTCTCCGCCGCTCTGATTCGGATCCCGGTCCGTTTGTAAAGCCTGATGGGTATTTGCTCATGTTTTATTCACACTGGACATTAGCGCATCGGAGCATGCGTGTACGAGCGCGCGCGTGTACGTGTGTGTGCGCGTGTCATCGGCTGCACTTCCTCCCTGCGTTGACGGGTCTCATCTATAATGCATGGCGGACGCTGACTTTGTGGATGATAATGGCGATGAGACGGATCATGATGCTGCTAAAAGACGAGCCGCCGATACTCGTCCTCCCTCTTCCTCACTCGTCCTCCCCAACCTCCTCGCTTCTCCTCCTCACTCTCCCATCTTCCTCCCTCCGCTCCTCCTTCGTCCTCCTTCTGAGCTTTTCACCCCCCAAGTTCCTGGCGAGCATCCAGAGCTTCGCTGCATCCTGATTGGCTGATTCCCGACAGATTCATTTCATAGGTCGACTTCCTGTGTCTGTGAAGTTTTAGATGGACGTCATCGTGAACTTCCTGTTTCGGTTTCACTTCAGATGATTGTTGATGATGTTAGGACGCTAGTTTCTAAGAAAGTTTCATTTCTAGCTAACTGATCACCTCCTGTTCCTGAGTTGCTCCAACTTGTAGTTCATTTCCTCCTGTTAATTTCTTTTTGTGTCTATTTTTTTCTACAAATTGACTGGTTCCTGTTTTTCAGCTCTTTTTATGATTTGACTTTATTTTTTTCTCTTGTGAAGGTACTTTTAAGGGTAATGTTTTTGATTTTAAAGGGTGTTTTTTCATGCCATCTTTTGGAGATTTTTTTTTTTTTTTGTAATTTCGTAATTATTATTATTTTTTGGATTTCCTTTCTGGATTTATGTCGCTTCTTTTTCACCTGTGCGGTGACGGCTCTGGGTTTCATTTCAATCCCGGGCCCAACCTCGAGGTCTTGGAAGATGTTAGTCGTGACCTTTGACCTACTTCTGTATGATTTTTTTTTTACCTTTTTAATTTTGGTTTGAATCTTCAGCCAATTTTCGGCTGTAACTATTATTCTTATTTATGCCTTTCGGACGATTCTTTTCAGAGTAACTTTAGTTGACTTTCCCGCTGTATTGCAGTTTTTTCCCAACTCCTGATATTTCAGGTCAGTTCCCGTTAACCCTTTCAGGTGATCTTTCTATCCTTGGAGTTGGAGTCCGAGTTTCTGGACAGCTCGGGCCAAAAGTTCCTCACAGATTTTCTCTGTTTAAATAAATTCTTGCTGACGCGGCGGCGAACCTGGCGCTGCTCTTCCTCCTCCTCCTCCTCTTCTTCCCCGCAGCTTTGTTCTTGCTTTTCTGCGGGGTTTTGTTCTCCCTGGCGAGCGTCCAGAGCCTCGGCTCGGAGGTTCTGCCTCTTTATCCCTCGAAGCTCGCCGCCCCGGGACTTGGGTCACGTGACTCCTGGAAGACGGGCGCCAGGGCCGGTTGGAGGTTGTAGAAAAGACGATAGCCTTTGATCGTCACCGGCTTCCCGATCGTCGACACCCTCCGACGTACGGCCCCGGGCGGGTCGATGCGGAGGCCGACGGGAGGTGCGTTGGTGAGGAGGATGAGGAGGGAGCCTTCTGAGCGAAGGCTGTGTTTTAACCCTTTTTCGGCTTTTTCCTTTTGTTGGGAACGCAAAGCAGAGATTCTCTGAACTTTACAAAAATACCACTTGTGACCTGCAGCAACTAGTAATTTCTTTTTCTTAAAAAAAGCCCTGAATCCAAGGTTCTGGCGGGGGGGGTGTCGCAGTTCCCAGGAGGGATAATGACGAAGGCCGCCTTGTTTCCTGCCGTGTTATCAGTGTAATTACAGTAGAGGTTTAACAACGGTGACATTCCTGCAAGCACCTACAAGACCCCCCCCCCCACCCTGCACCCTTGCACCCCCACCCTCGCAAAACACATGACAACACACATCCTGTTACTTTTCCTCCGGCTTTGCAAGGAGGGGGATCATTTGTCGGAGCGGCGGGAGTAAAGACCGAGCTTAGAGGAGGAGGTGATGTGTGTGTGTGTGTGTGTGTGTGTGGAGACAGGTGGGACGTCCCGGCATGTTTGAACACAGCCGGGAGAAGAAGGCCAACCTGGAGTTCAAAGTGAAGAACTCCCTCCTCCTCCTTCTTGTAATGCCTGGAGTGGCAGATAGGAACAAATGGAAAAAAAAAAACCTCAGATTACAGAGTGGGTCGCCATGGAAACCCCCAGGGCTCTGGCAGGGGGTGTTGATCTCGCCGATAAAGAAATCGGAGCAAAACAGAAGGAGCTTCGCCCCCGACGTGAAGTTTATCTTCCCTTTCCTCGTATCAAAGTCGGCCATTAACCCGCTGTTCACCTTCACGCTTTTCTTTTTCTTTCCTCTTCTGTTCTGTCTTTCTATTTTTTTCCCTGCTCCGTCAGGTGGGATAAACACAGAGTTCAAACGAAAACAATTAAAAATAAAATGTAATACTTCACTCCCGTCGGATACCTCCATTTCTATCAAAAAGAATCAGCCGATGTTGGCTTCGTTCCCGAAATTGAGTCGGGAGACGATCGATAGCGTGTAGCATTAGCATTTATTTTTGGGGAGAAATGATGGTCCTGAAAGTGCTGCGCCTCCTGCGGATCCTCGTCAAAACTTCACCCTTAGTTTATTTTTTTGTTCGCATTTATTCGAGTTATGAGGTAATTTTTTTCACTTTTGTGTAAAAGTTAGTCCTTGCTCAATTATTTCTGGGTCTTTTTTTTTTTTTTTTTTTTTTTGACTGTATTGAAGCGGTGTTCTCTGACGAGTTTCAAAAGAACGAAACGCTTTCAATTTTCACTTTCCCGCTCCAAAGGCTCAGAGCCGATACCAGCTAGAGGCACCTGTAACCACCTGTCAATTAAAGGGTCAGCTGTCAATCACACGGCCTCATATAGAGATGTCCAACCATTCAAACCTACGCACTGTTCAGTCTTTAATGAACCTGCTGTTTTTGGACTGTGGGAGGAAGATGGAGAACCCAGGCAGGAGAACATGTTGAGAACTCAAGGAGGGAGGAGAACATGGCAAGAACCCAGTTAGGAGAACATGGAGAACCAACCCGGAGAGAAGGCTGAGCGCTGCTAACTGTTCTGGAGTTCTTTCTTTCTTTTTGCAACTGCAACCTTCCTGCTGGTGTCTGAAGTTGTTCTCATTTAAAAACATGGGGCCGGTACCTCCACTCGCTCTCCGACAGCTCTGATTTTTCAAGTTGTCTAAAATTAGCCGTCCGAGGTCTCCTGACGAGTGCGCCGCGTTCTGTTTTCTTTCCATTTTCTCCGATATGGAAGTATGGGATGGGTACAACCCTCTCGCCAGAACCGGCTCCGGCTCTAATTTCATTCAAATGAAACCGGTCTCTGTCTGAGGAGCCTTGGCGTGAAAACCATCTGAAAATGTTTTTGAAAAAAAAAAAAAACATCAAGCGGGCATAATTTTATGAGATGTCTGCTCCGTACTGTTTGGATATGTGTTTTTTTTTTTTTCTTCCAGCCGCGTGTGTTTTCACACACCTCGAACGGTTTTGTCGAGCTGGAGGAAGTGTATCTTAGCAGCCCATAATTATCGCCTCGGTTAAAAACAGGCGAGAGGGATGAAGCGACACGTCGATCCTCCGCCCCCCTCGCCCGGCAGTTGAACCCGGGGAATATAGAAATCATTAGCGTCCCCGCGCAGGTGAGGCATTGCAGGAGGCGGAGCTTAGTCGGGCTTTTAACCCTTTCATTTGGAATGGCAGCGAATTCCTTTGGCGAGAGCGCGCGCCGGGGCAGGACGCCGAGTTTGACCCCGGACGGGTCACCTGTCAATCACAGGGTCAGTTGTCAATCACAGGGCCATTTATAGAGACTGCCAGTCACACCTAAGGATGTTTTCCTCTGTTTTTGAACCGTGGAAGGAAGATGGAGAAGCTTGAGGAGCCCCTGATTAGAGCCTCCTTGCAGCAAGGTGATAGTCGGGTCCACTGAAGTCATATTTTTAATGGAGAAAAATAACTCACCCACTGTACCTAAAATATTTAAAAGTAGCAGAAAAATCCAGCTTCTTGTCTCCGAGTGTTTGTCTTCTCAGGATCTTTATCCTGGACTTTGGGGGCTGCAAGTTATGATGCATAGCAGGTCCGATTGGAGATCGATGACAGCTGGGTCAATCGTGGACCTGATCAGATTCCCCGATGCCGTCTGATCCGACTGGATCGGAATGGGTTCAAAGGAAATCACCTGTGCGGTCAACATTTTCAGAGCAGATCTTTAAACCTGTGTTGATCCGGGCAAAAAAATGAAACAAAAATGCTTCCATTATTCATGAGGCCTCTGGGTTTTCAATTAAACGCTGCAGTTGCTGCCGGGCAGAGGCTCCCGGGCCAGAACTCATCCGGGATCATTTCATTTTTACTATAAATGCCACGCTGGGTGAGGCATGTTGAAACATTTATCATTATTATTTTTACCACTTTGTCACTTTTTAAATCTATATTTTGCGTATAAGTCTATGTCTGTACGGCGTCCTTGAGTGAAATAAGGCACCTGCAATAAAATGTATTATTGTTATTTTTTTTTTTATTGAAAATGAAGGCGCCTCTCCATCCTAAATCTGCAAAAACATTTTAATCCGGCTCTGATTTCCGTCACGGTGAACGAACGCTCCCATGATCGCACCGTGGCCCCCTGGCCTGGATATCTGACCCGCGCTGGGTTCACTGGCCATGTGGAAAGGGTTGACCCCCCCCCCCCCCCAAAAAAAGCGGTGTAGAGGGTAAATCTCCATGCGTCACCATATTTGGGGGGGTTGACTAGAGAGTCAAGACTCAGATGAGCTGGGATGGGATGTTAAAGATGACTACGGCGCCCTCCGCTCCTTTCAATCCTCCAGACGATACAAACTCAACGTCTAGTTACCTGGGAGATGCTGACTGATGGGCCGGGCAAACCTTGCCAGCCTTGAAGGTTTGATCAATGCTAACGGCTCTGTCTGTGGGAAAATTAGCTCTTCTCTGCGGGAAAACGTCAGATCCAAGTAGTTTAATCCCACACACAGGCGCACACACACACACACACACACACATACACACACACACATGCTTTTAAGGCCAAACCCAGAGTTCAAGCCCAGATTTGTCAGAGGGCTGTTAACTCTGGGAGGGAGGATAGCATTTAGCTTGAAAGCAGCTAAAAGAAACGGACGAAAACATAATAATAGTTATGGGCGGTAATAATAAGCTTTTCAGTGTGTTAACATTCGTGAAAGGCACGGTGCCGTGAGGCGCTAACCCCCGTCCGTTAGCTTTGCTCCATTTACCATGGTAACGTCCCTTGAAATGAATGTTGCTGCCTTTTCATCCAGTAATGAGGGTGATATTCAAATCTGCCGACTGCTAGCATCATGTTTCTTTAAATGTAAACACTGATGTAGCTTTGAACAGTGGCTCTGCCAGTTAACTATGTATCTTCACCCTCTGTAACATCAGATTGCTTCAGATGACCATGCGATATATTGCTAACAACTGTAGCCCTGACTTTTTCAACGTGGTTGACAAGAAATTAGCGTAGTTGCCTCATTGTAAATGTGTTTATGTTGTAGTCTTGTAACTGTTTGCATCATGGTTGAAAAGAAATTTGCATATTTGCCTTGTTGTAAATGTGTGTAATCAGGTAACTGTTTGCATCGTAGTTCCTAATTTGGACCTCTTGATATCTCAGAGTGACTCAAACAGCTAACCACATGCTAACACCCTTATCAACTGATAGCTAAATGTGTTTGAAACCAAATGAAGTGGCAGCTTGATATTATTAACTCATTGCTATCAAATTGCTTCAAAAGCTAGTTGCTCATACTTGGTATAGTCCGCATTGCAGACCAGCTATTTAGCTGCTAATATTAGCAGGTCATTTCAGTCTACTCTGGCGCCTGAGTGGATAATGTTTTATTTTTTTCCATTGTGCTAAAATCCAAAGATCAGAGAGGACAAAAGCTTACACGGTATAAAAAATAGCTCCCTTCTCTGACCATTAGCAGCTAAAGTTAGCTCACATGCAGGCGCATTGTAACTTTGCTATAATTAGTTACTAATGCTAGCTGGTTGTGGAAGTTTTATCGTAAGTTGGCGGTTCATGTCCTCACTTCACCGAAGCCTTTCTGATGTGTTGTTTGTTGGTGTGCGTTCTATTTATTTCTTTATTTCTTTAGCGGAAACACGGCGCTGCTAACGTGTTTCGTAAGACTCCATTTTGATTGACAGCTCCCACTGCTCTATGCGGCTCAGATACACAAACAATTGTAGTGTCAGAAAAGGATGCCACGAGAACAGCTGGATGTTTTGACAACATGTTGTCGTAAAGCTACATTAGCCACACGGCTACCTCGCCTGACAGCTCTGTGACAGCTACTCAGGCTGCTTCTTCTATTCTTCTAGTGTCACGTATGGTTTTCCCTTCTATTTATTTATTTTTTTACACAGAAATCCAGCAGAATGATTTATTCAAGTCGGTGTCGGTGGAAACATAAAGTTTTAAGCGCCGCCGGACGTCGTCTTTGCTCGCTACCGACAGGTGTTGGGTCTGGGGCTAAACAAACAAATCGAACCGAAATAAACAACGTCAGCCGGCGAGAAAATTCATCTGCAACTTAGCGGGGCGACGTTACGTCAGATAAAAGTAACACCTGTTTTACTGCCCGCGCCTGGAAGCCGCCGCTAATGACACCCTCAGCTGCCGTGTGATTTTTTTTTTTTGTTTTTTTTTTCCATCTCCCGTCTTTTCACGAAACAGCTGTTAATCCTTTAGTTTCACTTTGAGCTGCTCGTTAAAAGATCGGGAAGGCGTGAACATTTTTGTTGTGTTCAGCTTAAAATGAAACGGCACGAATATCAGAGAAATGGCACGAAATTTCTGGGAAACTTTGTGAATTTTTTTTTTTGGGGGGGGGGAGATTAGCATTAATTAGCCAAAATTTTTGTTGCTGATGAAATCAACAAAAACATTAGAATTCCCTTTCCCAATCTGTAATATAGTGACCTAAAGTAAAAAAAATTTAGAATCTCCTTTCCCAATCTGTAATACAGCGACCTAAAGTAAAAAGAAAAATTTGCAACAGATGACCTTGGAAATAGAAATTGAAACCAATTGAAACCTGCAAAAAAAAAAAAAAAAGCTAAAATCAATAAACACAAAACTTGGAAGTAAAAAAAAAAAAAAAAGAAAAAAAAAATACAATAGAACTACAACAGCTGCAAGTTTATAGACATTTCACTTATTTGTTGAGAAAACACAGTTGTCCCCTCCCTGTGGTGGTCACATGATCTTTATGGTAGTAGGAGGAGGGGTTCGATGCGACAGCTGAAGGGTGACGTGCAGCGCTTGGTCCAAATATACCCCCCTTCACCCCCCAGGGTGGAATTCCTGCCACTGCCCCCGCAGCATTGATATCTAGGCCAGACGTAGATCGGCGGACCAAACGTTGAACGTAGTGACGAAGTGCTGTCTTTTGACCGCTGCCAAATAGTGAGCCGTTAGTGAGACCTGTCCCCCCGAAAAACAAAGGGGAGATGAAAATCAAAAAAAAAAATCTGTAAAAATTTGACCCGAAATTATAAATAACGGAGTGTTTCAGCAAAATAATCTGTGAAAATCCAAGAAAAAAGATCTAAATTATTTAAAAAAATCATGGATATCATGAGAGAAAAAGGTATAAAGGTCTTTAAAAGGAATTTTGCTGAAAGTCAGCTTAAAAAAATAAAAAATCTAGAAAAAAAATCAGAAATAACATGATAAAAAAAGAAAAAATAATGAATTATTAGTACAAAAAAAAAAAAACTGGTGAGAAACTTTAAAGGTCAGACCAAAAGTAAATAAAAGTTAGATCCATTGGGAATTTCTCCAATTTTTCCTCCTGTATGTTAATCTGTAATCTGCATCGCTGCGTCAAGAAGTAATCGGTCAAGGTCCTTCCTCCTCCCCCGAGTCGCGACCCTGCCACTCGGCCCTTCAGCCGTCCTCCTCCTGCCCCGCCTCGTTAGCGCCAGTTAATTGTTAAAGCGCCGTGACGCCTCGGGGGCCTGGTCGCCATGGTTCCCGGCCGTCCGAGTTCCAGGATCAGCGGAGCAGAACGAGCGACACGGCTTGGAAGCCCACCGCATGGGTCCTGTAACTGGCGGCTATGTGTGTGTGTGTGTGTGTGTGAGTGTGTTTTAACTATATTAATCTTAGCAATTTATTATTTAATCGTCTTATTAATTTTGCTTCTATTAAAAAGCGTCAGGGAGGGAGGGTCTCCGACCTCACAGCATCACAGCAAGGTTACGGGTTCTCATACGACTGGGTTCTCCCTGTCAATGTTCTCCAGGTTCTCCAGTCTGGGTTCTCTCCATGTTCTCCTGGCAGGTTCTCCATCCTCAGGTTCTCCGTCCTCCTCCCACGATTCAAAAAACAGTCGGCATATTCACTCACAACACTAAATTGTCCATATGTGAAAAGGGTGTCTGTGATTGACAGGTGACCTGGCACAGGCTAAACACTGCCTCTACCAATTCTTGTCAATTTGAAAGAAAAATTTAAAAAAGAAAATCATTTTTTTTTTGACATTATACAGTAACTGTTATGCTGCTGTGACAAATGAATCAATAAAGTTTATCATATCTTAATAAGGTTAAAGACAAATTGTGAAATTACTAAAAATAATATGTGTGTGTGAGCGTTTGCGCGCGTTTGTGTGTGTGTTTGTGTGTGGGGGGGGGAGCCTCCCGGCACAAAGTCACACAGTCGATGATTATCTGTGATAAATGTTATTGTTTATTTTCCCTCCTATGTTATTTAGGTAAAACAAAGAGACAGAAAACAAAGAGTGAAAGTTACCTTGAAACTAGTCAAAGAAATATGTTGAAAATCAAGATGAGATTTGGTGACAAATTTAATTGAAGATGAGGTAAAAAATAAACATAAATGTTAAAAAGTTAATAAAAATTCAGTTGTAGACGCATGAAATTACAAAAAGACAAATTAAAG
Organism: Fistularia commersonii; assembly: GCF_037954325.1. Taxonomy (NCBI): domain Eukaryota; kingdom Metazoa; phylum Chordata; class Actinopteri; order Syngnathiformes; family Fistulariidae; genus Fistularia; species Fistularia commersonii. Next base: position 5,987,271 of record NC_141305.1, read on the forward strand.
AGAAAGAGCCGAAACAAATTATCTGGAAATTCAAAATGAACTAATATTTTTGAAAGAAAATTAACAAAAAACATCTGATCGAAATAGTTCATAAAATACCAAATAGCAGGACATTTATAAAAACTGGAGAAAAAAAAATCCACCATGAAACATTTTTTTGAAATACCCGCCCAGAATATTAAAATCAAAATTAGATACAAATGTCTAATAAAAACAAGAAAACAAATCAGTTGAATTAATAATCAAGACAGTATTTATAAATTCGCAAGGAAAACATGTTTAAGTAAACAACCATCACCTGAACCCTTAGAGTCCCGGTTCTGCTACCGGTTTTGGGTTCCCTTATAAGGGAACCCAAAACCCAGTTCTGGTCCAGAACTTTGGTCCTCTGATGATGCTTGTTTGTTTATTTCGCTGTTATTTTTCTGTTTTAGCAGCCTTTAAAATGAACGCCGCCACTGGTTGAGTGCGAGGGGGGCGGAGCCACGGCTCGCCCCGCCCCCCCGCTGGGATGGCCATAAATAGATCATGCGAGGAACCGCCATCCGAGGCTCCGCCGCCTGAATTATTGAGCGAAGGGAAACTCCGGCTGCTGCTTTCCAGACGCTTTGAAAGCAAGAGCCGAGACCCGGTGCGTGTGCGTGCGTGTCTACGTGCATGCAGTCCGCCGTCAGTTTAGCTCCAGGGAGAAAAGTGTTTGGTGAAGTTTGAGAAACAGACGTTTAGCTTCCCATCGGCCGCAACGCTCAGATCAGACTGGAGCTTCTGGCGTTTTCGGATGCTCCGAAGGTTGCTGCAAACTTGCAAACTACGATCTCAGACCCGCTGTCCCATGACCTCGTTCTGAAAGGCCGAATCAGACGGTTTGATTCCATGGAGTAAAGAAACCATGTGTTGAAGTGAGGAGGCGGTTGCTGCAGGGCCTGGGGTGAGAGGACAGCGGTCCAGGACCCTTCGCATAAAAAAAACAAACTATTATTTTGTAAAGTTATAGCCACCAAAAAAGAAAGAAACTACAAGTGAGAATGAGCACTTGGGTTGCTGCAGTTTCAGGACCACCATCTCAGGAACAGATTTCCAGGACAATTTTTTTTTTCCCCACAAAAGCTAGTTTCCACCTGTTCCTGAACTGCTGTTTTAAACTGTCAGATAAAGTTGATGGTTGCTAATGAATGCTATGACCTTAAACTTCCACTAAAAGTTCCACTCTGAGTTCAAATGAATAGTGGGGTGTTGCAGTCCCAGAGGGCAGCAATGTTGGGACTTCAGATCTGCATTTCCAGGACCCTGGATATTTTTTTTTTCCTTTTCAATTTGTAAATCAAAGCTGTCGGTCAAAGTCAATGTCAGCCTTCACCATAAACATGTTATGTTATTCTCCATATGTACTAGACATGAGATAAAAAAAATAATAATGCTATTTAATTATAATAATAGAATGCAGTAAAGTGAAATAAACAAACAAACATTAAACTACAGAGTATAAAGTGAACGCAGATACGATCCACTGGTACTAAGAAAAAAGTATTATAGAGATTTAACAGTATAAGAAACCTGAGATGTATAAATATACGTAATGAATTTGAGTATCGAGAGTAGCAGCAGTTATCTGCAGTTTTGTGCAAAAAACATTTGGTCATTGACTAACTAGTGAACCCCTTGGTAACTCGGCTAATCCCCACTCATGGCTAATGGGTGCAAAAACATACTTACTGCTCCTAACCAAACCGTGAAGTGTTGAAACACCATGTTTTTGCTTCTTCTTCTTTTTCTCCTCTTTCTGTTTTTCCCGGTAGCTCGTTTCTCAGAGTTCAACCCCATGCATCTTTGGCTTTGTCGTCTGTTTTGCTCTTTCTTTCCGATGAAAGAATGCTCCAAGGCTAGATTAGCTGTAGCACTATCTGTACAGTTTAGTGCAAAAACATTGAGTAACTTGCTAACCCTCTTGTGGCTAATGGATGCACAAACATGTTAGCATCTCCTAGCCAAAGTGTTAAATGCTGAAACGCCATGTTTTTGCCTGTTCTTCCTCTTTCCCTGTTTCCCCGGTAGCTTGTTTCTTGGTGTTAAACCCCATCTATCTTTAGCTTTGTCGTTCGTTTTGCTTTTTCCGTCCGATGAAACAACGATCCGTGGCGAGGAGGCGCTAGCCGCGGCCTCTGACTCTGCTAACACTGCTCGCAAACATTCAGTATGCTCAGCTAATGGGTGAGCAAACAAGCTTGTTGGACTGTCTTTAGCACATCTCCCCCCTCTTTTTTGGGGGGTGTATTTGATTCCCTCGGCATTCAAACCCCTCTTATCTGTAAATACCAGCCCGTCCTCGCCGAGCCCAACCCCCCAACCTCCACCCCTCTGCTCTTCAGCTCTTCATTCAACAAGTGCCGGAGGTGAGGATCCCCGTCTTTGTCATCCTGGATCTTGACCTGCAGCCTCGGGGCTCCTTCCTCTTTGCACCCCCCCAACATAAACCCCACCCTGTTTTCTGCCCTAAATAGCAGGGAATAAATGAGTGTCTTTCTGGGGGGGGGTAGCTAAAGATGTCGTCTCTAAGAGAGCTGAAGGGATTTGGGCAAAGAGTGAGGAAGAGGAGGCAGGAAGCGGAACAAAGGGACATGGAGATGTTTATCCAATCTCTTGGGGTTTTTTCAGCTCCCAGGTTTTCTGTAAGAAATCAGCCGAACACAGAAAACTGGAATAAAATAAGATTTTAAACCAAAACAGAAACATCCCCCCCAAAAAATAGAAAATTAATTATGAATATTATACAAATTATTAAAACAATTATGATTTTGAAAACAGCAGTTCAAATTCATTAAAATTTTAAACTTGCAAAAATAAAATGTGCCCAAAAGTAAGCAATTGATAAACCGGTTAATCTGCGAAAAATAAATAAACAAATAACTACATTTAAATAGGTTTTTTTTTCTGTTTTGGGAAGAAATACAAGTATAGAAATGACTAAAATTGAACAAGAACTTCCTGAGCATGAGAATCAATCTTTGGGGACACAAATCCTTTTTAAAAATAAATCACTGTCTGAAAGGAGGAAGAGGAAGAAGGAAGAAGTGGTGCGAACCATCACCGCCGTCTCGCTCAAACCTCCAGAGATTCAAAATAAAAGTTTCCTCTTTGGGAAAGTTGGAAAAAACAATGATGAATTAATATCCAATAAAACAGAAAATACAGGGGGTGTGAAAGTAAATTTATTTCAAATTCCCAGGATGCAAAGTTTAAATCTACTGCGATAAAAGTTGAAGAGTAGATTACTTAAGTGTGTCCCTTTCAAGATAAAACCACCTATCAAAGTGTGAATAATTGTTAATTTTACTTTTGTATGGGATTTTTTTACATAGAAAAAATGAGAAGGATCTAAAGAAATTAAATTTGTGATCCACCAAAACAGTAGACAGAAAATAAGAAAAAAGTGCAAATTAAAAGTGCAACAGGAAATGACCTCAACACCAGGGAGGAAGCAGATTCAAAAACAAGCAAATATATGGAAAAAAGGAGGGTTTTTATTTATACCAAAAATACATTTTTCCATTTTTATTAGAATTTTTTCAAGTTTTTAATCAGAATTTTATTGTAATTTTTTGGGGAGATAGGCCAAAAAAGGACCTGGGAAAGCAAACAAACAAACCTGAAAAGAAAACCTGAATTAGAAATTTGACATGCAAAGTAGCAAAAAATAAATCAATTTCCCATGAAAGTGGGAAAGAATATCCCAAAATACTTTTTTGAAATGTCCCACAAAATTCCTCACGAATCTGGATGAAAATAAAAATAAAAACACAAAGCAAAGATGGAGAAAAATAAACGTCATTGTTTATGTTCAGGAGCAAAGCTCATAAATGTCAAATCAGTTTTCTGTCACAGCCCTAGGAAAATCCGGCGCTGACCTTTGACCCTGTGAGGCGTTCGAGCGACGAGCCTCGGCTGGTTTTGCAGCATATTCTCTCTCCTTCCAGGGAAACTTTAGAACATGCAGACTTTTCTTTCCCCTCCGGCTGAAAGTCCTTCTTTTCTGAGACGAGACACTTACAAAAAAACTCCCCCAGAACAATAACTTCAAGTAATCTGTAAATATTTTTGCTTTTATTTATTTTTTCTATTCTATGTAAAATGATTAGTTTTTTTTTTATAACCCTACATGATTTTTAGAAAAATCCAAATGTTTTCAATCTTATTCAGCTAATTTTTCTTTTATTTATTTATTTATTTTTTTAATTTGATGCTTTGATTATTATTTTTTTTAAGTCGATCCATTTTATCAGATTTGCTCATTTTTTGCTTAATTCAAAAATGCCCCTGTCTGTCAAATGTGAAAAAGAATAATTTGGTATTTCTTTTGATTCTATTTTCCTCTGGAATTTTCCAGATTATCCTCATTGTCACGGTGAAAGTTTTGAACTGATGGTGAAGACGAAGATGAGGGTCTGACCTTCAGCCTCTTTTTTCGTCCCTGTTGATTTATGTCTGTAACTGGGCAAGTGTAATGGTTTCCATGGAGACCACAACAGTTGAAAATGCCTGCTTCATGGGAGGTCTACATGTGACAATATGCATGAAACCATGATCAAGAAAAACAAACTTACTATTAAAAACTCTCATTCATGAATTCATTTTCTGAAAATTCTTGAAAAAACACTGAAAATTGAATAAAAAAAAACAGAATGAATCTTAAAAGAAGGTAAAAACTAGGCATAAACAATATAAATAAAAGAAAGAAAACAAACCTGATAAACAAAGAACCAATGGAAATGAAATCAAGACAAAAAATACAAATCCTGCAAATGATAAATTGGGTGTAAATAAAAAATAAAAAAAAATTGAAATGAGAAAAGGAAGTCATAAAAATGAGAAAATAATTTTGACTAAATTACATTAAATTGCCCCCCCCCCACCCTCGGGCTCCTGGCATGATGCCCTCAGCTGAAGCTTCCCACATTTGTCCTTCCTCGTTGCTGCGGCGACGGCTTCCGCTGACTTGGCCGTCCTTCTCGGAGAATCCCGCTGTGTGTGTGTGTGTGTGTGACGGGGGTGAGGACTTTAATATCACGATACCACAGGCAGGAGGGTGTCTATGGGGTCGTGGGGAAGGCATTCAACTCATTTTCCAAAAATGTAATTTGAACCAGTTTGGGATTCAAATTGAATAAAAAAAAATGAATAAATCACAGTTTCAGGGGGTCTGATGAATCCTAACCCCTCCATAACCCCCGTCCATTCACCAGTCACTAACCCATCCTGTAGATAACCCCCCCTCCGCTTACCCCTTTCTTTTTTTTTATAGCCGAAGTTTCCAAACTGTCTGCTTCTATTCTGGTCCCGGGGGGGGGCAGCCATAGATGAGCCTGCAGGGACAATAATAGCAGGCAATTACCCCTCTTTCCCCCTCTCCCCCCATCTTCTCCACCTCCCATCCTCCCCTTTTTCCTCTCCAGCGACACGGGCTTCCCCTTATCTTGTCTTTAGAAAGCGTCCGAGAGCCCGGAGCCTCGCCGCTGCCGCCGACCACCGGGGGAGTGTAAACACGGCGCCCCCATCATTAACCTGCTGCATCAGGGCCTCCAGCAGCCGTGGGATCCTGGGAGGGTTTATCACACATTCATTCAAAGTAAAGTGAAATAAAAAGTCGCTTTGGATAAAAGCGTCTGCCAAATGACTGTAATGTAATGTAAAAAAAAAAAAAAAAAAATAGGCGCGATGGCGGTTGCTTGACAATCAGCCAGATTGGGGGATTCTAATCAGGAAGTAACTCAATAATCTATCATGAACTAGAAGTGAAAGCTGTAAATAGTTATGAAGAATGGTAAATTTTATGAAAATGAGTGGTAATGCATTCATTATCTATACCGCTTATCCTGCAGTTGCGGGGCGTGTGGGACAGTAGCGCAGATCCAAGCCGTAACCACAAATAGAGACATGCAGGCATTCACTCATTCATCTGTCACGTTTGTTCCCCGACCCACGTTAGCCTAACAAAACAAAATACAACGCAGGCTGTGCTTTGAAAATATATACAATTTAAGTCTGTGGAGATTCTCCAGGTTGTCCAGGTCATGGCGAATTCTTGTCAAAATCTTCTTGTCGTGGCAACTGGACTTGAATTTCTCCACCGGAAGACATTTCACCCCTCATCCGGGGGCTTCTTCAGTTGAGTTGAGTTGAAAAAGCCTCTCGGATTATTGGCGAAACATCTTTAGTGGAGAAATTCAAGTCAAGTTGCTAAATGAGAAGATTTTGATAAGCATACAATTGAAGTTGACAATGAGAAGGACAAGTGTTGTTGGGGATGGAGGACTACTAGGATTTGTTGAGGAGGGTGATGGTTGTTCTGGTAGTTCCGGTCTTGATGGTAAAATTGTGAACAGGTAGTGAGCAGGGTATGACGGTTCCCCCTCACCTCCTAGCCCGCTGCCTGATGGACCATCATACAGGGTACCACGCAGTGATGGAGGAGGTGAGGACACTGGATGGTGGCCTTGTCGACTTGGGTACCAACTTTGGGGGGGATGTACATCTTGCGGATGTACATCTTGCCGCTTGATGACCCTTGAGGAGTGGGTCCCTCGTTTCGGGTCGCTGGTGATGGCGCTGCCCGGAAACTTCAACTGTCCACCGGAGTCTTAGTCCAGAGTCCACTACTTGTACTGCTGAGTTGTTAAGGAGTGGGAGGTGTGAGTGTTTATGAGGTCCACGACCAACTCCAGTGTCTTCTAGGTGTTGTAAATTGTACACCATGTTTTCAGCTGTGACCCTGTGTCCCTGTGAAGCTACCCGTACATTAGTGGACTTTGAAAAGATGGGAAAGGGGGTCCGACAAGATGGTTGCCAACCGGCGCTTGTTACTTGCAAGTTGGTGAGAAAGACCGTAATTAAAAGGAACCTGGAGGGAACCTAAGCAGACGGGGAGAACGTGAAGATTCCTCACAGGGTTGTCTTGAGTCCGAATGGAACCGGGGAGAACCTTCTCGCTGTGAAGCGAAATCGCTAACAGATGCTCTAGCCTGCTGCCCATTGGTGGGAAGGGGAGAGAAAACTAGAATATAAAACTAAAACGAAAAAAATGAAATCCAGAATCCTCAGGAAAGTACGTCCCCTTTTAAAACGCCCAGGAAATGTTTTAGAAATGAACGAGAAAGCCTTCGGGCGACGTTTCCCCTGAAGCTACAACAAAATCACCTACCATTTTGGGGAAATATACCGTATGCCAGGAAACTGCGGCTGAATAACTATATTTCCACCTTTTTTTCTCGATTAATATCTTTTTATGGATTTCAAACGATCCCTCAGGTGTTTCAGCTCCGCCGGAAAAACGCCCTGTAATGCAAACAAACAAACAAACAAACATGCGAAATCACTTCCCGACTCATTTCCTTCCCTTAATTTCTGCTTAATTTCTGCCTTAGTGTCAGTTTCTGGATCTTTGGTGGAAGAAAAAAAAAAAGGGAAATGTGGTTTCGTCCTGATTGGTGTGGGAGTTTTTCCTCGGGGCGTTGGATCCTGACGAGTGGCGGCGGCGTGCGCTGAGTCAGCAAGAGATGGGGGAAAACGGCGTGGGGAGAATATCACTTATTCATGGCGGTGTTTGTCAGTGTGGGGGCTTCCTCCTCACGGTTCAGACGCCGGGGAAAGTTTCCCGTCGGAGATCTAGCCGAAGGCATGGCTGGAAACCCCCCCTCGGAAATCCAGAACGATTTAAGATTAGCCAAAAAACACACTTAATTCCAAATGATCTCAAAAGTAGGAAGCAATTAGCTAAAAATGTGAGCGACCAGGGAAAAATAATTTCACATATATTTGTGAGAAACTTGTGTTATTTGGATGGTGGCCTGATGGGCGACTGTAACCGTTTCCATGGAGACAGCCACACCTGCTTCACAGGATAATATAGTAATACTGGAAAACTAGCATAAATAAGCACTTTGATAAAGAAAAACAGTCAAAAATTTTCCATATCTAACACTAGTGCACTAAATAATTTCCTGGAAATTCTTGAAAGTATTATGGAAAAAAAACTCAAAAATATAAAACATATTAAAATAATGTCAAAAAGTAATGCATAAATTTGAGATAAAAATTTACAAATTACAAAGTACCAATGAAAGAGACACCTGGGAATTAAAACAAAAACAAAAAAATAATTAAAAACCTAAATGACACCAATTTTGCCCGCGAATGTCACAGCCTCTTAACAGCCAAGCTGGGCATCCACTCAAGCAATCAGGAATTAAAATTTTTCCTGTGAAGGGAATAGGGGTGAATCAACTAGCTTACCTATTGGAAATTATATTACCATGGCAACACGTCACTCTTTTAACCGATATTGAGTCAGAATATTTAAGACAAGAGTAAAGAGGCCTGAACAAGGGTTGAATTAAATGAAGAATAGAATAATTAAAAAGCACAAAAGGCAAGTCTGATAGCAAGGGGGTAGAAAAAGTCAGTATAGCGTGAATGAGAACATACTATAATACCGTATTTCTCTGATTATATGTCGCTCCAGACAAAAATGCATAATAAAGAACAAAAAAAACATGTAAGTCGCACTGGGGTGTAAGTCGCATTTTTTGGGGAAATTTATTTGATAAAATCCAACACCAAGAATAGACATTTCATCTTGAAAGGCAATTTAAAATAAAAAATAGAATAGAGAACAACAGGCTGAACAAGTATAGCCTATATGACGCATAAACAATGAACTGAGAACGTGCCTGGTAGGCTATGTTAACGTAACATATTACGGTAAGAGTCATTCAAATAACGATAGCATATAGCACATGCTACAAACAAACAATCTGTGTCACTCTTAATCACTAAATCCAACGAAATCTTCTTCTTTGGTGTCACTTCTGAACAACTCAAACAACTCCGAAGGTAGACAATGCGTCGCTCACTTCCTCTTCTACCAGTACGTCGCTTACGTCAGTGTCATCGTCACTTGCAGTTTCAATTATTCCAGCCTTTTTGGATCCCGACAGGATGGCGTCCTCGCTCTGATAGAGAGACGATTGCGTTGCATGAAGCGGTAACACCAGGAAGGTTCTCCCGCAAAGTCCCTTGGCAACCACCTGGGTGTGAAGACGCAACTGTCCTGTTGACAAGCCTCTCCCGGCAGCACGTTGTTCAAGCACCCGAGTGTGAACTCGTTCCTCTAGCCGTGGCCAGCTAGCTTTTAGCCCGCGATTAGCTTTTTTAGTTTCCTTCATTTCATTAAGAGTAACCTCTGCTTTTCACCAGTCCCTTACAAGTTTCTCACTAACTTCAAACTTTCTTTCTGCTGCTCCATTGCCATTTTCGGCTGCATATTTCACTACTTCCGGCTTGTAACCTGCATAATATGATTTTCTTTTCGGTGCCATTTTTGTTCAGCCCTTCTCAGTTGTTTTTATAAGTTACCGCAAATGTTGAAATGATCCATTTTCATAGGTACAGAAGTAGCAGGTAGCATCTTTTTTTCACAACGCACCCCTGCCATGACCCGCCCCCGCTTAATTTTGGTTGGTTGGCGCGTGTGTGTGTGTGTGTGTGTGTGTGTGTGTGTGTGCGTGTGAGATAACTGCTGATATGTTAAAGACACACACACAGACACAGACACAGACACACACACACATCAGAGCAAGAGAGCTCAATAGTATAAGTCGCACCCCCGGCCAAACAATGAAAAAAACTGTGACTTATAGTCCAAAAAATACGGTAAATACATGTTACTTTATTAAACCTTCATCAAACAAAAGTAAAGAGAAAAACGGTCACTTTACATTGACATAAGAATAAGAATAAGAATAAGAACAACTTTATTAATCCCGAAGGAAATTGCAGTGCCAGAGTTACAGAAAATATAACAGTAATAAATAATAAAAGAAAGGCAGAATTAGAAATAAAAATAAACTATAAACTATAAAGTGTCTCAGTGAAACTATAAAGTGTCTTAGTAAGCAGTGATAAAACTATAAGTGTCTTAGTAAGATAGCGTTCAGATTTTTTTGTATGTGTTACGTTTTGCACATTCTGTGACGTTTTTTTTTTTTCGGCCCAGAAAAACTTAGTTTTCTACGGTTGCGACATGAAAAGTGAGAGAAAAACGACAGTTTAACCAAACCGTTTGCTGAGCGTCAGGAAGAAGACGAGTTTCCGTGAATGAAAAATGAAACGAGACGATTTGACAGCAAAGCGATCTTGTCGGCGGCGATAAAACAGAAACTGGGACTTTTAGAAAAAAAAAACAGATTGTTTCCTCTCTGAAATGGCCCTTGTTTTTTCTTGAGTAAGTGCACGCCACTGCATGAACCCTCCGGCTGAAGGACCGGAGGGTCCCGGAGTCTGACGGCGGCGTCGAGATGAGGTCGTGGCGAATTAAACTCGAGGAAAAGTCGGGTTAAAAGAGGTTTCAGAGGGGGAGGACGGTCTGACCTGGCTTCTCTCAAAGTTCTTTAACTTCATCCAGCGTGTCTTTCCAAAGAAAAATAACTTCCGAAATGAAATAATTGCACCCAAATTAGCAACAGTGAACCCAAAAATGAGGAAAAAACTTTCCCCCTCCTCCTCCTCCTCTGATGACATCCTGAATCAACTCTGTTCTTTCCACCGGACCGCGGCCTCGGCCATCCAGACGTAAATCCAGGAGTCCCTTACGAGTCCTTGCTTCTTGTTTACAGCCCGTTGCCGTTAGTAACAGAAGCTGCGCGGGGCACCGCCCGCTCCTCGGTCGCCACGGTGAACGCCGCTCCTCCGGGAACCGGGATCGCTGATCGATCGGTGTTCCTTCTGCTGAGGAAATGGGCTTAAAATGAGGAAAACAGTGATCAGTTAAATGAGGAAGAAATTGCCTTAATATAAGTAGGAAAAATAACTTTAACTGAGAGGAAATTACTTAGAATAAAGTTAAAATAAATTGATTTGAAATAACAAGGACATGGACATAAAATAAGGAGCAATTTACCTCAGATTAGGAAGAAATCACCTTAAGATTAGTAAGAATTGGCTTTTAAATAAGGAGCAATTTACCTTAAAAAAAGGAAGAAATTACTTTAAAATTAGTAAGAATTGGCTTTTAAATAAGGAGCAATTTACCTTAAAGTAGGAAGAAATTACTTTGAAATAAAGAAGATATGAAGATAATGTTAAACTTAGCAGGAAATAACTTTACACTTTTCCGACAGTCACTTGAGAAACTGGCGAAAATATAAAAAATGTGAATGACATAACTTTTAGAGAAAAAGCTTGAAAAGTTGTCAATAAAAACGATCCTTCAGGAACAGTTTCATCAAAAAGAAATTTATGATAAATTATAAAAACCTATCGATCAGGAAGAAATCTACTCGAACAAAGTATCAATCATTTTAGTATAAAAATTAAAAAGGCAAAATCTGGAAATGAACAAAGAAATTGGGGGAAAAGTGTAAGAATCTATTGGCCGACAGAGATTAGGGAGATGTTGCGCTGAGTGTGTGTGTGTGTGTGTGTGTGTGTGTGTGTGTGTGTGTGTGTGTGTGTGTGTGTGTGTGTGTGTGTGTGTGTGTGTGTGTGGTGGGGGTGTCATTGCTGAAAAAGATGGCGTGTGATTCCGTGACAAAGGGACGGTATCGACCACCATGGTGGTTCATTGTTTCTGCTGCCAAAGCAACCAAACACCCCCCCACAAACACGGCTCGTTTGTCTGCCTGCCGGCCACACACTCTCTCACACACTATCACACACACACACACGCACACACACAAACACACATTGAACTTGTGTTGACGGACATGAGGAATTTTCTTTGTTGTTGTTTTACGCCTGCAAACACACTCGTCCTGTCGCTGCCATCGCTGGAGGTCAGGCCTGACACAGGTGCTGCCGGTGTCTGTGTGAGTGTGTGTGTGTGTGTGTGCGTGCGTGTGTGTGTGTGTGTGTCTGCGCGCACACTGGGGGAGGCGGGGGTCAGATTTGTCCCAACATGTTCCCGTCAGAGTGGAGAACCTGGATTTAATCCCCGACATCCAACCCAGAAACTTATACTATGGAAATGTGAACTTTGAATAGTTCCTAGATTTTATTTGGAAACGTGACGGCTGAGGAGGAGGGAGGATGGGGTTGGAGGGCCGATACGTCGGTCGAGCGCGGAAAGATGGAATAAGTAATAACACGACGGAATGACCTGAAGAAGTGATGCTGAATTAATGGAATACAAATTGGCACGGGAAGTGATTTAGAATTACGACGCCGCATCAAAATAATGCATGGGGGGAAAAAAAGGAATAATCAAACAGGAAAAGTGTCTAGAAATCAGGATTGAGCGAGGGAAGAAGGGCCGCGCCAAGACGGCGCCGCTCAGTATGTGGGTGGAGGTGAGGAGGCGAGGAGGCGAGGATGAGGAGGGATCGCCTCCTTCGGCTGCCGCTCGGTCCGACTTTACAGTTCCTCCTCTTCTCAATCACCTCCCCAACGTCCCCAAACAAGGCGTGTGTGTGTGCGTGTGTGTGTGCGTGTGTGTGTGCGTGTGTGTGTGCGTGTGTGTGTGCGTGTGTGTGTGCGTGTGTGTGTGCGTGTGTGTGTGTGTGTGTGTGTGTGCATCACTCACACTGACAGAGCCATCAGTGGGAGGGATTTTTTCTTGTGAGTGCAGAAATGATGTCGACGCCCTAGGCTGTTTGGACTGTTAGCTAGTTAGCTAAACACACACACCCACACACACACACAGTACATAGTACTGTATACATACACTGCTTATACAAACAATATAGGGAATGCAGTTTTAAATAGAAAAGAAAAATAAAATGAAGTAAAATAAAATATAATAAAATAAATAAAAAATAAAGTAAAAATTGACATCACACATGATAAAACATGTTGTATCATATATGTATAATACATTATATATTTCTTATATTTATTATAAATGATCATAATAATAATCATAATAATCCATATAATATATATATTTGAGCTGTCAAAATGATATATATGCATATATTTAAATACATAAATATATATGTATACATATATATCATTTGAAATAGTGCCCCAGTGGCAGGACCAGCTTAATATATAAGCTTAATCCATTAATACACACACACACACACACACACACACACACACACACACACACACACACACACACACACACAAACACATATATATATATCAGGGTGTATATCTACATCAGGGGGCTTCCTGTGTTCTTCGTGTGTCTGTTTCTTTGTATGACATGAATTTTTTTACAAAATTTGAAGCTGAGGGCTCGAGGGGTATAATGTTTATCAAAAAACTTATCGAAATTAACTTTTTGAACATATTGCCCCTGAAACTAAAAAAGGTTTTAAACAACTGCCTTTTAAAACATTAAACATTAAATGAAATAAAAATCAGTTGCAATAATTTCCTATGCGTCTATCTGCGGCATTTCTAGGGTAATTTCTAATAAAAAAAAGTTTCCACAGCCAAAAAGGAATTTCTTTAAAGAAAAATCCAACATGCCTTGTGTTAGTAAGAAAATAATTAAAACAACATTAAAAGCAAGAAAAATCTGTTGCATTTACTTCATATGGCTCTATAAGCAACACATTAATGGTTGTTTGTCTACATATGTGGCCCTGCGATTGACTGGCGACCAGTCCTAGATGTAGAAATAATATTAAACTTAAAAGGAAAAGACTTTACACTTTGCCGACAGTTCTCTTAGAAACTGGCGAAACTATAAAAAAATGTGAATGACATAACTGTCAGAGAAAAAAGCTTGAAACGTTGTCAATAATAATAATATGAATTAAAAAAATATGCAGAAAATAAACATAAACATCAGGATCAAATTCACCAAAAAGAAAGCAGAAAATGTCTAAATTTTATGATAAATTAGAATAAAACAACTTCGATCAGAAATAAATGTATCAATAATTTTATTTAAAAATTAAAAAGTAATAAAAATCTGGAAAAGATGTATAAAGAAATTCGGGAAAAAATGTTATAAAATACTAAGTCCTCTTTTTTTATTTAAATTTAGACAGAAATACATGTGTTCATGTAGACGTCACCCTCCAGGCCCATTGAAAAATGATGAGAAAAAGGTTCCTAATGCGTCGGTATGCGATGCGAGAGGAAGCCTTCAACATTTGTCAGGCCGTTGACGCACTGGGATGAGAATGGGCTGTGAAAAAGCAGCTTTTCCTGAATAATTCCTGGCACATTTCTCCCGGAACCTGTCCACATCACGTACGCTCCATATGTTGTCAGCGCCGCAAGTTTATCCCATGGTAGGCCCATTTCATCTACGTATCCGCATACGGCTTCAAAGATATCTTTTCCCGTAGTTGTGCCATGTATTGACCTGAACCCCAAAAGTTCCTCTGTTACGCATAGATCTGAGTCCACTCCATGGATAAAAATGTCGCAGTATGTACGCAGGTGACTCAGCAAGGCCAGCTGATGAGCGGGTGGGGCTTACGCTTGTCGGCACTCAAGTGATCTGCCACAGCACTCCTAGTGTGGTGCGGGACTTGTATGCTTGTAACATATCAGCTCTAATAGTAATGAGATACTATCCAAAGATAATTCCACTTGAGTTTGCCACATATGGTCTAGATAGCGTGTGAATGAAAGCATGAATGTATGGCTCTATATCACATGTGAGTGAGGGTGAATTTTTGTACGACTCTAAGGGATGTTTGAATGAGTTAGTGAATCATTTGTGTACACGATGTGTGAATGAGAGGGTGAATTTACGTATCTATATTGAGTGTGAATGAAAGTGAATTTTTTCTCAATGTTGTGTGAATGAGAAGGTGAACTGCCTCTGTTGTGTGATTGAATAAGTGTATGCTTGTCCATTAATATATGTGAATAAAAGGGTGAATTTTTGCATGTCTATAAGATATGTGAACGAGAGCATGAAGTTATGGTTCTATGTGACGTGTAAATGAAAGGGTGAATAGTTGTTTTTCTATACAACTTGTTCATGAGAGCATCAATGTTTGTCTCTACATGACCTGTGATTGAGAGCGTGAATTTTAGTCTCTATATGTTGTGCGAATGGTTGTATGTCTGTATATGTTGTGTGGATGAGAGGGTGAACGCTTGTCTGTCTCTGTATGAGGCCCTGTGATTGGCCCAGGGTGAGCCCCGCCCCCGTCAAATGCCAGCTGTGATAGGCTCCTGCCCCTTATGACCCAAAGTGGAGGATAAAAGCGAATCAATGTAAGAAAGAAATTTTAGGTTGAAATGATAAAGAACAAGGAGCAAAAGGTAAAACTGGACAGTATCTGCGAGGAGGACGGATAGAGGTGAAAGTTGCGCCTCCTCCTTCTGCCTCACCACACTTCTTTCCATCAGGGATTATAGCTTATCCTCCCCATGCCGACAACACACACTCAAACACACACACAATCACCATTGTGTGTGTCTGCATTGGATCAAAAGGAGGGCGAAGGTCAGCTGATGTTCTGCCGCGTTTCATCCTGTTACCGCAAGATATTTGTGTAATTACCGTAAACAGACGGGCGCAATGATGGGCCACTCAGTGATGTGAAAACACAGGAGGGAGCAGGTGTGTGTGAGTGCCTGTGTGTGTTTGCGCGTTTGTGCAATGATGTCAGGTACCAATGAGGCGATGAGACTGTGGAAGTACTTCAGAAGCAGTGAGTCAACTTGAAAACTTAAAAAAATCCTCTAAATTGACAGAAAACAGATAAATAATTCTTATAAAAATGGTGAAAAATGCGAGTTATAGAAATCTTGGCTGAAGGTATTTTTTAGATTTACAAGAAATGATGAGTCTCAACAAAATACTTGAAATTCAGTCAAAAATATAACTTACTGGCAAAAAAGTGTCTCCGGCTCAGTTTACTGTCAGGAAATGATCCAGAAAGTAAACTGAGCCGGAGACATGAAAAACTTCATATCATAGTAATCTGATCTTTGCTGTGAAAAACAAGCAAGAAAATTTTCAAAAATTACATATATGTATATATACTGTATATATCTTTCCCATATATATATATATGCATCTTTCCCATATATATATGAAACAGCTGAATCTGAACCAGCAATCACCAAAAAATACGTCATGAAATTCTCTAAAATAAAATGAAATAAAAATAAAGACAATTAAGAATTTAAGCCCCAAAAGGAATAAATTCCCTCAAAAATCAAAAATAACCCATAAATTACCATAATGTCAGTACAAGCCTGGAGATTCAGCACATCCCCTTCTATTGTTCTATGTGCTGATATATATATCTATATATAGATATAGATATATATATTTATAAATTTATAAAAGAGATGTTTGCCTTTTTTTAAAATCCTTTTTTATATATTATTTTACACAGGAAAAAACACCTTAAAACAATTTCCTGGAAATCAGCATGAAACCAGTAACAATATAGATAAAAGGAGTTTTTAGTGTTGTTATTATTATTATTATAATTGTTACCACAGGCTAAGTAATTAGGAAAATGAATGAATTTGAATAAACAGGCAAAAAGTCAAAATTTACAGTAAAATTAAAAATAAATTAAAATGTGAAAAAAAATCCCCCCCTTTCTGCTGGCATTCTGCCTGTTAATTAATGCCGCGTTTTGCTCGGCGCCTGGAGGAAGTTGAAAGCGGCGCTTCCTGCTTCCAGTTTCATCCCGCCGGTCCCGCCAGACGACCGGGTTTGATGCACTTTTCGGCGGTTCATCTGAAGGCCCCCAGAATATTCCTCACAACAAGTTGAAAGAACCCCCGTCGCCCCTTCGCCCGCCCACTCATGAATTCATACTTTTTTCCAAAGTAAACACAGTCACGTTTCCTCGATGACATGAGTTGATAGCATCTGTGTGTGTGTGTGTGTGTGTGATACCCACACACTGCTGTGGGTTCGCTGATTGCCGGATTTTTAATTCGGGGCTGACGGACGCGCCGCCTCCCCTGAGACGGGGTCGGTTTCGACGGCTGGCGTCTCGCCGCCATCATGGCATGCCTGGCATGCGGGTCACATGACTTTCCACCAATCGGGAGCGATGTCGCAGAGCTCGGCTGTCTGGGGGTCGGTCTCGTCTGATGGACGGACCAAAGGACGGAGACGGGGAATCGGGGGCAGGAGGGGGTTTATTTAGGGATGTTCAGATTTCAGTTTTCCCGCCGCCACTTCAATTGACATTCACTGTCGGCTCGCCTTACCTGTCAATCACCATGCCAATTAACAACAAGTCTCACCTGTCAATCATATCTGTCCTTCTCACCTGTCAATCACTGTCCATCACACCTGTCAAACACTCGATTACATCTGTCCATCACACCTGTCAATCATATCTGTCGATCTCATCTGTCAATCATATCTGTCGGTCTCATCTGTCAATCACTGTCCATCACGCCTGTCGATCACAACTGTCAATCACAGCTGTCAATCACTGCGCCGTCAATCACATCTGTCTATAACACCTGTCAATCAAATTTGTCAATCTCCTCTGCCAATCACTGTCAAAGACTTTATCAATAACTTCTCTCAATCACACCTGTTCATCACTGTCTATGTCCAACACAGCTGTCAATCATGCTGCCCCCCCCCCCAACCCTACAAGGAAATTTAAGGGGATTTTTTACAGATTTTTCTGGATATTCGTCTAAAGTTTGAGGGATTTCCGGCAGATTTTAAGGAAATATTTCTTAATTCTAAGTTAGTATTTGTTGACCCTGAGGGAACTTTCACTGATTCTAAGGAATAATTGGCTGATTTTCAGTGAATATCTGTTGACCTTGAGGGAATTTTCTCTGTTGGTTTCCAGGGATTTTTCTTGATTATGAGGGAATTTCTACTGATTCTAAGGAAATTCTGGCTGATTTTAAGGGAATTCCTCCAAACTTGTCTCTGGGGATTTCCTGGGCTGCAGGATCCTCCTGTCCCATCGTCTTGGTTTTGATCCCGTCACCGTCCCATTATACAGACAGGGATCGCATGAACGGGTCCTGATATCTGGTGACTCTGGAATCAAAATAGATGGCGGTTTCCTTCCGGATGTCGGGCCGCAGCTGCTGCTCCTGGGATGTGAAAAAATACCATGCTGTCACGGTGAGGTCGCCACCATTCAGGGCTCACTTCCTGCAGATGCCATTTTTTAGCAAATCATTTCTACATCGTTTCCTTATTTTGTTCGTTTTTCAAATTTCTTTTTAATTTTGAGTGATCTGAAAATTAGCAGGAAACAAAGTACATTATTATTATTTTATTTGTTTTTTCTACAGTCATCTCTTAATTTCTTTTCTGATTTTTTTTTTTACCCCCCAGAATTTGAATTCATCTATGACAAGATCCTTTTTCTTTTAATGAAGTCTTTGCTAATTGTTTTTAGCCTCTCTTGCTAATCTTGCTGGGTGACTTCATACGGATTTGAAGGTCATTCACGTGCGTTGTCTCCTCCGGCGGGAGGAAGACAATCTCCTGAATTGGCTGACATTTCAAGCTGCGGTTAAAGATTAATAGTGGCTGGTCGTCCTTCGGTCTCTTGTGGCGGGACTTCCTGTTCAAGACATCGTGAGGGCGGCGCGCCAAGTGTCCGTTCCCTCTGCGGAAAGCGCGACTCATGTGGCTTCGAAGTTCAGACGATTTCACAGCTAAGACTCAGGAGAAATAGAAGTACTATGTCAAATTAAAGTATTTGATTTCTATTAAAATGATAATTAAAAAGAACTGACATTTTTCAGGAAAAAAAAAGACATTACCACTCATCAAATGCAGGGATGAGGATGAAAAAAGCACAAAAACAGAAAATCGATTTATTTTAATTGAGCATTTTTGAAACAGAGAAGGAAAATTCAGCTGGTAAACAAATTCATAATTCCCATAGTAGTTAGTATTCAATTAGGTATTATGAGGAAAGTTAAGGGTTTATCTATAAAATTAATATTTTACTGGGACCAAAGTGTAAAGTGCTGCCTGTCTAGTGTGTCGGTCTGTATTGAGGGATGTCTGGATGCATTTATACACCTGAGTACAGTAGAACACAGCTAGACTGATGCAGTATATTTATATATACAGTATATATTTGAAAAAAAAAAGAACACTAAATGGAAGGAAATACCTAAAAAATTTTCGTTGAAAAACAAAAAGGACAAAGAAAAGTATTTCCAAAAAATATTCTTCATCACTTTCAGAAGCTGGAAGTGACCTCACTCCGGAGCAAGGAAGTGACATCAGTCCAAGTGAGGGAGGGGCCTCACTAAGAATGAGGAAGTGACTTTATTCAGAGCAAGGACGTGACCTCAGTCCAGAACAAGGAAGTGACCTCACTCGTAGCCAGGAAGTGACCTCACTCGTAGCCAGGAAGTGACCTCACTCGTAGCCAGGAAGTGACCTCCCTCTTGGCTGCCTACTAGGGCATGTACCTGGAGCTGATTGGCTGTGCCGCCCCTGCTGCTTCCTGCTTCCCCCTCCCCGGCCCGATGCTGCTTCGCTGACAGGTGACGGCTGTAAATTGCTCTCCCGGGCGTCGATCGAATCACCGACCTTTAGCGCCGTGGCTTATCGAACTCCGGGTTTTTCTCCGGGGCCTGAAATGCCGGAAGTTCACCCATCAATCATCGGTAACTCTGGGGCCCGGTTTTGTCACGCCCCCGCGCCCCACCAACACACCAACGATGGTCCGTGAGCATCCCTAACAGCGTTCTTCCACTGCATCATCCACTGCTGTCGCCGTGAACTGATAATTCAAAACACATTTTTGTACTCAAAATATTATTTTGAGTGGACTCGAAACCTCTTACAACTCAAACTTCTTCCCACTTGACCTGAGTAACCACCGAACCTTTTTGTTGAATCCATTGCTACGGAAGCTTTGCTTGCACAAGTTACTGGAGTATAACCGTTAGCTCGCAGTCCAATGTGAGAGAAAAGTTTCTGTTCCTATGGACACTTCCTGCCTCCAGCGTGGAGGCTTGTGATCTGAAGTAATCTGAAGTAATCTCAATTGTGTAATGTAGTCTAAAATAATCTGTCTCCATGTAATGTAAATATGAGCCTACTTTTAGTCTGATCTCCATTTTAATCTAAGCCTTATTGGAACCTAATCTTAAACAGTTGGTACCTACTCTAAATTTTACAATTTGAAGCAAATATAAAACTTGTCTTCTTTAAATTTTTAACTGTTGCATGAAATATATGAGCAATCTGGGTGTAATCTTTGCTTTATTACTCTCAATCCAAAGTTTATCATAATCCCATTCATTCAAATCTAATTTCCAGAAATCAAATATAAACCCACTTTTAATCTAAATTATGTCTCATCCCACTGGTCCGAAATGTAATCCCCGTTAACTTTTAAATTCAACGTAATCTGAATAATCTGAATCTGAATCGATATTAACATTGGTTTCTGGAATAATAATCTGAAAAATAAATATTGTAATCTATACCTGTTTTTAGTTTTAATCTCAAAAAAGAAATCTCATTTAATTTTTATAAATTTTTCTAGTTGCCCGCTTCTAATCCAATGTACTGTAAACCACCGTAATCCCAGTCCTAATCTCTGCTTTAAAGTAATCCAGTGAAATTTAAATATGATTTATCTCACGTTTGATGTCAAAACAGCAATGGATGAATGGATCAGCAGATCAAAAGGGGTCAAAGGGTCCTTGATTTAAACTATAGAGAACAAAGGAGATCAAAGAAACCCCAGTGTTTGTACCTGATTCCTAAAGATAAGGGTTTCACCTGCGAGGCCACCCCTCCCTGCCGTCGCCGCCATGTTTCATTTCCACACGTTTCCTTCTGTTTAAGCGTTTGGCTGCCAAACCAGTTTGTTTTTTTAATGTTTGATTTTGATTTGATTGTCACCACGGCGACACCGTGGTTCAATCACTTATCGACAAACCCGACCGTCAGCGTTAGATGGTGTTTGCTGTTTCAACGTCTGTTTTTTTTTTTTCAAAATGAAAGATTTTTTAACGGTGAAACTAAAATGCGCTTCTTTTTGACATTGAATTCCACATTTAAAAACATTAAAAATCCAAACTTCTCGGCATCTCAACCATTTTCTCTCAGCTGGTTTGAAAACACAGCGTTTTCTGTTTTTTTTTTTTTTTATAAAACTCCAGTATTCAACAAAATTGAATTCATGTAGCTTCACCTGAAAAAAAACTAAAAACAACAATATTTTCCAAATACTTAAAAACGCAAGATGACACCCGTTCAAAGATGGCCGCCGATGGACGTTCGAGCTTATATTGGCGGTTCGTTTTGGAAGTCTTGGAGATGGATGGGGTGGTTAAAGGGGGGATCTGGGGAATTGAGACAAGCTCCACTTACATGGACTGGATGAAAGTGAGGGCAGGATCCCCCCCGACCCCCGACCCCCGACCCCCCCACCCCATGTAAGAGGATTAACTACATACACTCAGCATTAGCACATTACCATACATTTCACTCATTTCACTTCTCACACCACAACAACTGCCCCTGTGCATCCATGTGTGTGTTTACCCACACACACACATGCACACACACACACACACACCCTGCTGCTCTCAGGGACTCTATCAGTGTTGTGATTAGTATAAGTGGAGCAAGGCCTCAGCTAAAGAAGCTAAATGGGCTAAAGTGTGTCGCCCCCATGTGTGTGTTTGTGTAAGATGTCTGAGCGAGTGTGTGCGTGCGAGAGTGTACGTGCGTGTGCGTGTGCGTGTGTGTGTGTGTGTGTGTGTGTGTGTGTGTGTGTGTGTGTGTGTGTGTGTGTGCGTGTGTGTATAAATAATCCAATCTGGCTCGTCTCTGCTCTATAATTGGGTTTTGTGCTCAGCGGCTCAGACTCGGGCTGAATCTGGTACTTTTGGTGTGGCTTTGTCTTCTCGAGGCACGTAGCACTTGAACACACACACACACAGGCACGTGCGCGCACACACACACACTCTCACTGGACCCCCGGTGAAACACACTCTCCTCTCAAAAAGCTGTGAGGTAAGACGGCGTGAACTCTCAGCCACTCAGGTATTCACCGCCGGAGCGTCACCTTCACATCTGAATTGTTTGTGTGTGAATGTACACACCTGTGTGTGTGTGTGTTTGTGTGTGTGTGTGTGTGGGGGTTGCATTAACACACACACTAGTATAAGAGGGCTGTCAACTGAGTGTAGCTCCTGATTTAATGGAATCCAAACACTCAGGGTCATTTACCTGTGGCGTCCAGGTAAATGTTGTAATACAGTAATTACACAGTGTAATAAACTAGTAATAAGCCGCCGGATTTATTTAAATTCTCAGGGATTCTAAATTTTGTTTTTCCTAACAGGAAAAAAAAATGTACTTGAGTCAGTCCACCCGCTAACAGCACATCCTGTGATCTCCGACCTTTTTGGGTTGGGAAACATTATCTGTCCACCGCACCTCCTCTTCCTCCTCCTTCTCGTTCTGCGTTCTCGGAGAATGTCGGGTTACAGCTCGCCGGCGTCCAGGATGGCAAGTTAATTTTTAAACTGGCGCCTCCGCATTCCTCCGAGCCGGGGAGCCGATTTAGAACCCGCCTGAGCTTAGACCAGACCGCCCTGGCTGGCGTCAGAGAACATGGCCCCTACTTTCTTACAAAATTTGGAATTCTTGTTCGGATTTCAAGGTATTTTCAAATTAAATGTACGGGTAAAGCGTAAAGCTGTTCGATTCCATCAGATATTCCAACAAATATTTATTCAAATACTGTATTTATTTAACTAATTTATTTTTCATAGTAATATTATAGTCTAACCCAAAGTCTAAATGCTATTCATCTTTCCTTTTTCTCAGCATTTTTTTTTATAATTTTTGCTTTGCCTTAGCTTGATTTCTTTTTACATTTTTTTTTATATTTTTCTAAATTTAAGGAAATTTTACATTTTAATTTCCTGTCAAATTTCAGTTTTTCCTCATTACTTCTGTCTGCTTAAAAAAGTAGTATATATAGATTTCAATACATATATATACACACACACCCACATATGTATTTGAATGAATATTTTAATTTATTTGAAATTTATTTGTATTTTTCGGAATAATATAAATATAAAAAATGTAAAAATAAATCGTAATTTTTGTAGCTCAGAAAAATGAGGTTTTGCCCTTTTTTTATATCCCATAATTTTTAGCTGACATATTTGTTGATTTTTTTTTTCAAATGTTTTCCCTCAAATTTGTAGCAAATTTCAATATTTACTATTATAAGATTAATTTATTATTTAGATTGCTTCATACAATTTGACAATGACCGTCTCACGCTCATTTGCTCTATTTCATGCGCTGTTACCACTTTTCAAATGCAATTACTGTGTAATAACAAAATTTCCCATATAATTTTTTTTTCCCGTTCATTCATCCCGGATGGAAGGGCCGGGCCGCCGCATCCCGATGGTTTTGTACCACCCCCCCCTCCTCCCCGCCTGCGGTGTCCCACTACCAGCCTTAAAGTTGACCTCGAACCCCCCCCAGGGGCGCCAAATGGAAGGAGCTATTTTTACCGGCGTAGCGTTGCATCCTGGGAGCGAGAGTGTGCACGAGTGGCCCGCGTGCATTATTGAGGCGGCGGCCTCCGGACCCACCGCTGCAGCTGCTGCCGGCAGAACAGAACATCCAGGGTGTAGAAACGAACACGGGGCGCCGCCTCGATGATCAATTATTGAGGCCGTGTTGTGTTTGGGCTGAAAAGCGGCTGTTGCCGCGGCGAGAAGGGCGGGAAGGGGAGGGGGAGGGGGGGGAGCGGCGAGCGTGCAGCACGCCGCGGGAAAACAGATTAGATAGTTTGTCAAACAAGTGCTTAAATTATGCAGCGGGGAATCCACGTGAAATCATTATCGTAGCTCGTCAGACGAACGGAGGAGGGGGGTTGAATCCTAATCTCAGATTACAGCTGCAGGAGCGGCCAGATTACAGCGCTTCCAACGACAAGGGAGGACGTTCACCCGCGGTCGGGAGGATGGAGGATGAGAAACGTTCATAGGAGGTAGTGAGCGTTCAGAAAGGTTAAATCATTCAAGGTTCAGATTATTCTTCGGAGGTTTGGACCGTTTATGAATGTTTGAAAATGTTCACAGGAGGGTGAACGTTCATAGGACGTTTATTAGGGATGTTCAAAAAAGGTTGACAATGGGTTTAAAAATGTACGCAGAAAGTTGAGAGCGTTGATAGGAGGTAGGGAACGGTCACAAGAGGTTCAGATGTTCACAAGTGTTTGAGAACGTTCACGAGAGGGTTAAAAATGTTGAATGGAAGTTGAGAACGTACACAGAAGTCCGGGGCAGTTCTAAAAAGATTAAGAACATTCGCGGGAGATTCAAAAATGTATGCAGGAAGTTGAGAACGTTCATAGGAGGATGAGAAACATTCATCGTTGGTAGGGAATGTTCAGAAAGGTAAAAGCACAAGACGGTTATAAACGTTCACAGGAGGGTGGCGACATTCAAAAAAGGTTGGGAATCTTCACAAGACGTTCAGATTGTTCTCAGGTGGCTTGAAAACGTTCACAGGAAGTGTAGAAGCATTTCTCTTGAGAATGTCCATGAAAGGTTGAGAACATTCACAAGAGGTCCAGATTCGGATTGTTGTCAGGAGGTTGAGAAACGTTTAGTTTTGGAAGGTTCACGGTTGTCTTTGCCTTCACCGCTGGACGTTTGTTATCTTATTCCCTGTTGGACGTTCCTCTTGTCCACCAGTTCTTATTGTCTCCTCCATCACTGGAGGTTCTAATTTCATCTCCACGGGATCTTGTCTTCTCCTTAATCCCTGGTCGCTCTCCTCTTCTTACCCACCGGACATTGTCTTTCCCTCCGCCACCGCTTGTTGTGGTCTCCATCTCCTCTGGACGTTCTCCCATCCTTCTCCATCAAGACCTCCTTGTCCGAAGAGAACGGAGGTCTGGATGCGCAGCTCTGAGGAGCAACTTGGAGAACGTCCTCCGTTGGTGAGCGCTGGAAATGGGTCAGGAGCGGCGGCTCGGACAGACGGCGGCAGGCGGAGCGTGAAGGCCTGGAGTGTCTTTGGAACCCACCAGATGTTTGAGGTCCACAACGTCTGGACCTCCTGCTGCTCCAGAACCCACAATCACTTCTCCAAATATTATGGCTGAAGTCCAGCCTTGGGCCGCCATCACACTGTGTAACTACTTCTTTTCTTGGGTAATTACTACATTTGTTGGGTTATTACTACTTTTCTTGTGTAATTACAATGTTTCCGATGTAATTACAGCATTTCTTGTGTACTTACTACTTCTCTTGGGTAATTACTACATCGCTTTTGTAATTACTACTTTTCTGCTGTAATTACTGCATTTCTTGTGTAATTACTACATTTCTCAGGTAATTACTACATTACTTCTGTAATGATTACATTTCTTGTGTAGTTACTACATTTCTTGACTAATTACTACATGTCATGCAAAATCACAAGATCTGAGTAATTATCCATACCATGTGTAATTACTACCATTATTCTGTAATTACCAACTCTCCTGTGTAATTACAATATTTCTTGTGCAATTACTGTATTTTTGTGTTATTAGAACATTTCCCAGGTAGTTACTACATTTTTGGGGTAATTACTGCATTTCTTGTGTAATGACAACATATGGTGGGTGATTACAACATTTCATTGTCTGAAGGTGTTAGTAAGAGGAGGAATGGTTGGAGGTCTTTGTATGATTGACAGCCAACCATTGATTGATAAGCGACATGGTCCCAATTAAGCCCCGCCTCTTCATTGGCTCCGGTGAGCAGGATGATTGGTCCAGATGAGGAGCTAATGTTCAGATGTTTGTTGATGAATTGATTTTTTTTTCAGTCGTATTCCCACAGCAATCCAATAGATTTTATCTTTGAGATCCAGAAATGTCCTTCTTGACCATCACCACAGGTGACCGCGGGTGATCTAAGGTGACCTTAGGTTACTACAGGTAAATACAGGCTACCTCAGGTGACCACAGTTGCCTTCAAGTGAAGACAGGTGACCTCAGGTGATAATAAGTGATGTCAGGGGACCCAAAGTGACAACAGGTGACCTCAGGTAATCTCAGGTGACCTTAGGTTACTATGGGTAAAGACAGGTGACCTCAGGTGACCACATCTTATTTGAGGTGACCTCAGGTGATGTCAGGTGACCACAGGTGATAATAAGTGACCACAGGTGATGACAGGTGACCTTATGTTACAATAGTTGTAGTCAGGCGACCACAGCTATCCTCAGGTAACGACGGGTGACCTCAGGAGGTACCATGTGACCTCGGGAGGCACCAGGTGACCACAGTTGACTTGAGGTGACTTTAGGTGAACACCATTGTCCTCAGGTGAGGACAGGTGACCTCAGGTGACCTTGGGTTACAATGGGTGCTCATAAGTGACCTTAGGTGACAGCAGTTGTCCTCAGGTGATGACAGGTGATAATAAGTGATGTCAGGTGACCCAAAGTGACAACAGGTGACCTCAGGTAATCTCAGGTGACCTTAGGTTACTATGGGTGACTACAGGTGACCTCAGGTGATGATGGGTGACCTTATGTTACAACAGTTGTTGCCAGGTGACCACAGCTATCGTCAGGTAAGGACGGGTGACCTAAGGGGGCACCAGGTGACCACAGTTGACTTGAGGTGACTTTAGGTGAATACCATTGTCCTCAGGTGAGGACAGGTGACATCAGGTGACCTTGGGTTACAGTGGGTGATCATAAGTGACCTTAGGTGACAACAGTTGTCCTCAGGTGACCTCAGACAATAATTAGTGACTTCAGGTGACCCCAGGCAACCTTTCATTGCAACAGGTGACCTTAGGTGACCGCAGTCGTCCTCAGGTGAGGACAGATGACCTCAGGTAGCCTCAGATTGACCTATCCTAATTCAGATTTGTTAGACTTTTCCCAACTTTGACATCTTTATTTTTGACTTTTTGATTTTTTCTTACTGACCCCGCCCCCACCCCCCGCCCCCCGTATGTCCTGTTGCAAAGTTCCTTGAACTATTTTTATGAGAGCAAAGTGCCCGCTTGGCGGAGCAGCTCCCATCTGGGGTGAGGGAGGCCGGGGTGGGATTAAATGAGCCCTGGACTCCTTTTGACGTTTAATCAGCCAGTCTCAGGTACGAGTTCCCATTGTGGGGGTGGCGGGTGAAGGGCAGTGGCTGCTGCACTGAGCAGGAGGTGTGTGTGTGTGTGTGTGTGTGTGTGTGTGGTTCATTCCCCCTGTGCTTTTGGAGGTCAGCCTCATTTAGCTGGTGAGAGCGCAGGGGAAGGGGAGGGGGGACCTGATAAGGATCTGACCCCCCCACAGCCTGCTAATTTTACAATGCAGCCAACCTTAACTGAGTGCATGAGACTTATTAATATTCCCAGTGCGCTTGCTACGGGTCAAATAATCGGGTATGACAAATATAAACACACACATGTCAAAAAATATCTAGCGTTGATATGCAGGCCCTTGTGGATGACTTCCTGTTGGGATATTGTTTTGTGTCCTCGATATAGGCGAGGTCATTGGGGGCGGCAGCCCAATGTGAAACGCATTGGCAGCCATGCTAACATGTAGCATGCAGTATTCTTGAAGGGGTTTTGGAAAATTATTTTTTATTAAATTGCAAAAATGATTTAATTGAGATATTTTTGTTGCAAAAATCATCAAGCAAATATAAAAATAGAAAGAAATATATCAATGAGCAAATATAACTTCATTGAAATGGAAAAAAATATTTATGTAAAATGGAAGATGACTTCAAATAAACAAATCAAATCAAAATAAACTTCAAATTTATTATTTATAAAGCAAATTCAACAAAATGAATGTTTAAAAAAAAAGTCTGAATGAAGTATTTTATTACAAAATGCTTCAGGGACGTTTTAAAAACTGAAAGTCATTTTTCCCCGAGTTCCTCATTGCAACATGGGACGCTGCGGCTCGTGTGATGAGCTCATGATCGGGCATCAAGATTACACAAGATGTTGAAGGGAGTTGGTATTTTTCATTTCCCTCCTGTGTTCAGGTAGAGATCGGAGTGTGACAGGGTGTTGACTCTGTTCATAAAATGTGTGTGTTTGTGTGTTCCTGTAGAACAACGCCACATGGCGACCCCAGGCCTGCACGGAGTGTGTCTGCCATGATGACGCCCCCTTCTGTCGGGCAATCAGCTGCCCCAACCCCCGCTGTGATGCCCAGAGGGTGAGACACATTTAATTTAATTTAATTTAATTTAATTTGTATTTTTTAATTAATTCATATTGATTTTCACGTATTTTTTTCATTTCATTCCGTAGCTAATCTTAGTCACGTTTTCATTTTTATTAGATTTCCTTTTGTAATTATTTTACACTTTGTCACTTCATACCAGCTTGTATACTAGTATTACTATGTATTTTTGTCATTTTAGATTTTATTTAATTTAATTTTATTTTATTTTATTTTATTTCAGACTGCTAATTACTGGTTGCACACCAATGGAGACCAGCATCTAAATATTTTGATGATGCTGATGATATTTTAGATGTGTATATTTCACATTTAAGAGAAACAATACTTCCATTACAACTCACAATGAAAACTAATATTTGTATTACTTTTAATTATCATTCTTCTTCTGATCTAGACGAGTCAGCAGTCATAGACTTATAACAATAATAATAATAACAACAATAAAAATAACTATGTCATGAAAATTTATGTTTTTAATTTCATTTAGTTGATTTTAATCCCTGTAATCTGTCCCAGGTGAAGCTTTAATCCCGTCCTGGATTCACCTTGAAGTATGGGGTGGGGGTTGCTGACAGTTAAAATCAGATTAAAATGAATGGAGAAATAAAATAAATAAACGGCGTCATAATTTTTCATTTAATTGAATTTCACTCCTGAGCCGTCCAAATGTTGTGACGAGCTTGGGCCTCATCGGGATTCACTCGACGTTCCTCCCGCTGCCATCAATCCACACCCGTCTCCTTCCCTGTGATTTAAGCCGCAGGCTGTCTGCGGGTGGGGGTGGAGTGTGTGGGAATGAGGGATGGTCCGACCAGCCAGGTGCCGTTAATAATAATAATAACAGAAATAAAATCATATGAAATAAAAAAACCCATCTCCAGTCATTACATGAACAACACAGAGGTAATTAAACATGTACCACCTTTATTTTATTTTATTTTATTTCATTTTATTTTAGTGTGCAGGTATTAAGTTCAATTCTTTTCAAATTCAATTTTTTTTCTCTGATGAATAACACTGAAAATATTTACAATTTGTTTATTGCAAAACACGGGAATGCTTTGGGGTCCCTCCAGAAAAGCTGGACCATGTGGCGAGGGAAGACGGATGGGTGAATGGATGTAAAACACATCAAATTTATTTTGTTTAATGACCGTGTGTGTGTGTGTTTGTGTGTTTGTGTGTGTGTGTGTGTGTGTGTGTGTGTGTGTGTGCGCGCTCCTCAGGGGGAAAGGCTGAGAATTCCAGCCAATCACTGTTGTCCTCAGTGTGTTTCTACGTCTCAGTCGTCCTGCCAGTACGAAGGACTGGTCTACGCGGTGAGTTTTCCTCTTCTTCCTCCTCTTTCCTCTTCCTCCTAAGGAGGTGATCCTTAGGTCATGTGACTCAAACTCCGCCCCCTGGGCGTTCCCACGGAGGTTGTCTGGTCAGAACCCCATTGTTTTGGTGCTGTACCTCCTCCGACCTGCAGGAGGTCTGGTCAGAAGTGATGTTGAGGTGCTGATTGAGGGGTAGATGCTGTGGTGACCCCTGGAGTGCTTTGGTGACATCTGCATAACAGGACCAATGCATCATCTGCGAAGATCATGAAGGGACTATGGAGGTCCTCCTAGTTACCTGGTTAAATTGGTCACCTGGTTTGTCCTGGTTATCTTTGAGATCTTGAACATCCCGGTCCTCATGGTCATACTGGTCATCCCACCATCCTGGGCAACCTGGAGATCCTGAATATCTTGGACATCCCGGTTACCTGGTTTTCCTCGTTAGCCAGGTTACCTGGTTATGCTGGATGTCCTTGTTACCTGGTTGCCTGGATATCCTTGTTACCTAGTTATCCTGTTACCTTTCTGTGCTGAACATCCTGGTTACCTGGTTATCCTGAATATCTTTGTTACTTGGGTACCCTGGTTAACGGGCTTACCTGGTTACCTGTCAATCCTTGCTATTCTACTTACCTAGTTATTCTGGCTACCTGTTTATTCATGCGATCTCTGTTATCCTTGTTACCTGGATAACCTTTATATCCTTGTTACCTGCTTATCCTGGTTACCGGGCTATCCTGGTTTCCTGGTCATACGAGTTACCTGGTTATTCTGGACATACTTGTTACCTAGTTATTCTTGTTACCTGGTTACCTGGTTTATTCTGGACAACCTTGTGACCTGGTTACCTGCTTACCCTGTTACCTTGCTATGCTGGACATCCTGATTACCTGGTTATCCTGGATATTCTTTTTATCTGGCTATCCTGGACATCCCTGTTACCTGCTTATCCTGGTTACCTAGTTATCCCTGACATCCTGGACAGAATGGATGTGAAGCAGGTGGCTGGGCGGGTGGATGCAGTGATTCATTGGACACAGGAAGTGAGTGAGTCACTGCCCGCCGAGTTGCCGCCGCCTTACTTTCCTCTTCACTCTGCAACTATAAATAATCCTATCGATCGGGCCATGCCAGCGGGGGGTTGCGGGGAGGGGGGGGGTCTTTGTGAGCCACTGCTGGGCTCTGGCATCGCCGTGGTGACGCAACGCCAAGGAAAGGCCTCTCTGCCGCTGGCACCGCCGCGGGAAACAGGCCGTCAGTCAGACTTGGCTGTCTTTAAAAACAATTTTGAGCTGATCGCATGGGGAAAATGTAAAGAACGTTGGATTATTATCGGATTAGCGTGCGCAGATTGCGGATTTTTTTCGTCACATTTGCAAGACTTTACTGGATTTATGTGGTGAGCCTGTCGTTTTTTTTACAACAGTCTTTTTGTCTGATGAATAGGAACAAATATGTGAAAGTACCCATTTGTATGACTTTAAATCATTTAATCATATTTGTGATTGTATTATTATTCCCCTACAAAAAACAAAAAAAAAGATAAAAATACATTCAAAAAAATCTCTAAGTTTCTTGAAGTTTGCTTGAAGCATTTTAGAAACTGAGAGAATAAAGAGACAATAACAAGATTGAGAACAATAACAAGAAAAAACAAATTGATGTTTTAAAAATTTGATGGTAATGGAGAATGGAAAAATATTTTTTTAAATTCGGAACATTTTACAAGACAATTTTCATCACAGTTAGTAAAAAACAAACAAAAAGAAAAAAAATCAGAGGTAAATTGATAGCATTTAGCACTAAGCAATATTTAACGTGTGCTTTACAGGATGGCAGTGAATGGAGCCCCTCCTCCTCCTCCTCCTCTTCATCTTCCTCCGCCACCTCCTCCCCACCCTGCACCAGGTGTGTGTGCTCCGGCGGGAGTGTGTCCTGCGCTGCCAGGACCTGCCCCCCCCTCAGCTGCCCCCAGGGCAGCGCACCCTTCACCCCCCCGGGGGAATGCTGCCCCCGCTGTGGAGGCGACGGAGGTGAGATCCTTTCCTGGACAAAATTATTATTTTTTCTGGATTTTTTATTTTTTATATTATTAAGTACTGTACAAATTGGATGATTTTTCTAGGGACGGGATGTCATCATCATTATATTATTCTCATTAATATTGTTAATTATTATTAATTAATTAATTGTTATAATTACTATTATCACTTCTACTGCCACTGTTGTTGTTGTTACTCGGTCATTTATATGAGTGAAAGTAATTGAAAAAAAAAATAGAGAAAAAGCAGATAATCAATGCATTCTTTTATTAACATGCAGAAGAAAAAAAGTGTTTCATAATTTATTTTGTGAATTTCTGCTGATTTTATTTCACAGGTTTTTTCAATTGAATTAAATTTTTTAATGTTATTCGTCTAATGAACTTTTTAAATTTTCTTTCCAAGTCATCACCTTTAATATAACATTTTTGGATATTTATTTAGGGATGAAGTTCAATCATATTTTGAATAATCTGATTCTGTGTTTATCTGACCTTCTTCCCTGGTCTCTGATCAGCTGACTGAATCATGTGACCAGGATTTCCATTGCGGTGGAATGTCATATGGAGTGTAATTATGTAATAATGTATAAACATGTTCGGTGCAGTAACGAGTCTCTGGGGGATCTGTGTGTTCACACACACACACACTCAAAAATCATAAACAATAAATGCATGGATACACACATGCACAGATGTTCACAGAGCATATACACACACTCACAGACACACATAAAAAAACCCGCGTGCACAAAATGCACTCGAAGAAAAGCACTGACACGCATAAGTAAGCACACACACACACACACACACACACACACACATGCACGCTCACACACAATCATGCAGATGCAGACGCACATACAAAAAATAGATACATACAGAGAAACAGATATACACACATTCATGCACAGACACACAAAGTCACACATATACACACAGTTTTTGGAGGTTAATTGGTGACTGAAGCACCAGTGTGTGAATGTGTGTGAGTGTGTGTGGCGGGTAACCGTG
Source organism: Fistularia commersonii (assembly GCF_037954325.1). NCBI lineage: Eukaryota > Metazoa > Chordata > Actinopteri > Syngnathiformes > Fistulariidae > Fistularia > Fistularia commersonii. Next base: position 6,019,789 of record NC_141305.1, read on the forward strand.
ATGCCAAACCTCTCCCCTCGGGTTTCAGCTCCCCCTCTCTCGCTTCATTTCACTTCAATTTCTAGAAGTTTTTCTGCTATGATTTGTGTGATTGTGTGTGTGTGTGTGTATGTCAGAGATGTGCACGTGGGTCGGTGAGACCTTCAGCGACGGTCAGGAGTGGCAGCCCAGCCTCTGCACCCGCTGCGTCTGCAGCAGTGGCGACGTCCAGTGTTCGGTGGCTGAATGTCAGCCGCTGGTCTGCACGCCGGTGAGTCACTGATCAACTGCGCACGTTTTCATTTTCCATCTTGATTTGAGAGTCCGATCTTTTCCGATTTGTTTTTTTTTGTTTCTTGCAAAATTTTCATAAAATTATTTTGTGCTTTTATTTGTCTCCCGAAATTTGCATCAGTTAAAAAATAAGTGGTAGGTTTTCTAAAAAAAAAAAAAGAATAAATTATTAATAATTTCCTGTCACTTATTACATCATGACTTTGTCTTTTTTAGTCAAGCATATTTTGCCTCATTATATATTTTATTTCTGAACTCTAAGTGGTTTAACTGTATTTTAATTATTTATTTTGAAATTTCCTTTCAATATCCTGCCTGAATTTCAACCTATTTAATTCTTTCTTTCTTTCTTCCATTTTTTTTTTTTTTTGCAGAAGTTTGATTCAATTCTTTAACTTTTCTGGAGAAAATCACTTACTTACAAACATTTTGAGGGAGAAATTTCATCTTATTTTCAATACTTTTCCTACCATTTTCGGAAGCAAGTTTGCCTCCCAAAGTACAACACCAGGGGAAATATATAAACAATATATCATAGTCCAACCCACAACCTTGAGTGGTTAAGGCCTTTTAGCGTGTTCGGCGTCCACCAGTCTCTAACCCCTGACAGCACACAATTTACTTTGGTATTTAACCCTCAGAAGCTTTTCATTGAAGGTAATTATGTTTACAGCATGCTGTTAAGGTACGCAAACAGACAAAGTTATACAGGTCTGGGAAAGTATTTGTCCAGAGATTTTTTTTAACTGGTTCTAGGACAAAAAAAACAGAAAAAAATGTTTAAAATGAGCAACAATGTGTGTGTGTGTGTGTGTGTGTGTGTGTGCATGTGTGCGCGCCCCTTGCAGCAGGAGAATCTGGTGATCCGTCCTGGTCACTGTTGTCCTCAGTGTGTCTCCAATCCCTGTCTGTCGGCCGGGAAACAGTATCAAGTAAGTTTGTTTGTGTGTGTGTGTGAGTGTGTTGGTCCTCCGTGTGAGTAGGTTTATTGCAGACTAATCTGTGTCTGTGTGAATGAGAGGGCGAGTGATTCGATATCTCAACACATGAGTGGATGATTGACAGGGCAAACCCCGCCCCCATCGATAGCCCCGCCCCTTTGTTTTTCCCTGCATTCTGAGCAAAGCTGAGACTGACTCCCAGAAGTGCTGTAAATCACTACAATTACTACTACAATGACTTGACAGTTGCTATGACAGCGAGTCTGAAGAGCACTTCTACTTTATCTCTTCTAATGAGACTTATTTTTCCATGATGACCTCCGTGACAACTGCTACTTGTGGCAGCTTCTTCACTGACAACTAAAATATAAGCCGCACTGGCTAAAAATAAATAAATATGTATATGTACATATATAGGCCGCACTTGTCTATTAGCAGCAGGTGTCCAGGTGGTTACATGAGATATTCACACAGAAAGATGTTACGTAGAAACATGTTTTTTAACTTTTAATTAAATACATATATCCACAAATACAAACCGGAAGTGCTCTGAACAGTTTCTATCCCCGCTTTGTCCTACTCCAGCTGATCGCTATTTTTGTCTTCTTTCTATCTTTCTACCTCTTTAATTACTACCGTTAGTACAACAGGTACTATCATGGCTGCTGTTCTACCACAAAGAGTACTGCGACAAGTACTTTGATACGCAACCGGGACATCAGAACCACAGCAGTGGACACTGCTAAGACTAAGCCAAATACTAGGAGGAACTTCTATTGGTACCACGTCCTTGTACTACAGTTACAACTCTTTGATAACCGCTAGCACTACTTCAACCTCTTACTACCTTGGACTAACGCTACTACGATGAGAACTACCTTGGTGGATAAGATGATGCAGTTACTATGACAACCAATGTTGTGACAACTTCCTAAACTACCACAACCATTCAAAGACTAATAATACTAGGAATACTGCTTCTACTTCTATTCTTTCTACTATGACAACTTCTTCAGTGACAAGTACTACAGCTACTACTCTGAATAATGACAGCTGCAAGTACTGTGGATTTCTACCTCATTGGGGCTGCCACGATTCCACCAGGATCCCCCAGTTCTGGCAAGACCAAGTGGCTACTAAAAGTACAAGAGTGGCTACTTTTAATGTGGCAAGTACTCATAGTACTGCTATGACTACAACTACTACTATCATCCATACACATTACTGTGTATCTGTGTAGATAGTAAAGCAATGACATCAGTGTCCAAATGATTTATGATGCGTGTGTGTGTGTGTGTGTGTGTGTGTGTGTGTGTGTGTGTGTGTGTGTGTGTGTGAGTCCATACTGACACTTTATTACTGCAATGAAAGCAGTGGGAGCTACTCTCTACTCTTCCTTGCTAATCTCAGGCTTCATCAACCAGTTTCTTGTGTTTATACACACACACACACACACACACACACACACACACACACACTCACACACCCTCCACATGTATCACACACACACAGGCATGCAATCTTTCCTCACTGTCACCCATTTCTTCTTTGATCAGAGCATGTTCCATTCTGTCCTGTGTGTTGGTCTTACACACACACACACAAATACACTCACATACAAACACACACACACACACACACACGTGCGCAGCGCTTGCTCGTTTGTGCGTGTGTTTACTCTCCGCTCGTCGGCGTGTCAAGAGCCCCTCAATATAGAATTTATTAAACAGAATGAATCATGTCGCTCTGCCTCTGGTTTGAAACACACACACACACTTCAGTATACTCAGGGATTTTTAATATTTGTAAAAGTAAAACTTAATCCCCCAATAGGAGAGCCAAATGAGTGAAATATATTTTTCCGTTTGTTCACTTCAAAGCACAATTCTAGTACTTTCAAGTATTTTTCATTAACCTTTGATATTTGAAATACACTGAAATCGCGTACTTTCATTTCCTGCGACGTGGCGGTGCTGGAAATGAACAGTCGTCTCAGATTAGGGATCGATAATCTGGGATTATCAGTCCTCTCTGATACGAAGCCACCTTTTTGCTAAAAAAACAAAATGAGGACGTTTCCTTTTCTCTGTGTGTGTGTGTGTGTGTGTGTGTGTGTGAGTGAGGGAGCCAAGGAGATGATTCATCACTTCACTTCCTGACTTTAAAAACCTCTCCAGCGCTCAAACAATTCGGGATCATTTCAGTGTGTAATGGTGTGTATAATCCGCACACAAGTGTGTCTGTGTGATATTAGTGGCCACACACACACACTTTGCGCGCCGTCTGGCGTGCCTATGATCGGGGGGGCCCTTCTCTTCATCCTAAACGATGCAAAGTGATCAAAGAGATCAAAGGGCTCGCACCGGCTGCCTGCAACGCTTTGATCTCGCCGGGAAACGTCTGTAATAAATGGTTTATTACCACCAAAAACGTGGCCTTTCTGAGGAACGGTGATGAGGCGGCGGCGGCGGCGGCTCCGAGGGGCTTAGGTTGATAACCGGAGGAGGGCTTTGTCTAAAACGGTTGAGGGTTTGGATCTGATTTTGATTATGATCTCTTGGTCTATGATGGGATTCAATTAGATTGCAATTCATTTGATTTTGATTCACTGGTCTACGATTCGATTCCCTTCTGATTCAGTGGTCGATCATGCAATTAGATTCTGATTCACTGGTCTACGATGCGCTTTAATTCGATTGCAATTCACTGGTCTAGGGTTCGATTCGATTCTGATTCACTTGTCTTCGATTCAATATGATTCTGATTCTCTTGTCTATGAAGCGAATTGATTCGATTGCAATTCGCCGGTCTAGCATTCAATTCGATTCCGATTCAGCGCTCTACAATTCGGTTCGATTACGATTCACTGCTCTACGATTCGATTAGATTATGATTCACCGGTCTATGATTCTGTTCGATAAGAGTGAACCGGGCCACAATTCAATTGGATTCAATCGGGATTCACCAGACAATTATTTGATTGGATTCGATTATGAATCACCAATCTATGATTCGATTCGATTGCAATTCATCGCTCTAGCATTCGATTCGATTCCGATTCTGTGCTCTACAATTCAATTCAATTATGATTTACAGCTCTATGATTCAACTTGATTATGATTCACCAGTGTACGATTCGATTCAATTACAATTCGACAGTCTTCGATTCGATTAGATTATGATTCACCGGTCTATGAATTTGTTCGATTAGAGTTAACTGGGCTACAATTCAATTGGATTTAATTACTATTAACTGGTTTTTGATTGAAGTGGATTAATTTACAAATCACCAGGCTACGATTCGATTTGATTACCATCCACTGGTCTACGATTAGATTGGATTCAATCAGGATTCACCAGACGAAGATTCGATTGGATTCGATTATGAATCACCAGTCTGTGATTCGATTCGATTGCAATTCAGCAGTCTACAATTTGCCAGCATTTGCCAGTTGATAGAAATGCAGACGTTGAATACAAATACTTGTTTTTTCTGACATGTGTAGTCGCCCGCGCAGAAGCCGCTGCAAAGTAAAGTAAGTAAACCTTTGAAAATGATTTCTTCCTAAGGAAAGGGCAAGACATGAGTATTGGAGCTGAATCAAGTAAATCGTATCCGCTGCCGTCAGAAATGGGAAATGCAACCATCAAACATATTTTATTTTGAATTTAAAAAATTGATAATGTGACTTAACCCCATTGATTCCGAATCATCCAATTTAGCAGCTTCACATATCTTTGAATCAATAATTATTTCTATCCTAACCTCTGGAGCAGCGTCTCGGTTTGGAGGATATTCCAGGTGAAATCCGACAACTTAATCCCGCCTTTGAAAGCAAAGCGAGACGGTCGCTTTGAAGGGGAGTGTGGAAGAACATCAGCGCGGGTCTCAAGTCTGCTTCGCATTTAAGAAGTAGCAAAAATAAAAAATAAAAAAGGAAATGCACCACAAAGCAGCAATAAAATATTTAAATTTCATTTAAAGAAAATCTTCCAATTGTTTGGGCAAATTTCACATGTATTGTCAGAAAATGATCCCCTGAAACAAGAAATTGCAGGTGAAATTCTTAACAGTGCAAAATTAAAGCATCTATAAGATTCTCCTGAACATTCATTCATTCATTCATCCATTCATTTTTTTTCTTTAGGAGATCAGTGATATTTGGAAAATTTCCCCGAATATAAATTTATTCATTCATTTTCTCATTCATTTGTTCATTCAGTTTTTCATTCATTTGATCATCCATTTATTCATTAGCTGTACCTCCTAATCTGCACTCAGGACACCTGCAACTCTAACATTCCCCTGAATATGAATTTATTCCCTCTTTCTCTCATTCATTAATTCATTAATCCATCCATTCATTCAATCAATCAATCATCAATCACTTATCTACACAGTTTATCCTGTTGTCAAGATACTGGCAATACTGGCATCAGTAAGGTTTCCCTGCGCATTCATTCATTTCTTCATGCATTCATTGATTAATGCATTCATTCAAACATTCATTACATTGTACACCACTTACCCTGCAGGCACTAGATCCGTGCTGTCATTGGCCAGAGGCGGGGTTCACCCTGGACCAATCACAGGGCTTCATAGAGAGACGTGCATCCATTCATCCTCTCATTCATCCTCTCATTCACATGCTTTGTGTGTGTCTGTGCTGCAACAGGATGGCGAGCAGTGGCAGAAGAACGCCTGCACCACATGTATGTGCGACCACGGTCAATCCAAATGTCATACACATACTTGCCGTCCCGTCACCTGCGAAAAGGTGGGTTTACACACACACACACACACACACATTTTCCTATATATCACTTTTCCTAGATTCAGTCAAACTTGTCAAGTGTGCAATGTATATGTATGTTAAATATCTGTTATGCAACTTTTTTCGCACACACTCGTCAACTCATCCGTGCGCGCACACACACTTTTCAGTATTCCGTTTTGCACCCCCCCCCCCCCCCGCCCCCATACATTTGCATGTGAAGTTTAAGTGCAAATGGAAAGACATGAAATGAAAGACATTTCATGGTGCAAAGCCTCCTGGATTCGCACAGACACACGCACAGACACACACACACACACATAGACACACATGCTCACTCATGCACACACACACGCACACAAATCAACTTCAACTGGCATTTAATTGTTAATTGTATGCAAATGTGGCCTTGCAGCTTCCATTTTGATGATGTGAGTGAAGTCAAACTGTGAAACGCACACACACACACACACACACACACACACACACACACACACACACACACACACACACACACACACGGTAGAGGTAACCCGACAGGTGAAATATTACTGAGGGAATGAAAGCAAACAGGCGTCTGTTGGATTTACCCCTGACCTCCATGTTGAGCTTTAATTCCATCTAATCAGCAAACAAACGTTGAGGGTAAAAAAAAAAAAAACGTTCTCATTAAATATTTATCGTTTAAACAAGATTAGCGCTAATCTGGTTTTAATGCCGCAGAGCTATTAGTGAATTTAAAACAATTAAAATAAAACAATCGCTTTGAGTGCTTTTGTGCCGTGGCCTTAAGAGAACCTGCCGATATCACTCCGACGGCGAGAAAAAAAATGTAAATAAGCAGACTGACTATCAGCTAGGAATTCATATTCATCAGTATACAGTGGAACCTTGATTCACGGGTTGAATCGATTCGGTGACCGGGCTCGTAACTCAGTTTGCTGATTTCAGATCAAATTTCCTTATTAAAATGAATTTGAACGCTATTAATTCATCTCAGCCCCCTTGTCTTTGTTATGTGTTTTTAAATAAGAAAAATGTACTTTGTATATAACAAATAATGTATAAAAAATAATCATACAGTACAAAAAAAAAATGCAATTAACTGGTTTTATTTATTTTAAGGACAAAAAAAGATGCCGTAGGCGGCGGAGGAGTTTTTCATTTGGTGCTCTATTACGTAACTTACTGGCTACTCACTTAATGCTGCAATGCGTTGCTAAATGGAACTTGCACACTGTACATTTTTCTTATTTAAAACATAACAAAAATGGGGTCTGGAACGGAATAATAGCATTTCAATTCATTTTAATGGGGACATTTAATATGATATACCAACAAATTGTGTTTCAAGCTCAGTCAGGGAATGAATTAAATTCCCTAAGGATTTATATACAATGAACCCCCCCTATATTTTCATATACATATTAATGGCTTTGATATGAAAAAGCATAGCCGATATAGTTTGAGGATGTCCGGCCTAAATGCCCCGAACTGACAACACACTATGTAACGCAACGTCAGTCAGGTTTATAAAGAATAGATTACAATAGTCTGGTGTTATGTACAGCCTATAAAGCCGGGGTCCCCCCTTTGAGAACATCAAATATTGTGATCCTTTATGGGTTTACGGAGTACGTGAAACCCATTGTCCCCTCACGAGGACAATACTAGCGATTACAACAAACGATGATGTTCCCATCGAGACGGTAAGGATAAAAATAACTGCGAGTGAGCGAGGATGAAGCCATCGTCCTCCTCCGAGGACGTCTTTCACCTTCAAAAGACAAACATGTTTGATGCCGTTTATCTGAAGGTGCAGGACGTCACGGCGAAAACGTCAGAAACGCTTTTTTTTTTTTTCTGATAAAGCGGCTTCTTCCAGAAAACGGAAAAATGCCAGCGGGTGACAAGCTAATCACGCCAGCAACTTCCTCACAAGTCAATTTGTTCTTACAAAGTTTTTTTTTTTTTCTTTTTCTAAACTACTGTGAGTTCTGCTGCACATCGGGGGGGCGAGGGAAGATCAGACCGGGAAAGAGAGAACTCGTGTTTCCCATCAGGCCCCCCCGGCCCTCAAACGCCTCGCCGTGTCGTTAGCAGGGAGGTTGGACGGAGCGACGCAGGGGGACAAAGGTCCGCGTGAAAATAAACAAAGAGACGTTTAATGTAATCGGAAAAAAATGGGATAGTTGAGAATCCGGGGCCTCGGTGCGGCTGGACGTCTCGCTGTGTTTGCCTCAATAATTGAACACACACTCTGCGTCATCCTCTCATCTCTGCCTGTCGACGCTCACACACACACACACACACACACACACACACATACACACACACACACGTCTGAAGAAGCTCCAGTGGTTTTATGTTCGACTGAAACCTCAGATTTTATTTCTCCGAGCCCGAGTCTCCCCTCCTCCTCCTCCTCCTCCTCCTCTTCCTCCCATCCTCGTCACATCCCTGCATCCCCCCATTTTTGTAGGTCTTTTTACTTTTTTTTTTTTTATTATAAGTTGGTGGTTTTGTGAATGTTTTTCTTCAATTTGAAAAAGCATTTGTTGAATTTATTCCATTTTCTTTATTATTTTATGAATTGATGATTTCTCTGTCTCCATGTCTGGAATAAGAAGGTTTTTTTTTATTTTGAAATATTAATGTGATTTATTTCTATGTTGATTCATCAGAATCCTCTTGCAGAATTTTTTGGGGGAGATATTAAAGATTATTTAATTCTTTAATTTTATTATTTAATTTTTCCATTTGAAATAAAATGCAGTCAGCAGGCTAAAAAATACGATGAGTGAAACGAAAGGGATTTCTCTTAAATAATGTATAAGATTATGGTTTTATTGCTTTTCTCCCCTTATTCATTGAAAATAAATCTAAAAAAATGACCTCTGACCGTCCCCCCCAGGGTCTAACCAGGGTGCGGCGGCCCAGTCAGTGCTGCGACGAGTGCGCCGCTGCCAAAGGGAGCTGCCTGTACGAGGGCGTGGTCCGTTACCACGGCGACATGTGGAACGGGACGGGCTGCGAGTTCTGCAGCTGCGACCGCGGTCAGGTGGCGTGTCGGAGTGCAGAGTGCGCACGTGTCGACTGTCCACAGGTGAGACCCTGTGTGAATGCAAACCCATTATATGTTGGTATAATATGTGTGTATGTATGTTATATGTAGAATACAACATACATTTGTGCATATATTGTGTGTTTTTTGCATTGTTTTTCGCGTGCACGGTATTTGTTGATGTTGTGTGTAATCTGTACACATGAGACGCACTATAAACGTATGTGTACCTGTATTACACAGTAGAGATACATGTGTGTGCACGTACATATGTGCAGTATAGATGTGTGTGTATATATAATCCAGTATAAATAGACTGTATGTGTGTGTGTGTGCACATATATCACATATATGCAGTATAAATACGTGTGTAAATATATACCGTATTTTCACGACTATAAGGCGCACAGAAAAGTCTTAGATTTTCTTCAAAATGTGTGGCGCCCCCTATAGTGCAGTGCGCCCTGTGTGTGTTGTTGTTGTAAGGCGGACGTAGTAGAGAACACCATGAGAACATTAAAGGGGGAAATGTGGGAGTTGATCGTATATAAAATAACAGTTATGCGCGTTATGCAGATCATCGTTTTTTTTAACAACCCTGAAAATGACAGAGACACGCTTATGAAGCACAGTTCAAACTGAATGCCATCAGCTTTGCGGAGGAACATGGAAATCGAGCAGCCTCGAGAGAATTTAAGATTAATGAATCGATTAATGATCGCTGGATATCGGTGTGAACCTGCCGTTCAAAGTAAGGCTGCGAGCGGCGTGGGAGCGATGCATGACCGATGGAGACCACAGTTTCACTAAGAGTGAAAGGCAGCGCCGGGCGAGATACGCCACAATTTGTGAATGAATTGTAGATGCTCGAGTTAACGTGTCTGCCGGCACTGTTGTTGGAGCTTTCGCAAAAGCCGGCATCATTTCCGAGGAGCCGCGCGGCACGGAAAGTGACTGATAGTGAAGAAAGTGAACCTGGCGTGGTTGATGGAGATTTAGCGCAGCTGTTCAAATCAAAAACAGAGGCTGAGGACATTCATTGGTTAGATTGATGACGATTACGGTAAAAAAAAATGTGAATCCAAACTCAGTTTTGCTCCCGCTCTATTTTTAAGTATGCACACTTAAATACGCTTGTGTGTGTGTTGTTTTTGTAAGGCGGACGTAGTAGAGGACGACATGCAAAGGGGGAAATGTGGGCGTGGATTGTATATAAAACCTGCGCCTTATATTCAGGTGCGCCTTATGTGTGTGTTAAATACAGTAATGGCACACATAACTGAGACTGCGCCTTTTAGTGCGGTGCGCCTTATGGTCGTGAAAATATAGTAATACAGTGTTGTTATAAGTGTAGGCGTGTTCATATATGCAGTATAATGTATCTATAGATAATACAGTATAGACACGTGTGTGTGTGTGTTTGTGTATGAGTGTGCATATATGCAGTATAAATGTGTGTATATATAATATATATAGATATATGTGTGGGCGTGCATATATATGCAGTATATATGTGTGTGTATGCATGATACAGTACAGATTTATGTGTGTTTGTATCTCCACTGCATACGTGTGTTACCGACAGGATAGTATGTTCATGATTGGGTATTTTTGTGTATATACTGAATGCATATATACACATTGTCACTGCATGCACACCCTCACTGAATGTATCTATAAATTGGAAAAATTAGTGTATTTGCATGTATGTACATTATATACATAGAGCGAGTATGTGTGTTTATTAATGTTTGCTTGCATGCATTTGGACATGTGTATGTATATGTGTGTGTATGGTTGCATATTGTTTGTGTGTCACTTTATGGTTTCCGGTGCCTGAACACACACACACTCACACACACACACACACACTGTAACTTACTTGACAGGCGGCCAATGAATTAAACGTGGCCTTGTCTGGAAACATGCGTTTTTCTTCATACCAGCATGGTGTCTTTGACCAGGTTTTTGACCTCTTGGGCTTCGGCTGCCGCCCGCCGCCACCCACCACCGCCTGCCACCGCCTCCACCTGCTGCTCCAACTGCTTTGTTTCCCCACAGCTGGAAGTCCACTCTTAAATTACCCGCACGCCGCGACCCAGAAATCCAATTTCCCCCGGCCGTCAGACGGACCACTCAGGCGCTAATGAAAGTCACCTCAGCCACTTTAACTGCCCACCCACACACATATACACACACACATATATACACACACACACACACACACACACACACACACACCATGATCCTTTTCCTGGACTCTCCAGCTGGGTTGCGGTGGCGGCGGCGGGAAACCTGAGGCCGAACCACTTTGAAGGGATTTCCAGGGTAATAGCTTTTAAGTGCAAATAAGAGACTGAAGACCGAAAACCAGAGGAAAAACACACTCTCTCTCGCTCTCACACACACACACTCACACACACACTCGGTTCCCGGGTGTTTGAAGTTCCTCGGTTCTTGTGGAAACACGCCGACCAGCTGTTCGGACATGAAGGCGGGCGGGAATTCCTTTTCGGTTCAGAGTTGAGAAGCTGGAGTATATCGTGCAGGCACACACACACACACACGCACATGCACACAGATTAATCTCTCAGACGCAAAAACTCTGAACATGAAATAATCCGTCCTCATCCGTTGGGGGCCCCTTTACCAGACTGCTTTTTGTTCTGAGTTTCATTAGCAGCTTTTACTTTATGTTTTAAATATCAGTGTCCCAAAAAGTAATAATGAGACTAAATATTTTTTTTCATTCTAACCTTAGTACTTCAGCAGATAATTAGTATCCTGCAGCTCTTGAATGTGCATCCGTACGTTAACATTTTATCGCTGCCTGAGATGAGCGCTAGCATCCATTAGCGTCAGATTAGCATGCTTTGACTCAAAAAACAGAGAGAAAATTGTTTAAAAAATGCAACTGTATATTTTCAGACAATTAAGAGATTTTCCTGAATATTATTTTTATCATTTTAATTAAAATATTTTGTTTTTGTTTGTTATAATTTCTTGATTTTGTTTCAGCTCACGATTTCACTTGTTTGTTTACTAAATTTGATTTGATATTTTTGATGGTTTTACATTTTCTTATAACAGAATATTCATGGCCTTTTATGTTAATTTAAATGATTTTTTTTTTATTTTTATTCATTTTATTTTTTTCTAGTATAGATTTGGACACAGTCAGATTAAAACCCAGGAATATTTATTAGGAAAATTATGTGTATGTGTTTTAATGTTGAAGATGATTTTTAAAATAAATAATGGAAAGGGTGTGTGTGTGTGCGTGTGTGTGTGTGTGTGTGTGTTTGTGTGTGTGTGTGTGTGTGTGTGTGTGTGTGTGTGTGTGTTTCTCAGGGTTTGAAAGAGGTCCTACTGCCAGGGAGGTGCTGCCCTGAGTGTTCGGCCCCAAAGCCCCCCTGCCTGCACCAGGGACAGTCCCACCCGGTATGGCTCAATTTACTTTTATAATTTTTATTAAATTTTGTATTTTTTTTCATTGTTAAAATTCTTTTATTTTTTATTGAATTATTTTTCTTTCACTTAATTTTTTTTTCAAAACTCAGTTTTTATCTTTCGAAATTTTCCAGCCAAATATTTTGCAATTTTTCCTCAAGATTTATATACTAATCCTAATATACTGTAGTAATATTTAGATTTTATTCACAATATTATGTTTAATGCAAATTATAATTTGTTGAATAATATTCTAGGTAACATTTCTACATTATTTTTGAAATGTTATAATATTTTAATATTTATAATATTTATTAATATAATATAATATAATATATTATTTAAAGCAATAAATGAACATCATTTTAAATTTTACAACAAATATTTTTTTTTCCCGGCCCCCAGGATTCATCCCAGTGGAGTGACAGCGCCTGCAGGCAGTGCACGTGCACCGGCGGTCTGGTCACCTGCTTCCTGCGCTCCTGCCCGTCCTGCCCGCCGGGCGCCATGGCCGTCGCCAGGGAGGGACGCTGCTGCCCTGAGTGTCACCATGGTAACGACCCCCCCGCCCATCTTGGTCATTTCTCTCTAAAAAAAACATTGCCCAAATGTCCCATAAGATACATACATATATATGTATATATGTTTTTTAACTTTAAGCTTTTTTAAGGCTGTCTTTCTTTAAAGTGGGATTGTCAGTGAGCTGGAGGAGGAGGGTTTTACCGTGAAAAAAATATGCATTCAAATTACACGTTGATGATAAGTTTGATACATGGTAATTACTAATTCATTACCTGAGAAAACCTAATCAACCTAAAAATTAGTAATTTGTGGAAATAATTACCGGAACGAGAACATTTGAGGAGTTGTTGTAGCGGCCCGGCGCCGTTCTGCCAAAAAAACAGACAACAATATTGTCGTTGTCATTTCCGCTCCGCTGCTTCCGGGCGCCGGCGTCCGTCCTCTGCGGCGCCGCTTCCCTGAACCACGTGGGTTTGATTTATTTGTTTTCTGCTCGGTCATTCTGCACAGCGGGACAACCTTCCCCAGGAAGGAGCTTATTATGGGATTTATTTATTCAAATTTTTTGGGGGGGAGGAATTGATATTTTTATTCCTAATACGTTTTTAAGTCAGGCTGTCTGGCGCAATGAACCCGGATCCTTAAACAAAACAAGCAGAAGTGTCTTTTTACATTTTTCATTTTACATTTCCATTTATCCACATAATTATAAACTTGTGTTTTCACAAACACTGTTTTTCTATTTTTTGGGGGGCTTTAAAACAAGCCTTCATTTGTTTCGCCAACATACCATCAACTAACTCTTTCTGGGCCTTCTTCACATTTCCATTAATATCAGAGATTTTATCAAGAAATAGACACCAGACAGTCAATAAGCACAACTAGAATAAGCTGGAATAAGCTGTTATAACTCATTAATAACACAGCAACTACACAGTAATTACACAGTAAGGACACTTGACATGCTGTAGACAAAGTGGGCGATGCAGCAGATGCTTCTGTTCAGCGGTGGATTTGAGCAGGAAATGAAACGTCAGTGTTTGTCCTGCTGCCAAACCTCATCTTCGATCGGACCACGCACACACACACACACCTTCTCCTCCGCCCTGTGTCTTGGGATGCTGCTTTGCCAGAAATGTGCAAAGTCATTTGGGTGTGAATATTGGAGAATACCAGCAAGGCTAGTGCGCGTGTCTGTGAGTAGGTATAGGTGTGTGTGTGTCTGTATGTGTGTGTGTGTGTGTGTGTGTCTGTGTGTGTGTGTGTGTTAGCTATATCCCAAATGGAAAGCTGGGCAGTTTCAGTGTTTCAGACTTTCAGCCTCAACTTACTTTTGGGGAACAACTTTTTTCCTTTTAATGAAATAGCTTATGAAATAGGCAAAACTTGAGATTGTCTGTGTGTGTGTGTGTGCATGTGCGTGTGTGTGTATTATGTAACATTTGCAGTCAAATCGACAGAAGCTGTCAACTGATATGTTGTAAAAATTGATTTGTTCCAGAAAATTGATGTGTGTTTGTGTGTGTGTGTGTGTGTGTGTGTGTGTGTGTGTGTGTGTGTGTTTCTGCATCTTTCAGACACTGTTGAAAGTTTTGGGGAAACTTTCTGCCTCATAAAGTAACAATGTGGGGGATTTGTTAATGAAATGGCTGGATAAAAACACAGGATATTGTGCTGCTAGGACATGTATGTGTGTGTGTGTGTGTGTGTGTGTGTGTGTGTGTGTGTGTGTGTGTGTGTGTATGTATGTGTGAGTGAGACTGCGCGTGTGTGTGTGTGTGTATATTTTTCAGGTTGAACAAGGTTATGACATCGCCCGCCTTTCATTTTTTGATATCTTCCCAGCGGTGGGTCAGTTTGTCTCGATGAGGGGGAACGTCGGGAAACTGCTCCATGTCCTTTCATGTTAATTACGACGTGTGTGTGTGTGTGTGTGTGTGTGTGTGTGTGTGTGTGTGTGTGTGTGTGTGTGTGTGTGATAGTGTGTCCCCCATAATGGACATACACAAGACACTGGAATTAATGTGGGTCATTATAACATGATTAAAATGTGTGTGTGTGTGGTGTGTAAATGGAGCCTGTGTGTGTGTGTGTGTGCGTGCGTGCATGTGTGTGTCTGTGTGTGTGTGTGTGTGTGTGTGTGTGTGTGTGTGTGTGTGTGCGCGCACGCGCACAGGCATACACATTTTTTCCATCTCCTCAATTTTTGGGGACAAATGGCTTGAAATCTTCAAATTATTATCTCTAGAAATCAATTTGAGACGATGTAGCTTAATGGAGTGTGCGAGTGTGTGTGTGTCTGTGTGTGTGTGTTGTGTGTGTGTGTGCGCACGAGTGGGAGAAAGAGAACTTACTATATCATTACACATCATTACTTGCACCCTTTCGTTGTGGGAACTTTTTTCCTTCGCCTCATTTTCAGAGGGAACTGGCTCGAGATTATGTGCGTGCAAATGTGTGTGTGCATATGTGTGTGTGTGTGTGTGTGTGTGTGTGTGTGTGTGTGTGTGTGTGTGTGTGTGTGTTTGAGAGAGAGAGTACGTCTAAGGCTTTTAGGTTCCCTTCTGACTTTCAGACAATGACATCGACGCCACATAAAGACGGTCTGTTCTGGTCCTCCTGGAGGCTTAGAAGCCTCCAGAAGCCTCCCCCTCCCGAGTCAGGCCGAGGTGAAAGCGCTCCGTCGTGACGCGTCGTGTCTGGAAAAACGAGGTGGCGGCGGCGGCGACCAACCGGCGTCCCTGGGGCTGAGGTGCCGACGCCAGCGAGTGTTTCCTGCAGTATCAAATCTTTGCGCCTCTACTGTCTGGAGCTCAAATGTCTGCACTGAATTTGCATCAAATTAAATTGACATCGTTTGTGCGTGTGTATGTGTGTGTGTGTGTGTGTGTGTGTGTGTATGTGTGTGTGTCAGGGTACGGGGGATTGCATCACACATAATGTGTGTGAGTTTAAATTACCATGAAATAGTCTGTGAGGGCATGTGTATTGCCGAGGCTAACATTAAACCAAGTGCAATGTGTGTGTGTGTGTGTGTGTGTGTGTGTGTGTGTGTGTGTGTGTGTGATAGTTCGCTGCCACGAGACCTGCCTAACGTGCACGTCGTCACCGGACCAGTGCGACTCCTGCCGCGACCCCGGATCTGTCCTCCACCAGGGCCGCTGCCTGCCCGAGTGTCCCGCCGGCTCCTTTGCGGACGGACGAGTGTGTGAAGGTGAGACGTCGCCTTGTCGGGACCTTTCTGTTGCCCAGGCAACCAAGAAAAAAGTACCGCGTACGACAAAAAGTACTGGGTCCGAGTCGCTTTCTGAGGTAAATGCAAAAAAGTACCCAGTTGAGTCGTGGAACAGAGCTTATTGACATTTTGTCAACCTTCGTTTTCATGAAATTTCTACAAATTTTCAGTGTTTAAAATGTGAATTTTTACTCTAATTTCTCGCTGATTTCGGATTTTAAAAGTTCTCAAATGTATTTTTCTAGACAATTTCTCGTGTGGCCACCCAAATGTATAATTAAAATCAAAAATGAAGGTAAATATTTACAGCATGTAGATTTTTTTCAATATTTTATTTTCCCAACTTTTTTTCAAAATGACACACAAAATTATTTAATTATTTATTTATTTGTTATTATTTTTTTCCTTTTAATGTATTTAATTATTCATGAGTTAATTTCATCTTCAAATAATTAATAACACATCTTTGTTCCATTTCCTGTCGACCTCTTTACCTTTACTTGAAATTTCAGGCTAATTTTGCTAAAATTTCAGGCTAATTCAGATTTGAAATGTTCTCAAATGTATTTTTGTAGCTAATTTCTTGCTGCGCCATCCTGTGTTTGTCAATTGAAAATCATTATCATAAAAATGAGCAATATATATAAAAATATATAAAATTTAATTAAAAGCAAAAATACAGGTAAATCTTTTCTTCATCTAGATCTTTTAGATATTAATAAAAATTAAGTATAAAAAAAAAATTTAAGTCAAAGCAAAAATATGGGAACATATTTCCTTACATATTTCTTTATTTCTTTTTTCTTTAAATGTATTTAATTTCCTCTTGACCCTCCCTGCTTCCTGATGATTTTTTTTTCTTATTTTTTTCCAAATAATCTCCCAATTTCTGTCGCTCTGCTCCCCGGTTCATTTCGGTCCCTCCTCTTCATCAGCCGTGGTTAATCTCGGCGCGATCTCTGTCTGCTCGCCCGCGAGATTCAGCTCGAGGCGGCGGCTCGGGGAGAAAAGGGGAAGCTGGATTTTATCAACTCCCTTCATTTCTGTTCATTTATTTATATATTTTTTCTGAATTTCCATCTTCGTCACCCTTGTCTTTCTCCCCTGCCTCCCACTGGATCGATAAGAAAAACCTTCCGAATTAAAGTTTGAATTTCTTTTTTGCGAGAAAGTAATACATATATATATATATATGTGTGTGTGTGTGTGTGTGTGTGTATATATATATATATATATATATTAAAAAAAAAGCCTTGTCTCATTGGTAATTGTATCTTTTTTTTTGTTCCACCCTGTTGGATTTGGAGGCAAAATGAATTAATTTCCGTTTTATTTAAAGTTTGTTTCCTGATAAAAAATAAATAAATAAATAAATAAATAAATAACAAAATCTGTGATGAAAAGTGTATGTTTTATTGAATCTGATTTTTATTCAAATATATAGTATTCGGATTTCTAAGGTTTATCAAATTTGGTGAGAAAGAACAAAAAAAATGTTTTTTTTTTCAAATACATTAGTTTCAGTGTAATTGCCCTTTTCTCCTGCACCATGTCTTACAGAGAGATTTCTTTTTACTTTGTATTTATCGCTGGCAACTCTCCTTTTCCATTCATTATCAGATTGAAATAAAAGTTACTTTTCTGAAGCGAAAAAAAATGAAAAAGTCATTTTACCTGCAGCACCTTTTTTATCTCCTCTCTGCAGAGCATTCTCTTTTTTTAATGTCCTTTTTTTTAATTTGATCTTTTTTAAAATTGGAGTGTTTTTTTTTTTTTTTTTTGTCCAAACAAAACCAATCGCTGGTTTTTGTTTCTGCACCAAAGCTTCAAACTGTTTTATCGGCGCTTTCCAGATGGTTCTTGGTAACAATCCATCTGGCCTGTCAGCTGACGCCTCCTGCAGGAAGTGTTATTTTTGTTTCGTTTTTATGACCATCGGATTTCTAGAAGTCTCTTTTCAAGGAAACCGGATGCTAGCTTGACTCTTTTTTTCTGTTTTTGGGGGGTCATTTTTGGTCATTTCTTTGAAAAGGGCTTTTGTGCCTTTTATATTTATCGTCGGCTCTTATGATTATTTCCTGGCAGTTCTCAGATCGCCGAATGATTTGTTCTGAATATGCTGACCGTTTTTCAGTCATTTCAATTTTTTTTCCGCAGTTTTTTTTCATTGTTCTCTTTTTGCTGCTTGCTTGTTATCTTCAATTTTCTTTATTTCCCATTAATACATGATGATTGTACTCAAGTTCATTACTCAGATTATTTCTCATTTTTTATAGTTTGAATTAACTGGCTTTTTCCATGCATTCCGAGCAGATTTTTTTCCCCATGATTTCTCTCATAATAATAAAGATAATAATAATAATAATGAATATTCATAGAGCGCCTTTCATCAAAATGGGGTATAAACCAGAAAAAGTAAGATTAAGACACAATGAAATAAGATGTTTTTTTTTTCCTTTGTTGAACAATTTTTTACATTTTAATACTCACACGAAATAAAGAAACCCCCAGATGAGGGTAAAAGGTGGGTCGGAAGGCGGCTCATCAGCTGTTTTGGTCCCGACAGGCATGCGGGGGAGGCATTTGGCGGGAAAAGAAAAATAAATAAATGAATAATGACTTTGGTGAAACATAATGAGAGGCGTCGGCGGGTTTAAACAGCTTTGTTTGTTTTTGTTGTTTTATTATGAGTGTTTGTGTGTTTTAATTAATGTGACATACATATAAAAATAGCTGCAGATGGGTGAAATATCTCACCTTGACTTTTTATTACCTATCATTAAACATGTTTTTTTCATCCCTCCAAAGATAATTTTTTCCCCTTGTACACGCAAAGGCTTCAGGCTAAATAAAGAAACATAAAAAAATGAAGTTTTTATGTGTTTACATGTATTGCAACTCGATAGCACGCCTTTATTTAGCCATCTAGAATCATCTAGATGCTTTCCAGGAATGTGACCCGACACCCAGGTCAAAGGTCAAATGTCAAAGGTCGCCCCCCAGTCCTCTGAGTCTAAATTAGCTGTTTGTTTCTCTCGTTCTTCATCCTGTGAACATCGTCGGTCTAATCTCCCCCTCCTCGTCCTCCTCCTCCCCCAGCCTGCCCCCCCTCCTGCTCCAGCTGCTCCAGCAGGTGGGGGTGTCGGCGCTGTGGCCCCCAGCGGCCCCTGCTGGCCGCCGACGGGGCCGAGTGTCTCGCCTCCTGTCCTCCAGGCTCCTTCCAGCTCGACCAGCAGCACTGCACACGTGAGTCATCTGGGCCAGTGTGTGTGTGTGTGTGTGTGTGTGTGTCCGCGTGTTTATGTGTGTTTGGGTAGGTGGGGGAGGGGGTTATTAAAAAACAACAAAATCACCTGCAGAGTAATGAAAAATATATATATATATATAGAAAAGGTTAAGATTGAAGAAAAGGATACATCATGTGTAGCAGTCAAATAATAATGAAATTAAGTTAAAATAAAACAAATAATCACATGAGAGCAATGATTATAATTATGATTAAGTAATTCATAAGTCGAACAGCAGTCAGAACATGCATGTAACCATCACATGATATAGTACCGAGTCACGAATGTCCGGGTTTATGTTGATGCTTGTTTTCTGTGTGATTTTGGGGTTGCTGGAAATTTTGTGGGTGCATTTTGGGATGCAAGGAATTCTGTTTTTTTTTTGTTTTTTTTTCACCCTGAAATGAGCAGGAACAGTTAGTTGTATTGCAGGCTTGTGTGGCGTGGCTTTCCAACAACACCTATTGCTCATTAAACTGACATTTTACCATCAACCAGGTTGCCCTGGCTAATCCTGACTAATCCTGAATAAAACGCGACAATATTTATATCACTCATCAGCAAAAGGATCACGATTAATTAATCAAGTCATAACATGCATATCACAACTAATCCCATGGGATGAATAACCTGCATACAATAAGTTACACAAGACTCATAACATGTATAACAAATCATTCCATGATTTTAATAACATGAATATAAAAAACAATCACATGATATTTATACCCTTCGTAAGTAAAAATTAATGACATAACAGTCGTAACGTGTAAGAAAAAAAAATCCATGAGATGAATGCGCTGCCAAGGACAATTAATAATAGAAATCTTGCTTATTTGCCTGTTCATCTTTGGTTTGTAAACAACAGGCCGACTTTCAGGCAGACTGAAATTTATTTGCACATTTTTTTTCCGAACGGGGCGAGGCTGGAGGCAGCGGCTGCGATGGGTGGGGTTTCACCCGGACGAGTCAGGTGTCAATCATCCAACCAAGCAATTTAGTGTCTTCACTGAACCTGCTGACCGTTTTCCAGCGAAAAATCAAGGAACTGCTGAAAGAGCCATTTAATCGTAAAATAAAGGCTATAAAACAAGATGGTTTGAGCGCTTTAACTTTCAGGTCGATAATAACGTTATTTTCCTTTTTTGTAAAATAAAATGTTCCTGTCCGATCAGAGAAGACAGAATCAGAGGTGAGCTCTGACAAGGACAATGCCACGCTGCGTGCAAAAGTCTTATCCGGAAAATGAGTTTTTTTTTCTCTTTGTTTTATTTTTTACTGTACCGGTAATTTTTTAAGGCCAAATTGCCAGCCTTTTTTAATGCCTTCCAATAAAAGCGCTGCCTTTCCAGCCGTGAAGTCGCAAAGGCCTGGAGAGATGATGCTTTCAGCTTTTAATTCACCTCCTGAAAACCCTCCAGCCCAGGGATTAGCAGGGAAAATATCAAAACAAATCCGCCGGGAGAAAACTCTGGAAATGACGACAAAAGATCAGCGAGAAGTGAAAAATAATAACCTGGAAACTTGGAGGAAATAATCAAAAAAGGGCAAGAAATTGCCTGGAAATGAGAGGGAAATTTGCAAAAATTTTGCTTTAAATGACTCGGAATGGTGGTGAGAAGTGGGCAGTTAATCAAACAGTCAAAAGAGATCATAAATGAGAAATTAGCAAAAGATTGCCAGATAATAAGTAAAAATTCAGCAGCAAATTAGTAGATAATTAGCAAGAAATAAGCAACAATTTAGCCGATGATTAGCAAAAATAAACTGCTAATAATCTAGAAATTAGTTGATAATTAGCATAAATTAGCAGTTAATTCACAATGACTTGGCAGAAAATAAGCAAGAATTAAGGAGCCAATTAACATAAAATTGCCAGCTTATTTGCTATGAAGTAACAAATGATTAGCAAGAAATGAGCAGAAAATAAGCAAAAAGGTTTGCAGATCATGAGCATCATCTAGCAGCTACTTTGCAATGGCTTTGTAGATAATTAGCATAAAATTGGCAGCTTATTCCCAATGAAGACCAAATAATTAGCATGAAAAGAGCAGAAAATTAGCAAAAAATTAGCAGAGCATGAGCATTAAATCGGCAGCCATTTTGCCATGTTTGTAGATTATTATGATCGGATAATTAACGAGAAATTTGTAAATTATTTGCAATGAATTTGCTGACCATCAGGTTGAATTAGTAGATAATTAGCAGGAAATTAGCAGCTTATTTACCTTTTTATACGCCTGCAATTATCCTTGTGAAGCATCTCTTCTAAAAAAAACCCAAGGGTATCAGAGGCCCAACAGGAGGTACGAGATTCCACTCAACAGCCTTAAAACTTCCAAGAAACAACAAAACAATTATTGTTTTTGTTATTAAAAATCTTCCGAATTTCAAGACAGCAAGAAATAACATTCACCAATATTTTTAATTTGAAGCGGCTTCCCCATCATCCTCTGCCGATTCATCGAAGATCGTCTGAGAGTGTGTGTGAGCGAGTGATTGGCTGGATGTCTGTGATTGACAGCTGACCTGTCTGGCTTAAGCCCCGCCCCCCCTGTGGCTCAGATGTTGGATGAATGATTGAACCCCGCAGCTGATGGAGGGGAGTGGGGTGACGTCAACAACCAGGCCTCTTTATTCTGTGAAATAAATCACGTGGCGGTTCTGGAGCCTCGCCTCGCCTCGCCTCGCCTCGCCTCGCCTCGCCTCCACGCCGCGGATTGTTCCTCGCCGGCTCAGCTGATCCGCTCTGGCAGCCGAAGAAAGCAGCAGCTCCTTTTCCTCGCTGCTTCTGCAGGACGTTCTGCCCACGGATGTTTGGCTTCCAGCCACAGAGCCCGCAGGAGGGGAGGAACCAAATCCCGAGCCGGTTCTCCAATTAGAACCCGGATTCTGACCCGGTTTCACTCTATCCGCTGTGTATTTTTAAATAAGTCTATTATCGTGGGGATGATGCCTGCGGTGGAAAGGATTAACCAGCGGGAAGTCTTTAGCTTAGCTTCAGAGGGATGTCAATCAAAACCTGAGGAAGATGTCCATCAAATCTGAAGATGTCAATCAAATCTGAAGAAGGATCAAGGTGTCAATCAAATGGGATCAAGGTGTCAATCAAATGGGATCAAGGTGTCAATCAAATCAGATCAAGGTGTCAATCAAATGTCAAGATGTCAAGCTGAAGGAGGTGTCAGTCAAATGTGAAGAAGGTGTCAATCAAATTTGACGAAGATGTCCATCAAAACCGAAGGAGGTGTCAGTCAAATGTGAGGAAGGTGTCAATCAAATTGGATGGAGGTGTCAATCAAATGTGAACAAGGTCGATCAAATTTGAGGAAGATGTCAATCAAAGCTGAAGGAGGTGTCAGTCAAATGTGAGGAAGGTGTCAATCCACCAAACCTGAGGAAGATGTCAATCATATTGAATGGAGGTGTCAATCAAATGTGAAGAAGGTGTCAATCAAAGGTGCGGGAGCTGTCAATCAAATTGAGGATGTTGTCAATCAAAGCTGAAGAAGATGTCAATCAAACATGGGAAAGGTGTCAATCAAATGTGAAGCAGAAATCAATCAAACGGACCAATAAGAAGTCGGTTTTCTGACCGAACGCCGCCTCTTTTTGACGCAGGTTGCTCAGAGACGTTCCAGGTAGAAAGTTTTCAGAACAAATTTATTTGACTCTCAAATTGACTCCCATTTATTCTATGAGTTTTAATAAAAAAAAGCAGAGTCTTCATTTTTTTTCCCTCGGGGGCCCTATTTTTTCTCCCCAAGACCTCGGGGTCGTTCCAGGACGCCGCCGCCGCCGCCACTGCCAACCGGCGAGCTCAGAATTCACCCATCAGGTTTTTTTGCAGAGTCAGCAGAGCAGGGGCAAGTGTGTATGTGTGTGTGTGTGTGTGTGGTAGACTGTGTGTATGACTTTATGTCTGTGCGTATTTGTAGTGTGTGACAGGCAGTGTATATTTGTGTGCACCTGATGCGTCTGTTATATGCCAGTGTATTTATGTTTCTATGTGAATATATATATTTGTGTGTGTGCGTGTGTGTTTCTGCTTGAAAACCAATTCATTTTTACGTGTCACCAAAAGTGCAACTTTATCGGGTGTAATCCTCCGTGAGGTCTGGTCACATGATATAGTGGGTTATTTGCTGAGGAAGGTGAAGTCACATGACACACCACCACCACCACACACACACAGACACACACACACACACACACACATAGGGATGAAGTCAAAGCAGCTTTCGGATAAAAGCTGTGAGAACAGAGGGAGTGAAAGGCGATCCCCTCCCCCCCAGAAATTTGAACGTAGAATTGAGAGACCAGGATTCAGAACCCACTGGGATCCATTAGAGCATCTGGCTCTGAGATTGTGACCGATCAATAATCAATCTGTCCTCGTACGAGGACGTCCAGAAGCCTCTTGATCCCTTTTGGTATTTTGTTGCCTTGAAGTCGAGCTGTTCGGATATTACGAGAAACTTTTTTTTCCTGGCTCTGCTCCCACGTCTGCCCACGTCTTGCGTTGTGATGTTCTAAGTAGGTTCTAAGGAAGTCCTTAGGCGGTTCTGAGGTTCTAAGGCAGCTCTAAGGAGGTTCTGGGACATTTCTAGGACGGTTCTAAGGAGCTTCTAAGGCGGTTCTAAGGTGTTTCTAAGGAGGTTGCTCCAAGGTTGACCCTCCATCATTTCCTGCCTGGGTTCTTTCCAGGTTCTCCGTCGTCCTCCCGCTGTCAGGAGCTTCACATGAGGCTCTAAATACTCTGTAGGTGTGGATGAGAGGGTGAATTGCTGGATGTTTCAATTTGTTGCCCTGTGATTGACAGGTGACTTCTGATTGACAGCTGAGCAGTGATTGACAGATGGGTTCTGATTGACGGGTAACCTTGTGATTGACAACTAACTGGCTATTGACAGCAGGCTGGTGTTCGACAGCTGACCAGTGATTGGCAGCTGACCAGTGATTGACAGCTGGCTGAGGACTGACAGCTAGGTGCTGATTGACAGCTGACTGGTGATTGACAGTTGGCTGGTGATTGACAGGTAAATGGTGATTGACAGCTGGGTGCTGATTGACAGCTGGCTGGTGATTGACAGTTGGCTGGTGACTGAAAGTTGACTGGTGATTGACAGTTGACTGGTGATTGACAGTTGACTGGTGATTGAGAGTTGACTGTTAGGTGACAGTTGGCCGGTGATTGACAACTGACTGGTGATTGACAGCTGACTGACGATTGGCATCTGATTGGTGATTGACAGCTGGGCTCTGATTATCAGCAGAGTGTTGATTGACAGGTGACCCTTCCAGGTCAAACTCCTCCCAATGGCAGCTGTGATTGGCTCCCCCCCCTCCTGCAGGGTGCAGATGGTAGAAGAGCACCAAGAAGTTAATCCACCATATTTCTGGAGGAGCAGATTCAGACGATCAAAACACAGATGGTGTTGTGACGGGAGAAACAAACCACCTGAAAACCTGGAGGGAACATTTGTGATAAATGTTGTAAAATTAGCCAATAAATGATCTGAAAAATGAGGAAGAAATTACCGGTGATAAACACAAGACCCAATATGTGAAGTCCAAAATAAATGACCCGTGGTCTTCACCTTGCCGGGGAAATTAGTGCAGATCAATCTAGAACTAAGCGGAAATATTCAGCAGGAAACTGGCAAAAAAATGGGAAAATTGGATCCAAAAAGTATGGGGCGTATCGCAGATGGAGCATATGACATATTTCTTAAGACTTCAGAGGCCTATTTTCTACAAAACGATGGCCACCTGTCATGTCCTTACAAATCCAATGAGGTTGTAGTCAAGGATTTTGGACCGACACCAAGCGTATGCATCATATCCTTTCAGAGTAGCGATGTGGAGTGGATTTTTATCATTTTTTTTCCCCCTGATATTTCTTGTACTATTTCCTCCTTTTTTTTCCTATTACCATGTCATCTAATTATATATTATACGTGCACCTGCCATATTGATATTGAGAAAAACTAAATAAAAAATGAGTTTAAAAAAATGTAAAATTATTTGCATTTAAGTCAGCATGAATTACAGAGAGATTCACTGTAAATTACTAAATGACGGGAATAAATTCCTGGAAAAACTTGCAAAAAAAATTACCATAATATTTGCAATAGATTCTGAAACATTTTGCAAGGTTTCATCTAAGAAGTTAAAGAACCCTGCGTGCTCCGTCCTCCAGGATGTTCTGAGGTGTGTTCTGAGTGCTTCGGTCCCGGACCGACCGACTGCTCGTCGTGCTCCGACGCTGCCGCCCTGCTCCGGGGCGGAGAATGCGTGCTGGATTGCGGGGAGGGGTTCTACAACCGGGACGGCATCTGCCAAGGTAAATCTCTCTCGCTATAAAATGCGAAAAAAAAAAAAAAAAGGATTCACCGTTATCACATTGTGTTACGATGTTATCACAAAAATTCTTAGCATATTATTACGCCATTATTTACAACCGACAAGACGTATAAAGATAATTTTATTTAAAAAAAAATGGAACAATAAAGTGGTAGAATTTGACCTTTAGAGGAGGAATAGAATTCCTAAAAAGCAAAATTGAGAAAAAAAAAAGAGCTAAAAAAAAAAAAACAAATTAGCGTTGATGACCATGAAAAAAAATCTTGATTGTTAGAAAATCTATATACCAAACTGATGGGAAAATTTTAGGTTACATTCCCAGGGGATTCAATATTATTGAACAACCCCCGTCTTCCCGGGCCGTCTTTCAGCGTAAAGGTTTTGTCGCTGGGCGGAGAACCTGGGGGGACTAAAGGTTGGTTCTACGGTTCCCCGCGGACGTTCTCTCCGCCCTCCGCCGCGCCGCTAACGAGGCCAAGGCTGGATCAGCGAACGAGCAGCTCCGCCATTTGAATACGAATGTTTTCTATTCTTGTGCCGGTGAGGAAGAGGAGGAGGATGAGGGTGTAGAATGGCCTTCCAGGGGTCAGGGATGCTCTCAAAAATAACGATCAATAAATATGTAACTTTTAAATATGAGATATTTGTTAAATTTTCCTTTTTTAAAAACTTTTGTCATTTTTTTCTAAAAAAAATATTGTTTTGGTTTGTACATCTTTATATATATACACACACATGATGCATTGAGGTTCTTTTCTTTTTAAAAAAAAAAAAAAAAGAATTTCTTTTTATTTATTTTTTCAGTTATTTTTAAAATCTCTTTTTCTTCTTTTTTTTTAATTCGGATATACCCTAATTTTCTGCTCTGATATTACACAGTATTTTAATTTCATTTACATTCATTTAATTTAATTATATTCTTAACATTTTACACCTCTCAGCTAAAAAGTATTTTTCCTTTCCAAACAATGGGTTTGACATGCTTTGGCTTCGGTTGTCTGCTAATGTCCCCTGGTTCTCCTTTGACAGCCTGTGGCTCCTCGTGCGCGTCCTGCTTCCCCGACAACCCCTCGTGCACGACCTGCCATCCGGGGATGGCTTTGCACCGGGGGGAGTGCGTCGCCCGGTGCCCCGACCACCATTACCATGACAACCACAGCCGCTGCAGAGGTACGTCGACTTCCTGTTTCTGTCTGTCATCTGCTTAGTGCGTGCTATTTAATGAATCTGGTTTATTTTTATTTATTTATGTTCTATTCAAACTTTTGAAAGGAATTTTGTGTCACGAAATTTCAAGGTGAATTCTGTCAGGATTGAAGGTAGTTTCACTTTCATCTCTTGCAGATGCTCTCTGTCGTTTTGTCGTCTTAGTCGCAGAAAATCATTCTGTTTTTCAACGTTTTATTACACAAAATCTGTTATTACACATTATCTGTGTTATTACATGATAGCTGTGTTATTTGATATCTTCGTTAACAAACAATATCTGCGTTATAACATGATATTCATGTAATTACACAATATCTGTGTCACTGCACGCTATTCGTGTTATTACACAATGTCTGTATTATTGCATAGTATGTGTTATTACACATTATCTGTGTTATTACATATCTGTTATTACATGCTATGCATGTTATTACACAATATCTGTGTTACTACATGATATGTGTGTTATTGCATGTTATCCATGTTATTACACAATATCCTTGTTATTCACAATATGTGTTGTTACAAAACATCTGTGTTATTGCAAGATATTTAAGTGACGTTCAGGGACTTTTAAGGGGATTTCTCAATTTACATAATTTATTTAATTCTCCTTTTATTTTCTTGCTTAACATTGCTCAGCTCAATATCAACCATATCTTCTTCTTCTTTATATATATGTATATAGTAGCAATTTCTATCTGGAACCAAAACCAAAAATATGCTTTAAAATATGTTTCTTTGGCTGAATTTTGACACATTTTCCTGCATTTTTTTTTTTTTTTTTTAACTGAATTTAAGGTAATATTTTTTAAACATTTCAGGTTTATTTTGGTTTAATTACACAGTAATAAATGCGTGTGCTCCTCAGGGTGTCACGTTTCCTGCACCTCCTGTTGGGGCCCTTCGGTGTCTCAGTGCACCTCCTGCTCCGAGGGCCTCCTGCTGCTCCAGGGCCAGTGTGTGGACGTCTGCGGTGAGGGCCTCTACCCCCAGGACAACACCTGCCACAGTAAGCACCCCTCTGCAGGAAATCTATATAATGAAAAAAATAAAGAAAAATTCACCTGATAACTAAATATTTTCCAGTAAGTGAAATATTATCAAATATTATTTTTG
This sequence comes from Fistularia commersonii, assembly GCF_037954325.1. Classification (NCBI taxonomy): domain Eukaryota; kingdom Metazoa; phylum Chordata; class Actinopteri; order Syngnathiformes; family Fistulariidae; genus Fistularia; species Fistularia commersonii. Next base: position 6,048,030 of record NC_141305.1, read on the forward strand.
TAATTTACTAATAAAAAGATCTAAAAAAATTGAAAGAAACTGATTGTCTTTTAATATTATATATAATATAATATTATATATAATATTTGAAAATATTTCACCCCCTTCCAAAAAAAATCAACATAATTTAACAAGGACTTAAATTGGCAGATCAAAATACAGTGAAAGATTATTTAAACTTTAAAACTTTAAACAATAAACTTTAAAATTTGTTTTTCTTATTACCTGAAAATGAACAAATGGTTCCCTTAGGAATGTCAGAAGTCAAAACAAATATCACAATATGATTAATTTAGAATATAAAAAAAAAAACAAAAAAAAAAAAACGCCTGAAATTTCCATAAATTTAAAGTTTTTTTTTTCCCCCATACATTCTTCTGCAAATAATTCAGAAAAATATGCAAATTAAATAAAAATAAAAACATCCTGAAAAATAAAAAGTGACTTTAAAAAAAGGAATCAATAACACCAAGAATTGAAAGAATGAGAAAATGAAGTGTTGAATTATGGGATCTATTTCTGTCTCGCTCTTCCTGCGGTCCAGATTGCCACCCGTCGTGCCGTTCCTGTGTCGGACCCCTGGCCTCCGACTGCCTCGGCTGCCGGAAACCGGAGGAAGCGCTCGTGCTGCTGGCGGCCGGACTCAATCGCGGCGTCTGCTCGGCCGCGTGTCCCGATCGCCACTTCCAGGACACGGCGCTCATGTGCAGAGGTCAGAACCGCCCAGGCCAGTGAGGGAAAACATGGATGTTTAAAAAAGAAAGAGTTCTTGGATAAGAATAAGCCAGGATCTGTGTGTGTGTGTGTGTGTGTGTGTGTGTATGTGTGTTTAATTACAAGTGTTTTTTCTTGCCATCATTATTTCTATCGGACCCCTTTTTCATGCTAGAGTTCCCCTTTACTTCCCCCCTTACTATATTATAATATTACACCCCTTTATTATATCATATACCCATTGTACTGCCCCCTTGTTATCGATATCCTGCCTTCACTTTCTCCTTATTACATTAAATTCCCCCTTTACTTCCCCCTTTTTTGATAAATTTTCCGCTTTCTTCCCCTTATTACGCTACATTTCCCATTTTCATCCCCCTTTTTAAATCCAATCCCCATTACCATCCCTGTATTATATAATATTCCTATTTTACTTCCCCCTTATTATGCAATATCCTAAATTCCCCCTCATTATGTTGTATTTCCCTTTTTCTTCCCACTTATTTTATTATATTCTCCCATTACTTCCCCCTTTTTATATAACAGTCCGACATTACATCCCCCGATTATATTATATTCCCATTTTACTTCCCCCTTAATATTGTGTTATATCCTGTCTTATGTCCCCTTTATATTATATTCCCCTTTATTATATAATATTCCTATTTTACTTCCCCTTTATTATGCAATATCCTGCCTTTACTTTCCTCTTATTACATTTAATTCCCCTTTTACTTCCCCTTATTATATTACATTGCCCCTTTACTAACCCCTAAGATGTTGAATTCCCCCTTATTATGTGATACTCCTCCTTTACTCCCCCTTATTTTATCGCCGTCCTCTTCACTTCCCCCTATTCTATAATATTCCTCTTTACTATCCTATGATTCCCCCTTTCCATTAAGTCAGCATCGTTGCATAGTTGTACTCTGAACTCTTTACCGCAGAAGTACTACATGAGTGGACGGGTTACTGCAGTATCCTGCCACCTGTGGGGGTAATAACACCGCTATAATGCGGTTATTAAGCCACATCGCTCGGAGAAAACGTCTCCCACCTGAATGTTTCTTTTGTAATGACTTTGGATTATGACCAGAAAATAAATATTTTTATTTATTTATTTTAGACCTTTTAAATAAATAAATAAAACAAAAAGGCCATTTAGCCAGTGAGCCGCCGCCATTTTGCGTGACTTGGCACTCAGCACCGGGAAAGGATTAAAAAAAAAAAAAAAAAAAACCAAAGAGAGAAAGACCGGAGAGGGGCCCTGAAGGCAGGAGGACAGAAGAAGAGGAGAATCTGCATTTAATGTAGTCTTAAAGGTTTTGAAGAAAAGTAAAAGACGAATGTCGCCTCCACCTTTCGGACTCTTTGTCTCCAGCATGAATGAATGGAAGGCGTCTTTCCTCTGTCTGTGAAATTCCATCCATTCAGGACAATCAAAGTGTCTGTTTTACCTGCCGGGGTAACGTCCCGGAGTCGACCCACCCCCACCTTACCGCCGCCGCCCATCAAAGAGGGAGCTTTAGCTGTCTTTATGCACAGAGGAAAAAGAAGAAGAAAAAAAAAAAAGGCCCTTTGAGTTTTTTTTTATCATACGTCTGAGGCCACGCTGATTCCGGAGAGATCAACTCCCCGAATTAAAACAAAGGGGAAAAAAAGAGAAATAAATAAATCACAGAGCGCGTCAAACGACTTTGAAAGGATCAGAGCGGGCCGACGCGCTAACGCCCATGTCTGGGAGGAAAATAATGAAAAAAAACGTGGAAACGCCGCGGTATGGCGGGCCAGCTAGCAACGGGAATGGCATCATTTCATCATTTTTTTTCTTTTCTTTCAAATCAGCAGTTAAAGTTGATATAAAAAAGAATTTAAGGCGGGAAAAGAGACGCCTGAGTGTGAAATAAAAGATAAAATGGTGGAATTTTACACACTTTCGTTACTGCTGAAGACAAATATTTGTTTTGTTTCATTTTATTTTAGTTTCTCTGAATTCTGGGAAGATGTGAACAGAATGTCGTTAGCATAACCGCTAATGTCACCCGAAGGCATTTGGCTTAGCTGTGTGCTAGCTTGCATATATATGTATATAAAATCACTTGCGTATATTCTGTTAGCGTTTCAATTAGCTATGACCTGCGGTTTCAGTTGATGTTAGCATTGTGTCTCCATGCTAATCTCATTAGCCAAGGTACTCAGGGTTGTCAGTATTAGCATGATTTCAGCAGTGTATCTACATCTCACACAATTTTCAAAGGCTCCTCGCTTCTTTAACTGTTAGCCATGCACTAGCGTAACACTGCAACTAGCTGGAACTTATAGTGTCAGCTAGTTTCAGCTGTGTCTCAGCATGCTACTGTCATTAGCTGAGACATTTAGCTTCTGCTACTGCGACTCCACTTCGGTTACTTAATGCTTGTGGCCTTAGTTAGCATTAAATGGGTTATGGTACGCTAATGTCATTTGCTAATTCATGTAAACATCTGTTGGTGCAGTTAGCAAAACTGTAACAGCTATTCCCGGCCATCTTCAGATGCCGTCAGTAAGATATAATTCTGGGATGTTCGGACTCTCTGGAGATGCGCAGTGCTACTTTTCTGTTGGTTGATCGGCTAAGTCAGCACAGTGAGCCTTGGCCATCCCCTACCAATCAGCCACATCGGGCGTGAAGCCACTAAGTCCGCGAGAATACGTAGTGTTGGTTTGTTTATCCGCCGTCTCTCTGGGAGACTCCGGAGCGGATGATTGGTTCTGCTCGCTAACCCCTGAATAATGGATCGTTCCGTTACGGCTTCCTTTTTAATAACAAACCGTTTGAAAACAGCCGGGAGACTTTGGATCGAATAGCAAATCTGCTTGAGCGTCAGGAGGCTGTTAGCCAGCCTCCCTCTGACTTTTGGGATCTGAAAGCCTTAAGCTATTTGCTAATTGCAGAAACCTACCTCACATACACACACACACACACACAGACACACACACCTGCTTAAATGTGAGGCCGGGATCCCCTCGGAAAAATGGTGTCTGCTATTCCAATCTGCAAATTTGAATATTTCAACTTTGCTGCGACGGGTAAAACCCGAGGCAGCGCCCTGAGCCAACCCGGAGAGGACACGGGGAAGTAGACGGCATCCAAAAGTCAAGCTCGTTCAATATTCACATGTGGCTTTTAGGGAGAGATAAGGGATCGTTCCGATCCAGGTCCCTTTTTCCAAAAATTAACCGATCCCAAAGGGGCAGACATCGAATCCTACAGGAAATCGAGAGCCAGCATCGCTCCTGACTTTCGGACTAGCTATTTGGCTAATTTTGTGATTTATTCCCTGTCCCTCCCGGGAGAAGCCTTTAGCCTGGCGTTGGGAGATTCGTTAGTTGAATCGCATTACGGTAATGGCGGGAGTTTAATTGAGGAGCCGTCAGATCATCTTTGTCCCCCCAGGACATTCTTCATAATGAACGTGCCATCAAAATAACCAAATTAGCGGTGGGATCAGGCGGCGGCAAAGGGCAAACCATTGCTGCTGAGATGTGGGGTTGGGTGGGATTGATGGATTCTCCCTCGGCGAAGTCTAATCTGATTGACATCGGCGTGATGGATGAGCCTGCCGCCTCAGCCACCTGTGGCGCCCCTGCGGCCGCCGGTTTCGGGGCGTCTGTCAGGGATGAGACCGCGGGTGAAATCACGACGTCTCTGCGGCAGAAACAGGAAGTACTGAAAACACCAGGAGAGGGGAGTCAGGAAATGATTCGAGGTGAAGGGGAAATGTCAGGATGGTAGAAGCCTCCAGGCCACAAGAGGGCGCTGCAGGGTGGGCGGTATACAGCTCGCCGCCATTGTCATTGGATTTTATTTTTCTCCGACATTAAAAAACACTTTTTTTTTTTCTAAAAAAGGACTAGAAGTGAGATGGATAAGAGAAAAAAACAAACGAACAAACAAAAATAACGAATCGATTCTTCTAGGTAGCTGTCGTTTTTATAGACACAATGTTATTTCATGCTTATTACTGATTATTACAACAAAGGTGAGAGAAGCCAGAAAATTAATGTGCTTTGACAGGAAGTGAGTACTCAAGCTGTGGATCACTGCCAACTCCCGCTAAGCGTTGAGGGCCACGCTGTCACCGTGGCGTCCAGTTTCCAAAGGCGCCCAGGAGCCTTTGGCTTGTTAAAGGTCCGCTCACGACGGGCGCCTTTTATTCTCTGTAACCACGGCATCCCCTGGGTCCACGATCGAGCAGCGGCGCCGACAATGGGGCCCATTGTACCTGTGTGTGTGTGTGTGTGTGTGTGTGTGTGTGTGTGTGTGTGTGTGTGTGTGTGTGTGTGTGTGTGTATGTGTGTCTGACAGATAATCAGCCCTCATCAGCATCTACTGTCCTGGAGCGAAGAGAAGGCTGTGTAAACATACCCGCGAGATACTCGCGCACACACACACACACACACACACACACACACACACACAGACACATGCACACATAGTGTAGATGTGAGCATGAGACGACAAGCCCGGAGACATCTGAGAGGACATTCCAGGCAAAGCGGGTAGAGGTAGAAGGTGGGGGGCTAACCGGCTAGCTTTTTCTAGCTAAAGTCTAGCCTCCCTGGCCCAGCTAGCTCCCTTTTGCCTTTCAGTCTTTCTAGCCTCCGTAGCCTTCCGAGGTTTCCCACTATTCCTCCTAGCCTTCTTAGCATGTTTAGCCTTCCAAGTCCACCTATCCCTCTTTTCTTTACAAGAATGTCTAGCATCCCTAGCTCTCTTAGCCTTCCTAGCATGCCAGTCTGTGTAGCCCATCTAGCTCTCCTAGCTTTCCTAGCATGCCTAGCCTTCCTAGCCCACCTAGCTCTCCCAACCTTTCAAGCGTACCTAGCATCATTAGCCCACCGAGCTCTCCAACTCTCCCAGTCTCCTAGCATGCCTAGCATCCTTAGCCCACCTAGCTCTCCTAGCTTTCCTAGCTCTCCTAGCCTCCTAGCATGTCTAGCTTCCCAAAGTGCTACTGCGGCTCTGCAGGATCCGCAGCTGGACGATCCGGTCCATATCTTCGCCGGGCCTGAGGAGACACGAGGGGAACTTGGCATAAACGTTCCCTTTGAGCTGGAGAGGGTTCGCTTGGATTTAGTTGATCAGACATTATCCAACATTTTTTTGAATCCCCTGAAGGCATCGCCTGACTGTTCCTCACACATTCTACGCCTCTGAGGAACCCTTTCAGATTTTGGCTAGTTTTTATATTTGGCACTGTCGTTCACACCTGTGCGGCGGGAACGGATGCCATGATTGAGGTCAAAGGTCACCGTGCCCTAACGGCTCGATGCAGGTGAGCGTAGTATCTCGATGATGCCTTCAGGGATGAACATATTCAAATTTGGCAAATATGGAATGCTTCCCCAATACATTCACGATTAATGATAAAGATTATATGTGTACACACAAACACTCACCCGTGACGCAGTGAGTACACAAGCCCCGGATACAGCTGACAACCCTCTGGAAGAATCTGGAGAGGAGTAATTATATACACACACACACACTTCTACTCGAGTGCAGATGCCGCGTCATTAGTTTGTCGCATTGAGCGCACACACACTGGCACACGCTCGGCTGAGGGGTGTGTGTGTTTGTCTGTTTGTGTGTGTCTGTCTGTGTGTGTGTGCACGCACGCGTGTGTGAGAGTGCCTGCACTTTCAGGACCTGTTATTTTTTCATGTCCCCTGCTGAAGTAGATTCATGTAAAACTTTAAAAATAGAGTATGAGTACCCCTTACTAGTGGAGTAGTCTTACCCTGTACTAGTAGAGTATTCATACACCATACTAGTAGAATACCTGTACCTTGTACTAGTAGAGAGTTTATACCATGTACTAGTACATTATTCCTACCCCACACTAGCACTGGTACCCCTTGTAATAGTAGATTATTCTAATCCTGTACTAGTAGTGTATGTACCCCGTACTTGTAGAATATTCGCACCTTGTATTAGTGGAGTACTGGTACCCTGTACTAAGAGTACTCATACCATGTACGAGAAGACTTCTCATGCACCAAACCAGAAGTGTATTCATACCCCATCCTAGTAGAGTATTTGTACCTCATACTAGTAGAGTATTCCTTTCCTGTACTAGTAGACTAGGACTATCCAGTACTATCCAGTACTAGTCGAGAACTCAAAACCTGTACCGGCAGAGTATTAATACCCCATCTTAGCAGAATACTTGTACCTTGGACTAGTAGAGTATTCATATTGCATACTATGAGAGTACTAGTACCCTGCACTAGTCGAATAGTCATACCCCATGCTAGTACAGCACTTGTACCTTGTTCTAGTATTTATCCGAAATACCATCAAGAATATTCTGCTACCATCCTAGCAGAATACTCGTACCTTGTACAAGTAAAGCATTTGTATCCCGTACTAGTAGAGTCCTCGTTCCCTGTACTAGTAGAGTACCATACCCATACTAGTGTACTAGGGGTTCTACCCTAGCAGTCATTTAGACTGGAGTCCTTGGGCATCCTAGAACAGTCGTCCAATGGCTGACGATCAGGGGGATCTGCTGTCCAATGGCGGTTGCCCCCTCGTGGCCCGGCTAGTGTGGTTCTGTTGCAGAGGTTCAACATATGAGGTTCTATGAGACCTGCAGTCGAGGTTCTCCAGCTCAGGTTCTACAGCTGAGGTCAAACATTTGAGGTCAAACATTTGAGGTCAAACATATGAGGTCCTAAAGCTGTGGGTCCTACAGCTGAGATTCTGCAGCTGAGGTTCTGCAGCCTGAACCCATAATGGGTTCAATCTAAAATTCAAATTCAAGTGCTTCATTCCCCCTCCCTCTGACATGGAAATATGGCTTTGGATGTAAACGCCCCACTAGCCGGCCGCCAGGCTGCTGTTAATGTGTGAACTCGTGGCTGAAGGCTGGCCGCCGGCCTCGTCCTCGTCCTCGTATTAGCTTTTTTCTCTCATCATTATTGATTCATCTATCCGGCGGAGCGGAGCCAAAAGCTCTCCACAGCCGCAACAGGGAAGCAGGTAATAGAACTAATGGCGGAGACAGGAAGTGGGCTGCGCTTCCCTGTCTCTTCTGTCTTAAAAATAAATTTACAGCAAGTCTGATTAAAAAAGAAACATGCCTCGATGTTAGGTTTGGGGCCGCTGGTCTGAAAGGGTTGTTACACTCCGGGTCCCTGGGGAACCACTTCTTGTTGCTCATTTTAATTTCTAATTTTACCCTAAGCTTCATTCTAGCTTGTAATTCTGCCCAAAACTTCATTTTCACTATTGTAGCCCAAACCTCATTTAAGCTTCTAATTTCATCCTAAACTTCATTTTAGCTTCTAATTTCACCCTAAGCTTCACTTTAGCTTCTAATTTTGCCCTGAGCTTCAATTTTGATTCATAATTTTGCCCATAGCTTGAATTTTTCTTCTAATTTTGCCCATAGCTTCATTTCACTCTGTATCTCTGCAGTTAGGCTTTGTTTTTAGCATCCAGTGGTTTTTGCTAGCTTCACTTGAACTTCTGTTTGTTTTTCATACCTTCATTTTAGTCGAAATGTTCTTGTCTTGGCAACTGGACTTGAATTTCTTCACTCGAAGAACTTCAAGAATTCACCATGTCCTGGATGTCGATAACCTCCACGGACATGCTTCATTTTAGCCTCTTAGGTTTAGCATAGCTCAGCTTATCTGGCAGATAAATCCTAGCTTTGTTTTAGCTTCTTGTTTTTTTTCCCCTTCGGCTTTGTTTTAGCATCCGCTTACTTGTTTTAGCTTAATTTCAGCTTGTGTTTTGTTTCCATTGAGCAGGAAGTGGGTGGGGCTTTTCGTGGTTGTTTTTATGTTTTATAAACTTCCACGTTTGGTTATTTAAGTAACAATAATGTTTGTTTTCTGCTCAAGAGTGCCACCCCTCCTGCTGGAGCTGCACAGGACCTTCCGCCCTCAACTGCACCTCCTGCCCGTCGCCGTCCGTCCTGCACGAGGGCCGCTGCACTGCCGACTGCCCGACGGGCTTCTTCATCCACGACGGCGAGTGTCAAGGTGAGCATGCACACACACACACACAGACACACACACACACACACAGCAGCCCAGATTGGGTTCTATGCTCTGTCGCAGTCTAGATCCGGGCCAATGAGAGCTGACGCCCCTTCTGAGCCCCGCCCCTTCCATCGCTTCTCGCCATCCATTAATCACACCTGAACTCATCGAGGAAAACAACCCCCTCCTCCACCCCCCCGCCTTCCTCTGCCTGACACACTCCACCTCTTCTCTCCTCCATCTATCTTAACCTCCACCCTCCTCCATTCACATCCTTACACCACCTCCAGCTCCTCCATCCTCCTAAACTCACCATCCCCTCTTCCAGCCTCCTCTACCCGCCTCCTCCTCCACCCTTCACATCCTCCCAAAATCCCCAGCTTCACCTTCTCCATCCACATCCTCCAGACCCCTCCTCCTCCACCCACCACCCTCTCTCTCCGACTCCATCCATCTTCCTCCATCTCTGTTTACCTCCATCCTCCTCTTCCTCCATCCACCTCCTCCCACCATCCTCAGCTCCAGCCACCTCCCCCAGCCCCCTCCACCTTCCTCCACCTTCTGTCGTCAGTCTCATCCCTTCATCCTCCGCTCCTCCACCTCCACCCTCCTCCATCCCCCTCCTCCCACCATCCTCACCTCCATCCATCTCCTCCTGGCCCCTCCACCTCCATCCACCTCCAGGCTTCCTTCACACCCCTTCATCCCCACACCTCCTCCTCCTCTCTCTCTGACTCCTTCCATCTCCCTCCACCTCCCTCTATGGCTTCCTCCGCCTCTATTCCCCCCCCCACACACACACACCTCCAACCGTCTCAGCATCTGAGAGGAAGGTTTATCTCTGGTTAACCCCGTTCCCTCTGCCCTCCGGTCGTTCCTGTACAAGAGGGGGTTATTTTCCCCTCCGGTAGCCGATTAGCTCGTTAGCGACGTCCCTGATACCCGGAGGAGTTTATTGCTTTTCTGTCTCCGAGGTGGAAAATTTCGCCTCTGAAGTTTTTATTGGTATCGACACGGCGCCACGCTAAGAGCCACCGTTTATCTTGATTTTTATTTCGTTTTTTTTTTCTCCAGAGGTGGGTCGGGTTAATGAAAGAAAACGCTGCGGGGTTTGTGCCGGGCCAGGAGATTGTTGTGACAGAACTAATTACCATCACAAGATCCGGAGAACCTTGTGTTTTTACCGCCTGCTCCTCGGCGCTCGCCGGCTGCAAGATATGCGAAAGAAACCCTGCGGTGATCGTATTGATAATAATAATAATCATCATAATTAAAATAATAGCAATAAAAATAATTGTCCTCATAAAATCCACGGAATGGTAGCGGTGAGGGCCACGAGGTAGAGGTTTATTGCCTCGTCGCTGGGAAACAAACAGGGAACGTTCGTCATCCCACCGGCTCGGAGGGGAATCTGTTTTCTATGATGTTTGAATTTTTTTTCCCCCTGTTTTATTTAAAAAAAATAAAAAATAAACCAAACAAGCCCCGGCTTTAACCCGCCGGATCAGTGCTTATTTTATCAGAATTAATATGCCCGCCAGTGCGAAGGAATTTGTTTTAACGGTGTAATACACGGTTATTAAATATGTAATAACGCTGTGATATTCTTTAAATGTTTGGGGATTATTTCACTTTTACATCCTATTAAAATAAAATGTGTTTCACGCAGGAGTTGGTTTTATTTCTCACAATTTCCCTGTCAACCTTAAAGGTGGTTCCCTGCTAAATTCCCAGACGTGTAATTCAATCATCTCTGAATAATAATTTTTCCTTTAATTTTTAAAATGTGATATTAGAAAAGTTAATGTAATGTCTAATGAAAACTGTTTTCTTACTATTCTTTAAGACCATTTCATTTTTCCTGTATATTTTTACATTTTGATAAATTCTAACAAACATTGTGCCAAATTCTTGGAATTTTAAAATTCTATCTTCTGTAAACACTTTTGATTACATCTTGACATGTTTAAACTTTAAAGTTAACAATAAAGAAATTGTTCCTCATAAATTGTTCTTACATTTAACTAAATCTTAAGTTCAATTCCTTTTTTATGATCCTTTTTTTATTATAGATATGGCTTGCCATATCTATAATCAATACTTATAATTAATTCTATTATAACGTTTTTTTTTGGCCTCAGACGGGCCAGGTGACATCTTTAATCATAGATGTCTATCTCATTATTATTAAGCTGAAGGCATAGTGTGCATCTGTGTGTGCACATTCGGGATGTGTGTGTGTGTGTGGAAGTGTGTGAAACTGAAATCACACACTCAAGTTAAGTTAATGTAATCTGACACACATATATTAAGGATCTTATATCTGGTTTAACTGTCATATTTTGTGCAGCACTTTCATGTGTGTGGGTGTGTATGTGTGTGCCTTACTGTTTCACACGCTCGCACACACACACAGACACACACACCTCTGTTACTTAGTGTGATGTCGCATACATTTATTAAGGATCTTACATCAGCATTGAATGCCATATATAATACCTGACTTTCATACTTGTGTGTGTGTGTGTGTGTGTGTGTGTGTGTGGTTCCTCCGCAAGGATGCCACCCCTCCTGCCAGTCGTGCTCCGGACCGTCGCAGGCCGACTGCACCTCCTGCCCACCGCAGGCCTCCCTGCAGGGCGGCTCCTGCAGGACGAGCTGCGCCGACGGACGCTTCCTGAACACCGCCACCGGAGAATGCCTCGGTGAGTGTGTGTGCGTGCATGAGAGTGTGTGTGTGTGGACTGTGGATCGTGCTTCACCAGGCTTTCATCCAACCCGCTGCCCTGAGTTGGTGTATTTTTAGGCTACCCCAAAGGGAATTGAACTACTAACTCAACGCGAGACGGAGGGGAGGGGGCGGAGCCTCCTCTTGCCCGGGGAGTGCCGCCGCTCCATCACAGGAGCCGACCCCTCCTGTCTGCCGTGCGTCTGTGGCGCCGGCGGCCTGAATTATTCACGAGGAACGGCGCTCTCTGTGAAACAGAGGCTCTGAGATTAATAGACGGCCGGTTCCGCGCGGATGGATGTTCTCCAGTGGAACGCTAAAGAACTCAGAGCCCCGGCTGTCACCGACATCCGTCAACCCGGATCCGCCGCTGTCACGTTCTGCCATCGTCGAGGAACCTCGACGCGGGATTTAGAGCGAGGCGTCCTCCCCTTCTCGCACAAGTGCTTTCTCTTGTTCCCCGACTGGAATGTTCTAAAGTTCTTGGATCTTCAGGATCATGTGATCAGAGGGTTCTCTGTTCCCGGACTTGTACATTCTAAAGGTCTTAGATTATTATGGCTACATCATCAGAGGGTTTTACGTTCCCGTCTTGAATGTTGTAAAGGTCTTGAAACACCAGGATGACATGATTAGAGAGTTCTCCGTTCCCCAACTGGCATGCTTTAACGGTCTTAGACTGCAAGGATGACATGATTAGAGGGTTCTCCCTTCCCCAACTTGCATGCTTTAACGGTTTTAGATTGCAAGGATGATATGATTAGAGGGTTGTCCTTTTCCCACTTGCACATTTCAAAGGTCTTATATCTCCAGAGTCACATCATCGAAAGGCTGTATGTTCCCTGACACACATGTTCTAAAGGTCTTAGAACAATAGGATCACTTGATAAGAGGGTTCGCCATTCCCTGACTTGTATGTTCTAACAGTCGTAGAGTACCAGGGTCATGTGAAGAGAAGGTTCTCATGTTCTCTGGCTTAGACGTTCGAAAGGTCTTTGAATATGTTAGATTGTATAGCGGTCTTAGTTTGCAAGAGTCACATGAACAAAGGGCTCTTTGTTCCCCAGCTCGCATGATCTAATCTAAGATTACCATGGTCACACACAGGGTTCTCCTTGGCTTGCATGTTCATACAGTCCTAGATCATCTAGGTCACGTGATGAGCTGGTTCTCAACTCCATGACTTGTATGTTCTAAAGGACTTGGATCACCAGGATCAAGTGATCAGAGGGTTCTCTGTTCCCCTTCTCAGGTTCCTACACTACCAGGATCATGTGATCCAGAGGGTCTATGTTTCCAGGAGACTAAGTCAAAGGATTCTAGGTTCCCATGATTTTGTATGGTCTCAGCATCCAACCAAGTGGTTTGAGGACTTTTGAATTTCCAAGAGATCAATGTTTCCTGGGTTTGATGCCTACAGGGTTCCCAGGGTTCCATGTTGGGTCTGGTGAACCCATGTTTTAGGGTTCTAAGCCCCCCCCCCCCCCGTTCCCCGCGGAACAGTGTTTCCAGAGTCCCTTATTCCGAGATGCACCAAAAGAAGGACCTCATTTTTTTGCGGTTTGGTGCCCGTCGTGTCCAAGGAACCCTCAGATTCTTTGGCATTCTCCTTCATGTCGGGTTCAGGATGCGGGAATAGCTTTTGTTTTGGAGATGTTCCAAATGAAACCCAGCAATGTTCCCCGATGCTCTGAAGAACTGCAGCAATATGATCGTGAGAACAAATTTGAAGTTCTGACTCGATGGTAGTTTTAGGTGAAACTACATTCTATTTTCAAAACAAGCTAAGGAGAACCAAAGAACCCATTGGCTTTAAAAAAGAAACCCCCCGTCTCTGATTGCAATTAAAGAAAATAACTTTTAATGAGTTCCACGTTCCCTGTTTTGCAAAACCGCCGACGTAGAAACATCCGGCGGGACGCGAATGATGGTTCCTCAGATCTCCACTAACAACCATCCCCAAAATAACCCCCTCACCTTCTGCCTCCTCCGCCTCGTAAACGTTCTGATTCTGGCTGGGAACGGCGGCCGTAAACAGACCGGAGCAGCAGATGAAGAGACAAAGTTGTGTTTTCATTAGAAGAAAAAATAGGTTCCGTTGTTTGCCTCCGCTTTCTCTCGCTGTGATGAGACAATTGCTCACGTGTTGATTAGAGAACTTTGAGAGGAAAGTTTGGAGAAGTTGAGGAGGGGTTCAAAGTAACAGAACACAACAAAAACAACCTCATTGACTTCTCAGGGTTCCGAGTTCCTTCAGTCTAGTGTTCTTCAGGTTGTATGTTCTCAGGGTCCTCTGTTCCTCAGTTCCAGTGTTCCCTGGGCTCAGTGTTCCCTTGGTGCCATGTTGCAAGGGTTTTGTGTTCTGAGTATCCTTCGTGTTCCCAGTGTTGTGTGTCCCCTGGGTTTTCAGTTCCAAGAGTTCTTCTCTGTTCCCAGGGTTTTGTGTACCCAATGTTCTTCTGTGTACCCGGTGTTCCCTGGGTTGTATGCTCCCGGGGTATTTTGTTCCCAGGGTTCTTCTGTGTTCTTCTGGAGTTGTATGTTTCTGTGTTCTGAGGACTTTCAGCTCCCAGGGTTCTTCTGTGCCCAAGTTTTCAGTGTTCCCACCGGTCCTTCTTCTGTGTACCCAGTGTACCAGTGTTTCCTGGGTTGTATGTTCCTGGGGTACTGTGTTCCCAGGGTTCTTCTGCGTTCCTGGGATTGTATGTTTCTTGGGTTCTGCGCTCCCAGGTTTTTTAGTTCCCAGAATCTTCAATTCACTTGAAGATTCTTCGTTGTTCTCAGGGTTCTGTGTCCCTAATGTTCTTCTGTGTACCCAGTGATCCAGTGCCCGCTTGGTTGTAAGATCCCAGGGTACTTTATCCTCAGGGATTGTCCGGGCTCCTCTGGTTGTATGTTTCCACGTTCCTGCTTTCCTAGGATTTTTAGATCCCAAAGTTCACCTGTATCCTCAGGTTTCTGTGTTCCCAGTGGTCCAGTGTTCCTTGAGTTCAGTGTTACCTGGATTGTACAGTCATGGCCAAAAGTTTTGAAAATAACACTTTCAAAAAGTCTGTTCCTTCAGGGTTTTTAGGTGTTTGCCAGATGTTTCCATTGTTGTGTCATTCTCAAAACTTTTGGCCATGACTGTATGTTCCCATGGTTTTACGTTCCCAGTCGCTGTCACTGACTTTACAGGAGCAGATGATGTATGCTATTAAAGTTAGGAGGCGGTAAATAAACAGCAAAACACTCATTGACTTTTAATTACACTTCTTGGTGTAACACACACTCACACTCACACACACACACACACGTACACGTACACATACACGTAAACACATGAACAGACATAGACACACTTAATCTCAAATGGGTCAAGCTCAGCCAAAGTCTAGTTAATAAAAGATGCCTCCCAGCAGTTCTGAGCAACAGAAACACCGGGGTCATCATTTTCTACATGGCCAGAACACACACACACACACACACACACACACATACACACATACACGCACACAGAAATACGCACCCACTCACAAATGTTTCATTGGCGCTATACTGATTTCCATCTCGTCTCACACATACACATATAAACTCAAAGGCATTTATATATTTTATTGCTACTATGTTTTATTCTGACCTCCATCTAGTCTCATACACACACACAGACACAAGCATGCAAACACACACAGGTACTCACACACACGCCCACACACACACAGAGTGTTACATAACCTTTCCAAACAGGCCCCTCAGTTTCATGGCTGACGGTGTTCGCTTTTTTACCTTAAAGGCTGTGGTACATTGGAGGTTTAGAGGCGTTGCCATGCCAGCGGGCGGCGTTCATGAACAGCGTGCCGATGCTCACCGTCATTTCTGCTGCATCTTGATGACGACTTGGCCATTTTCAGGACATTCCTCGACCTTTAGATCATTCAAAAGATGTTGCACTTGAGGTGCCCTTTCAATTATTGTCACTTTTTAGCTCATTTTAGGGAAGATTTTTTTGTGTTTTTATTTTTGTTTTCTCTTTCACTTATTTGTTATTTCTTGCCTAATTTCAGGTAACTAATACACATATATAAATATATGTGTATTAGTTACCTGAAATCAAAAAAGTATCTATCTATCTATCTATCTATCTATCTATCTATCTATCTATCTATCTATCTATCTATCTATCTATCTATCTATCTATCTATCTATCTATCTATCTATCTATCTATCTATCTATCTATCTATCTATCTATCTCTATATATATAGATAGATAGATATATATATAAATTTTTTATTTAATTTTTTAAACAGTTTTCAGTTGTTTTTTTCTTGATTTCTTTCTTTAAACACCTTACGTTTATTTGGGGGTTGTGTTTTTTTGGGGAGGGTCATTTTTGGCAGCTTTTGAGAATATTTAGAAAATTAATGGCTCGATCGTAGGATTTTTCAGAATTCCAAACTTCTCGTTTAAGATTTTATTCTAATTTCCAATCAATTCCCTTGATTATTTCGGAGGTGATTTTTATTTTTTTTTGGTTTTGCCAGCTCACATGAGACATGACTGCAGCAGGGACATGAAGGTATTGGTTGACATTGTTACATGGAATGCTGTCAGTAGCTGCTATTATTATTAACAGCTAAGCTACGTGAAAGAATTGTAGCCACACTGATGCATAGCTAACTTAATAGCTTCATGGAACAACATTAGCCATCGCTATTTTAGCCCCTTCTTCCAGATAGGCTACATTTAACATTAGCTGCTATGATGTTTCAGTAGCTTTGCTACATCACATTTGATCAGGGGAGCAGGTGTGATATTTAACGAGCTTAGCATGGCTATATGAAGTAGCATTGTGGTTTCAAAAGCACCTCAGGAATTGTCTCCAATCAAACCTGATGAAAACAGATTTTTATTTTAATTTATCAAGTGTCCGGCTGAAAGTTTGAATGTTGAGTAGCAGATCTGGCACTGGCGCCCCCTGCAGGCCAGGAGTCGCAACTGCAGCCAATCTCATGGAAGCGATCAGACGTCCACGTTCTTCCCACCGGCTGTTCAGAGAGTTTTTTTTTTTTTTTTTTGTTCTTACCACAATTATGCTACAGACGTTATTTAAAAACAAACTGAAAATAGACCCGGGCGTCGGATGAGAGGGTGGCGTCGCCATGGAAACAAGACGTAGCGCTTTGAAATAAGTGACACAGAATCAGTGTTTTATTGATTCATTTATTTATTTCATTTTCTGCCGGTCAATAAAATCCTTCGGGGGAGGAAAAACAACTCAGCGGACTGAAACAGGGTTTGGTCGTTTTAACAAGATGTTGTAAAGTGTTTGCTGGTTTACTGCGAAAAACGTGTATTACTGCCAGTACTTGCTGAGATCATATACTCTTACTTTCTGGAAAATGTCCAAGTATAAAATATTTAATTACCATATCAAATTTTACAGGTGAAACTTATACAGTAAATATTGTATATATTTGATATGTTCCATCAATTTATATGATATTTACTATTTTTAATAGTTAGAAGTTAAGTCATTTTTTGGAAAATATTTAAAATAATACAAAACAAAAATGTTATTTTTTTAAATACGTATTCAATATTTCTATTTTGTACAGTGATCTTGCTTTCATTGTGACAGTTCAGTCTCCTTCTGGGACAGTTTTATATTCCCAACTCTTCTCACATCTCTTTGCCAGCGAAATTTATAATTTCCATAAAAACAATCCAGCCGAGGAAAAGGGATACGATCATCCTGCTTTTATAAAGCCTTTATTGCACCATTACGACACCATTTTTTTTTCTCTTCAGTAACATTCAGCAAATCTGTGTCGTAAAGGTGCAGTGCTCCAAGGTCCCAAGGCGACACTGTTCTATCTATCTATCTATCTATCTATCTATCTATCTATCTATCTATCTATCTATCTATCTATCTATCTATCTATCTATCTATCTATCTATCTATCCATCCATCCATCCATCCATCCATCCATCCATCCATCCATCCATCCATCCATCCATCCATCCATCCATCCATCCATCCATCCATCCATCCATCCATCCATCCATCAAGTTTTTTTCCTGGGAATTATTTTTATTTTTATTTTATTCCTTTTTTCAATTTAATCATTTGATGTATCAGACAGGTTCAAATTTATTTTGGGATAATTTTGAAATCATTTTCCAACCTTTTTTGTCACATTTTTTAGCCATTGTATTTTCTTTATACGCGTATATTGATCTATTTATTTATTCAGTTATTTTTTTATTCATTCATTTTGTTTGTTGGTAAATGATCTGAATGCGTAGAAATAATAATGAATAGTTTTCCTACAAGGCTTGTCCTCACTTTAATTGTGTTGAGATGAGATTTGGGACTGTTTTTCTTCATCATATTTCATTATAATGGCCAAGTTAATTTTTAACTTTGGCTTAGTTTTGAACTCATTTTCTTAGATTTTCAAAATAGACTCACCCAGGCTTGCGATACCTTCGGGGACCTGGGAAAAACGGTTTCAGACAGAGGCACCAACAACTTGTCTGCTCTGCGGGAACGTACACATACCTGCAGCACACACACACACACACACACACACACACACACACACACACACACACACACACACACACACACACACACACACACAATCACACTTCCCCCTGGAGAGCCCTCCTTGTTTTTTCAATCAGGCGATTTTTATCGCTGCGACAATAAATGCAGACGAGATAGGAGCCCGTCGCCGTGGACGACCTACACGCCTCCTCCCATCTGATAAACTCACACCACCATCTGTTGGTGACAGACACACAAAAACACTCACACACACTTGATCGCACCTGATATAACACACACATCAGTCATTGTGATGACTATCGGCTGCGGAAAACCGGCAGGATGTAACCTTGACACCCTGTGTGTGTGTGTGTGTGTGTGTGTGTGTGTGTGTGTGTGTGTGTGTGTGTGTGTGTGTGTGTGTGTGTGTGTGTGTGTGTGTGCGCTGTTGGGGGCGGCAACTTGTCTCTCCAATTCTCTCGAGTTCTCTAGAGGTTCTTGAAAACAATTCTAGATAAGGTCCAAAAAAACAGTGGTGTCTGGAGCCAATCACAGCTGATTCTGGGGCGAGGGGCGGGGCCTAACCTGGACGGGTTAGCTGTCAATCAACCCACTATCCTCTTCATTCACGCCTTAACTGTTTTTGGACTTCGAAGACAGAGAGCCAAACACATTCAGTTGATATTTAGTTCTCGGCAGGTGGGAAAACAGGGGTGAGTGGAGTTCAGAGGTCAAAGGTCAGAGGTCAAGGTCAGAGGGTACCAGAGGAATGTGATAACTCAAGACCAGGATCTCCCGAAGTCCGACCCTGTGTTGACTTGTGTTGTGGGGTTTGGAGAATATATTAACATCCTAGAATGATTTATTATTCAAAAATCATTTCATTGTTATTTCTTTTCATTATTTATTTTTCACCATCTATTACTTACTATAAGTTATTCATATTAAGAGTCATTATGAGTCAATTTTCCAGAAACGGATTTTCCTTTTGACCTCTGAGTCACTTTGCTGCACTTTGTCCAATTCAAAGTCTTTGAGAAAGAAACCTTGATTCAAGGATACGTGTGTCTGAGTGTGTGTGTGTGTGTGTGTGTGTGTGTGTGTGTGTGTGTGTGTGTGTGTGTGTGTGTGTGTCAGTGTCGTCGACCTCTTACGACATATTATGATTGGTAATATTGTAATCACTGTCATTATTATCATTTACATATAAATTAATAAATGTAACTGTCGCCAGTTTTTGAATGTCTTTGAAATCCTTGGTGTGTGTATTTTTCTTTCTCATTGACCCAGAGATGAAGAAAGATGTAGAAAAATAAATGTTAAAAATTGAGTTTTATCGCTTGCTTATTTTTTCTAAAGACATGATTTCTCATTGAGAAATAACCCTGTGTGTGTGTGTGTGTGTGTGTGTGTGTGTGTGTGTGTGCATGCGTGCGCGTGCGTGTGTGTGTGTGTGTGTGTTTGTGTGTGTGTGTGTGTCTTCTCCCCCCAGAGTGCAGCCCAGACTGTCAGCGTTGCGCTGCTGACCTCCAATTGAGCATCGGCAGCGTGTGTTTGTTTTGTAAATCGGCGAGGATGTTGTTGCTAGGCGACCACTGCGTCCCCGACTGTCCCCCGGGACACTTCGCCTGGCACAGCGCCTGTATCCGTAAGACACAGCTCCCCCGTCCCGTGGCGGTTAACATGAAATGCAGCATAAAGAAAAAACGCTGTTTAGAAGTGTGGGAACAATTTTGTGGGAACAAAACTGTTCTTTTTTTAATAAAGAGGCTGCAAACTGTCAATCATCAGCTGTCAATCATCTACTGTTGATCATCAGATGTCAGTCATTGGCTTTTAGCTGTCAGTCGTGAGCTGTCCATCATCAGCTGTCAGTTACCATTGATCATGAGCTGTCAATTATTATCATTAGCTTTCAATCAATGACTATTGATCATCAGCTTTCAATTATTAGCTGTCAATCATCAGCTGTTGATTATCCGCCGTCAATCAATGACTATGTGCATCAGATGTCAATTATTAGCTGTCGATCATCAGCTGTTGATCCATGCCTGTCTGTCATTGCTGCCGATTTGTTTGCAGTAATAAATTTCAAATCTATATTTGTTTTATAAATTAAAGACCTAAACAATGGACTGTAAGTGTCATTTGACCTGTTTCTCTCCCAGGGTGCCACGCGTCATGTGACTCGTGCCAGGGGGCGGGGCCTCTTGCCTGCACTTCCTGTTCTGCTGCCAGCTTCCTTTTGCCCTCAGGTCTCTGTTCCCCAGATTGTCCCCTGGGTTACTATGACAACGGTCACCGGGTCTGTCAGGGTGAGTGGAGGGACTTTCTAAAAATCAGGACAATCTGTTAAAAGTCACTCAGGAAAATAATTAAGCCATTTAAAAATGAAAAAATCATTTTCATTTTTATAAAATTAACATTTTAGTAAAGTGATAATTATTTTTTTCTAGTCTTTTAAATAAAAATATAATTTAAAGTCTTGTAATGAAAAAAAAAGGATTAATTCTAAAGGAAATGTTTTTATCTACACATTTAATCAAATGTAAATACAAAATATAATGAAAAGGATATTTTAGTAGCTCTTCCTGATGCACTGATGACCCCCTTTGACCTTTGACCTTTGCACCCAACCATGTGATCCTCAGCGTGTGACGCCCAGTGCCTGAGTTGCGAGGCGGCGGGTGTGTGCACGGCATGCCGCGACCCGGCCAAGGTGCTGCTGTTCGGGGAGTGTCAGTACGACAGCTGCGCCCACCAGTACTACCTTGATGCCAACAGCCGGGCCTGCAGGGGTAACCACGGAAACGCGGGGACACACTCACACACACACACACACACACACACACAGATCACCGATAATTTGATTTCAAGACAGCATAGAGACTTAATTTATTTGTTTATCTTTATCCTCCTTGAGATGACTAATTTATTCAACCTCCCCTAAGGTCACCTGACGAGGAAGGAAATATTAACAAGCGAGGGAAATAAATTAGAAATTGAATGGATTCATTTTTAATGAAATATGACAATATTTAGTCATTTGATAATTAGTCCAAAAATATATTAGAAATTCATATGAAAAAAATGATTGTCCCCCAAAAGATTATAATGACAATTATTCAGAATATTTTTAATTCAAATCAATTATGGATTTTGGGGGGGATTTTTTATATTAAACCTAATTAGAAAACATTAATAGATAGTAGATGATCATTTTGTAAGAATGAATGAAGATCACATTATGCTAATAATTATCATAATTTCATTATATAATAATCAAGGAAATACAAACAAGTAAAAGAAAATAATATAGACCAATTTGCCACTGATCAAATTAGCTGAAATGTTTATATTTAAGTAAAATGAAAAATATAGAAATACAAGCTGAAAATAACTTAAAAGTCAATGTGTTGTATTCACTGACTTTCAGCTGAAAAAAAAAAAATCAAATATTGAATTCCCACTGCTGAGTTTAGTTTTAAAGGGGAAAATAAATCAAATCCAAAGATTTAAACTTTATTCCAGAAACAACAGGATGAAGAAAAAATAAATTCTGGACGATTTTAAGCGGAAGAAGGAAGTGAA
The DNA here is from genome assembly GCF_037954325.1 of Fistularia commersonii. Lineage (NCBI taxonomy): Eukaryota > Metazoa > Chordata > Actinopteri > Syngnathiformes > Fistulariidae > Fistularia > Fistularia commersonii. Next base: position 6,069,631 of record NC_141305.1, read on the forward strand.
TGAAACACTCCCAAGATCTGATTTTTTGTGTTCAGTAAACACATCACAAGGAAGTTTCTGTGTGAAGCCGTGTTCTGTTGAAGCCTCGCTCATTTTCTCTCTCTTTCCCTTTTCCACACACACACACACACACACACACACACACACACACACACATACATGCAGAGTGTGACTGGAGCTGTAACGCCTGCAGGGGTCCCCTGCCCACCGACTGCCTACAATGCATGGAGGGCCACGTCCTGCAGGAAGGCGTCTGCTCCCCTCGCTGCCCCATGGGGTCCTACCAGGATGGAGACACCTGCCTCGGTCTGTTCCACCACCACCACCTTTGTGTGTGTGTGTGTGTGTGTGTGTGTGTGTGTGTGTGTGTGTGTGTGTGTGTGTGTGTTGCAACCCTGTTTTTTTTAGGGCTTCAGTTCTCATCAGTTCTGAAGAACATCCTGCTGCTTCCAATCTGATGGTTGATCGGGCTCTCCATGTTCTCCTGCCTGGAGAAGTTGTCCGAAGGTGTGAATGACAGTGAATGGTCAAATGTCCCTGTGTGTTGCCCTGTGATTGACAGGTGACCTATGCAGGTTAAGCCCCGCCTCTCACCCCTGAAACAGTTGTGATTGGCTCTGCCTCCACCTCACAAACCCTCTTCGGTTCACCTTCACTGCCATCATTTGCATCATTACTGCACGTGATTGAGTACTGTGTGTCTGTGTGTGTGTGTGTATGTGTGTGTGTTCCTCCAGGTTGCGACGAGCTGTGCATGGAGTGTGACGGTCCTGGCCGCTGTCGGCGCTGTCAGCCTCCTTATGTCTCCCAGCAGGGTCTGTGTGTGACCGATTGCGGCAGGAAGTACTTCCTGGATGCTGCGTCGCGTGTCTGCAAAGGTCGGTAGACTAAAGTTTGAAATTACGAGTTTGAACTTTAAAGAAAGTGAAGTTTGAAGGCACAAAAAGTGAAAACAGAAGCAGTGTAAGATGGAGCTACAGTTATAAAAAGCTTCAATTTAGCATTAATACCTCTCAATCTGACAAGAAAATAACTGAGTACTTTGACTAAAGAATTATTTTACAGCACTGGACTTCCTTGTACTTCTGCTGCTCCTCAGAAGGAGTTTTGTACTTTATATTCACTGCATTTATTTCTTTTCAGAGGATTTTGCATAGAGCATCTTATTTTTTGATCATTCACATTGACACTATTATACATATATCGTGTACTTATGTATTTTGATTCTGTCATTTTTTCCTCGAAATGTGTCTATGCATTGATAAATGCACCATCAAAATTCTCCTACACCTATTTGTGACGTAATAGCATAATATAAAACAGTATCATCTGCATATTTGATGCTCTTTCAGTAGATTTTACTCATAAAATGTCTGAAATCCCAGTGTTGATCTTCCAATTCTATCTAAAATGCTCTCTGCCATCATAAACAACATGTTTTTCTGACATTTTTATAAAAATATTACATGGTGTCATCAGCTTAACAATGCACTTTTTATACATTTAGCGCAGCACAACTTTTACTACTACTGCTGCAATAATTTTTCTACAAATCTTCCAAGAGCATCTTAAATTGCGTTTTTTGATTAAAATGTAATAAAACATATAATATAATAAAAGTAAAATATCAAAAGAAATAGAGCATCGTCTGCATATTGCTACACTTTCAGTACATTTTGCTGATAAACCCCTCTGTGCTTTTACTTTCGTAACATTATCACTTCAGGCATTTTTCATGTTATTCCAGAATTTTCTAAAATACACTGTATTTTCTGTATTTGCCGGAGAGAAACACTCGAGTACTTGAATGGCTTACTCTTTTCCATGACCCTCCAGCCTGCTCCACAGACTGCGTGCTGTGTGAAGGCATTGGACGTTGCACGTCCTGCCGCGAGCAAACGTACCTGATGGAGGGGTACTGCACCCCCGACTGTGGACACGGTTACTATGCCGACCAAAAGACCAGGAGCTGCTATGGTAACAAAAAACATCACAATTTCCCATATGAAATCATCATCATCATGACAGAGAGAACTCCCGTTTTATTTTTTATTCCAAACGTAAGGTACTTATTTCAAACTCCTGCTTTTGTAAGCGTACTTGAGAAGCTCATGTTTGTGTTCAGTTGGTGAATTAAAAAAAAACAAAAAAAAACTTGACGTATCCACGTTGGGGGGGGGGAACGACACAGGTGTGGGGGTGTTGTCATGGCAACGCATAGAAAATGTGCTTAATGTCACCTCCTACAGACAGAGGAGGAGGATAAATCGGTCTTTTATGAATGTGCAATTTACAGTATCTATTAATGGTTAACCTAGAAAAATATAATGATTTATTAAAATTAAAAATATATATAATGTGTTAAATTACAATGCGGTGTGATTGTAAAGAGAATTAGATATGACCTGAGTACCTGTCCAGTGTTTTATTTTGAAAACTCAGACGCCGTTGTTGCAGCTCTGAGAAGAGCTCGAAAATCCGATCGGTGTTTTGACTTTGCGAGGGAGTCTTTTAAGTGTTCGGAACCCGGAGGAATACTCTTTTAACTCTTGCAGAATGAGTGTTCTCAGAAGAACAATCGTTCCTTCCCGGGATGAAAAGCAAGAGTTTTGTCGACATGGACATGTAATTAGAGACGAAACCTACTTCTGGTTCCTGTCGGGGTTCTCGTTTTTTTTTTTTTTTTTTTTTGGCTGGACTTTTATGTTCAAACGGTGGCGGGCGGCGACGTCTGAAAAAAAAAAAAATGACGGGTGATTTACGGCGTGTGACGAAAGACTAATTCCAGCAGAGAAAGGTATTATCATGTGCCCTTTGTGATAAATGCCAATTTCCTTTGGCAATAATGAACATTTTTTTCACCCGCCGGCCTTCAGGTTGATACGCAAATTAATCAAGCAAAAACAAAGGGAAGGAGTCACTTTGATTCCACCTCCTGTTTTCCCAAGAAGTTTAGGAGTCTGTCACCAAGAAGTTTATTTACCGACGCGTAATAACACTGGCGTTCCAGCGTCTCCGGAGGGACCGGGAATGAAACTTGGCCTCTCAGAGAGGCGGCCATTAAAAATGGAAAAAAAATATATATATATATAAAAATAAAGTTCCTCCATAAAGTAAACTTGTAAGATGCCAGAAGCAAGATGTAGGACTGCAGCTTCTCACACCTCTGCTTGCCTCCCTGAATCTGGCCCCTGTACGATTGGTCCTAAGGGGGAAAAAGAATTCCACGTGATGGAGGCACTCTGCCCCCCGCTGGGCCACGTGAGGACTTGCACATCTCAGCGGTTTGAGAAACGCTACTTGCTAGGTTTTCGTGAACCCTTTTCCGAAGGCAAAAAATGGCCACTAAGGTTTTCGTCCAATCAGATGCGCCAATCAAAGGTGGAGGAATGCTTTCGAATCTGGACGTAGATTTCTTTATCTCCGACTTGAACTGGAGGAAGTAGCCCGTTTGCTAGCTTTAAGCCAGTTTTTGAATTCATTCATTCATTCTGTTTCATTCATTCATTCATTCACAGTGTCAGCATTTTTTTGACGGGAAAATGCTTTGAATCAAAGTTTCCTGGTCCATGCTGTAACTCCAGCTGCACCTCCAAGTCCTAATACCATTCAAGTTAGAAAAACACCATTGACAGTTAGCGGGGCCCCTCCAAGGGGGCACCTGGGTGTGGAATCAGCGACCACATTGAAAAACCGCAGAAAGACGTCGGTGCTGCTTGCGCACCTCCTAAAAAGGATGAGTGTGTCTTGGTGTGCCAGATAAAACTCCTCTCCACTTTATTCTATTTGTAATTTCATTTTTTTTAAGGAATAGTTGCATTTGCAGACATACATGTTTGAGTTTTTGAGTTCCTATCACTTCCATTAACCCCCTCACCTTCCTCCCCCCATTTTAGTGAACTCAGCCGCCCCCAGGCTTCGGGTCAATGGCTCCCTACTGGTTCCCCTCGGTGGCTCCGCCCCACTGACCCCGACCCTGCTGCAGGTGGAGGATCCCGACAGCCCGGCCGAGGGGCTCGTCTTCCAGTTGCTCCGGCCCCCGGACAACGGGTGGCTGAGCCTGATTGGGACGGAGGGGGAGCTGACGGCTGACGCCTCCTTCACCTGGGGCCAGCTAAAGACGGGGCGCGTCCAGTTCGTCCATCCAAAGGACAAAGCCCGGTGAGTGGTTCGCAAAGCCTGATGATGTTTATGAGAGCCAGGAAAATCATACTGTAAATCAAGTGCCCTGTGGATGTAAGCATACCGCAAATGTGTCAAACTCAAGGGTCCGCAGGCCAAATGTTGCCCGCTACATCATTTTATGTGGTGCGTGAGAACACCTAAAAAGGTCTGATTGTCTTTCAAAACATGAGTCAAACGCGTGCATTGACCTAAACTACATTTCCCACAATTCATGACGATTATGTGAATCAAAGTGACAACATCCTGCCATTAGATCGCTGTGTATCCACGCATCAATGCCATTCACATCAAGGGGAATCGAGTACAAATACAAATGATCCCTAAATGTCCAGGAGGAGAAAAGTTGATGCAGATGGAAAGCTGTTTCATGAAAGATGGGAAGGCGACTACATGTTTGGGAAAAAAACAGAATGTATTTTGCATTGAGGCAGTGTCGGTTGTCAAAGAGTACAATCCACGTTAGCATTTTGGCACCAAACACGGAGCTAAGTATGCCAAAGTCCGCCTTCCAGAAATACAACATATTGCCCAAGAATTATAAGCCAAACTATGATGGCAGCAGAATGTGAAAGCCGCATCCAAAAACACTGTAGCAGTGAAAGCTAGGTTTGTAACAGAGTGAATAGTAAACATAATTTTTTTCACATCTATGTAAATGCATATGTAACATTTTGGATTTGAATGAGTAATAACTTCACTGTTATATAACATTAAGCAGTTACATTTATTTTACATTTGGATACATTTAGTTAAATTTATACTGTTACCGTTACATGTGGCCCTTTGAGGGCAAATCTTCCAAATGAGGACCTGACCGTCTTCTTCAGGCCTCCAACTGAGACTCTGATGTTCCAACTACCATGTTTTTAGCGTTAGCGTGTTTGTTTTTCCTTCCGTTAGCCACTTGTTAAGTTCACTTTCATTAGCAGGGCATGTTTGTCAGAGAGGCTCCGCGCTCCTTTTTCCCACTTTACGTGGTCAAATTAGCATTTTAATTCCCTGTGCACCACCTGCGGGTGTGTTACTGTGCTCACACACACACACACACACACACACAATCACCCCTCCTGTTCTTCCTGCTCTTACATACTTCCTATCTTAAATTATAGTGACTCATTTTTAGCCTTTATTTTATTACTTCCATTTTTATTCTTTTTTCCTACCTATATTATACCCCCTACACACACACACACACACGACAAGGATTAAATGAGTACCACCTGCTCACCTCGTAACGTCCATATTAAAATCATCAGTCATTCCAGAGTCAGCTGATCCGACCCGGCAAACAGCCAGAGAATAAACGAAATACGATTTAATGCTCGCTTTTTTTTCTTCTTTTTCGAAGCCATTAGAATAATTGAGTCAATAAAAAAAAAAAAAAAAAAGAAAGCGCAAATCGGATTTAATCAGCCGTATTACGGCCATATTTGTCAAATTAAAAAGAGGTCAAAAGGGGCCGCTGACACACAGAGCAGAACAAATATCCGGGGTCTCAGAGAATAAAAACACACAGCAAGCAAGCAAAAGCCAGCGCTACTTTCCTGTTCAAACCCAAATAATGTTCTATTTTATCTTAAATTCTTTTGGAAAATACAAATCACTTATCCAATCATCGGGAAGTCAGTGAGTGATTCTGCAAGAATTTCGCTAAATCTGTTAGCAAGTTAGCAAAAATAATAATAAGATATAAAGTTAGGTAATAGCATTAATCAAAAAGAAATAACAATAAAAGATTAGCATAACAACTAGCCAAAGTCATTTTTAAAATGCAGAAAATAACTTTATAACAAAATATTTCATAAACATCAAATATTATCACCAGAAAGTACTTTTAAGAAATGACAAAGAACAAGCAACCAAAATAATGCAAATATTATTGATTAAAAATCATTGTAAAATTAACAAATAATTATTAAAACTAGCACAACAGAAAAACATATGCACACACACACACACTCACCCTCAAACACAGCTGTCAATCACAAACAACTTCAAATATATAAAAAAAAAACAAAACAACCCAGCTGTCTCCTATTTGGGATGAAAACTACAAATATGGCCGTTACCTTCAGGAGCCTTCAAGCATCTTTCAGTTTTCTATTTTGCATGATTTTGGTTCTGTGTCGTTTGATTGTCTTCAATCCATGTCGTTTTTCTACCTGCTCTTGATTTTCAACTGCAGGAGCGGCGAGTTCACGCTGCGGGTGTCCGACCCTCAGCTGTGGTCTCAGCAAGAACCCGTCCACGTTCAGGTGGTGTCCATGCAGGTACGGACCCTTCCTGTGTGTGTGTGTGTGTGTGTGTGTGTGTGTGTGTGTGTCTGTGTGTTTGTAACCCGGAATTGGTTCTGGAAACCAAAGTGCAGCGAGGCGCCAAACCATGAATTTAGTTTGAGGCCCTCGGCGCTTCTCCGCCATCTTAAAAAAATAAATAAAAAAAATAAACCAGAATGGAAAAACACACTACAACTTTATCTGCGGGCAGAAGCTCCTCCGGCCTCCTCTTCATCTCCTCCCGACGACAAATAGACCTTGACCTTCTGTCCACGCCAAGTTGAGCTGAGCTCCCAGACCCAGCGGCATTTGATTTTTTTTTTCCCCTTTTGTATGCAGAACACGATTCAAAATAAGAGCCTTTTCTTTTCGGGTTATTTTGAAGTGTAAGGAATCTGATGGAGGAGGTCGCCGGGGCAACAGGAGATGTGAAAAGCTCCAACCGACAAGTTCCACAACCAAAAGTTGAGGATGGGATTTTTTTTTTTTTCAAGAGAGGAAGGTCCGTAGATGTGGCTGAGAGGATGTCTTTCTATTCGGTCCTGTGATTGACAGCTGATCGATGATTGACAGGTGACCCGTTCGGGTCGAACCCCTCCCCTCTTACGGGATTGGCTGGTCTTCAGAGGAACATCTCATTCTTTTGAGATGTTGCATTCAAGTACCAAGACAAATGTCATAAGGAAATGATTTCAGACACTTAGTTTGCTGGTTAGTTACAGGTAGTTAGTTTAGTTAGTTAGTCAGTATTAGTTACTTTAGTTAGTATTTTTATTTTTTAAACCGTCATTTCTCCCTGCAGCCGCCACGGCTGGTGGCGTCCACCCCGCTGTCGGTGGAGCGCCGCGGCGGCTCGGCGGTGGTTGGCCGCTCCGTCCTTCGGGTGGACGACCCTGACAACCCAGGTGACGTCCTGGTCATGGTGCTGGAGGCTCCACGCCACGGACGTCTGACCCGTCTCCATGGCGACCGGGCGCTCAGTCGCTTCAAGCTGGAGGAGCTGTGGCGGGAGCAGATCCAGTACGTGCACGACGGGTCGGAAGCGGTGGACGATGGCGCTGTCCTGCAGCTCAATGACGGGCACGGCTACGTGAACGTTCTGCTGCAGGTGCACGTCAGTCACAAGGTGGGTAGAATGTGTGTCTGTGTGTGTGTGTGTGTGTGTGCGGGCATCGGCCCATAAGTGATATATTCATATTTATTTAAGAGGGGTTTAGCCGGGTTTACGCGTCTCAGTGATCCTGGGAGAGCCATGTTGTTGGGGGCTTTATGCACCTGGAAGGGTCACCCAAGGCAAACAGGCCTCAGGTGAAGGACCAGACAAAGTGTGGCTCAGAACACCCGATGAAGAAGACAATCATTGGACCCAGTTTTCCCTTGCCCAGACACGGGTCACTGAGTCTCAGTGGCGAGAACCTGGTGGCCGGGCCTTCACCCATGGGCATCGGCCGGGCACAGCCCGAAGGAACAACATGGGTCCCTCTTCCCCTGGGCTCACCACCCGCGGGAAGGGCCAAGTGTTCAGGTGTAGAGTGAGCCGGGCGGTAGCTGGGACCTTGGCGGTCTGATCCTTGGCTGCAGAAGCTGGCTCTTGGGGGTATTGGAAACTCTTTTTTTATTCTGGAGTTGCTCCTGGTGAGAGATGCCAGGCAGGTATAGGCATATTGATCCCCCCCCTCTTGGCGCCTGCACATTGGGGTTCAACCCGTTGGCCGAGAGGGTAGCCTCCATGCGACTTGAGGAGGGGGGATGGGTTCTGATTGTCGTTTGTGGCTTCGCACCCAACAACAGTTCGGTTCACCCACCATTCTTGGGGTCCCCAGAGTGGCTGCTGGAGAGAGTTCCAACTGGGGACTCCCTCGTTCTTCTGGGAGACTTCAATGCTTACATGGGCAACGACAGTGCGACTTGGAAGAGCGTGTTTGCAAGGGAATGGGCGCCCCGATCTGAACCCAAGCAATGTTTTTTTATCGGACTTCCGTGCTCGTCATGGATTGTCCATAACAAACATCATGTTCAGGTGTCTTAGGTGTTCAGGCGGGGCCCCGGGGATGGATGAGGTCTACCCTGGGTTCCTCAAGGCTCTGGATGCTGTAGGGCTGTCCTGGCTGACATGCCTCAATCCAGGAGGTGCAGTATGATTTTCGTCCCGGTCGTGGAACAGTGGGCCAACTCTATAACCTCGGCAGGGTCCTCGAGGGGGCATGGTTTGAGATTGCCCAACCAGTCTACATGTGTTTTGTGGATCAAGAGAGGGCATTCAACGGGTACCGAACCCCGTCATACAGGCTGTTTGATCCCTGTATGACCAGTGTCGGAGCTTGGTCTGTTTTGGTGGATGTAAGTCGGACCTGTTTCCGGTTGAGAGTTGGACTCCGCTAGGGCTGCCCTTTATCACAGATTCTGTTCATAACTTGTATGGAAGGTATCCGGTTTGGTGGTCGCAGGATGGGGTGTCTGCTTTTTGCAGATGATGTGGTTCTGTTGGTTCTGTCGGCACCTCCAAATCCGAGATCAACCGGAAATTGTTGGAACGCCCATTCCGGGTCGGGGAAGAGGTCCTGGAGGAGTTCAAGTATCTCGGGATCTTGTTCACGAGAGAGGAAAGAATGGAGCGGGGGATCGACAGGCGGATCGGTGCAGCGTCTGCAGCGATGCTGACTCTGTACCGGTCTGTCGTGGCGAAGAGGGAGCTGAGCCAAAAGGCGAAGCTCTCAATTTACTGGTCGATCTTCGTTCCCACCCTCGCCTACGGTCACGAGCTGTGGGTCATTACCGAAAGAACGATATCGCGGATACAAGCGACCGAAATGAGTTTCCTCCACAGGGTGGCTGGACTCTCCCCCAGAGATAGGGTGAGAAGTTCGGTAATCTGTGAGGAGCTCGGAGTAGAGCTGAGTCAGATGAGATGGCATCAATGGATGGATAGTTATTTATTTATTTTACTGTTTTTTATTTATTTGTTTTTTTTTTTTCAAGTTTTTTTTTTTTTTTTTTTTTTTTTTGGTCGATTCCTGTGTTTTTTTTCTTCAACAACCTGATGAGATGCAGCAACGGATGCACCAACTGCTGAAAAGCATTATTTCAGAATGTGTGTGTGTGTGTGTGTGTGTGTGTGTGCAAGTGTGTGCCCAGGTGTGTGCATGTGTGCACGTGCTGACCGGTCAGCGTGTTGATGTTTCTCGCTTGCACTGCAACAAAATCGACCCTTGAAAAAAAAACAAAGATCGTTGTGACCTTGAACTGCAGCGGGGAGCTATTGTAATCCTCACACACACACACACACACACACACACACACACACACACGCACACACACACACACACACACACACACACACACACACACACACACACACACACACACAAACTCATGTGCTGGCTTGATCGTTTCTCACCTTCATACACCTGCATCTCAGATGGAGAGCTTTTTATATTGATAAAATAATAGTTTCTGTGGATTTAATTTTAAATTATTAAAATTTAATTTTAATTACAGACAAGATTATAGCTATTGTGTTTTTTTTGTGTGTCTTTTTTATGTGTGTGTGTCATACAACAAAGAGGAGAAGCTCCTGATTCGGGACAATATCCCGACAAGAAATGGCCTGAACTACCAGAATAGAGTGGAAGAAATTATCTAAAATATATAAAAAAAAGACTAAGCGGGAAAAAAATACAGCAAATTACCTGAAAAACTGCAGTTAATTACCCACAACAATGAAAAATTGTTGTTGGAATACCTTAGAAAAAGACAGTTTCTTGACCATTGACAGCAAACCTATGATTAAGGGAGGAAGTGAAAGCACCTCCTGGAGTCAGCCATTATTCTCTGCCTTGAACGTTGTTTACTTTTATTCGGCAGGGTTTGTAGTTTAATTTTTTTGCTCAAAAAAATTGCATTTATTTATTTATTTATTTATTTATATTTTTTAAATCTGAGCAGATTTTCCTTGAACTACCAAGAATGGGTCTGAAATTTGGTAATTGTAATTACCAAAAAGAAAAATGGAAATGACCTCAAACATGTGATAAAGGTAAGAATTTTGAATTACAAAACGTTTCTTAGAAATCAAATAAAATATGTAAATAAAATTGTGTATACTTTATATATTTTTCACTAAAATGTCTCCACATCAAGAACCTAAATTGACAAAAAACATATTTTTAAGTCTACCAAAATGGAGATGAAAAACTGAATATTGGGGACACTTTCAAACCAAAAAAAGAAGTTGCTTAATACATTTTGTTAGAAATATTCCAGAAATGTGAAAAAAAAAAACTTTTTAAGTTGAATTCTTAATTTCTAGTTAATTGTTGAATCTATTTATTGATGTTAGTGATTTATTTCAACAACGCCGACAAGCATGTTTTTTGAGGCATCAAATTCCTTTTATTTATTTATTTACTTTTTCTTTAAGAAAACAAAATATCCTATATCTTAAGCTGACGAGTCCCGGTAATGGGAGGGTGTCAGTAAATGCACCACGGCCCTTCTCCCATCACCGGCTCTGTAATGAATATGAACGCTCCCTCCTGCCAGTTTGTGTCTCGTCGACAGGAAGTGTCATTAAGCCAATTAAATCGACCGTTGTTTTTTTCAACGCGGTTAAAAAAAAAAAAAAAAGGAATGAGAAGAAAAAGGAGGAGAAGAAGAAAGAGAAGAAAGAAAAGCTGGTGAATTTACATGAGAATTTAATTTTCTCTGCGTCCGCCTGCAGGATATTAGACAAACTGCGATGCTAATGAGGCCACGAACGCCCCACACTCACAAACACATCTGAATTCATTGGAGGAAGAGGAGGAGGAGGAGAAGGGGAGGGGGGTCCCCAATCTCTGGGGTCATTTCAAAAGAAAAAAAAAAAAAGTTCAAAACTTGAATTGCAAAAAAGGCTTTTCAGTTTTTTGAAAATAAATAAACAAAGAATAAAATAATCTTCTTCAAACGAATTAATAGTTGACGTCATTTCATTTGATATTGATTGATTGGTTTTTGCATCGAACAGTGTTTGCTAAGCAATAATTAAACCTACAGGTTCACTTTAATAATTATTTTATTAGTAATTCCTTTATGTTTGCAGTAAAATAAAAACTAAATTCAGGTCTTTTGCGTTTTATTTTATCATTATTAGATTTGATAAGTAATTAAATATGATTGTTTTTCATCATTTGGATGATTTTTTTTTCATAACCTGATTATTTTTTAGCCACCTGCTTAATTAATAATGATTACTGTTTTTTTATCTTTTACCTTTATTGATTAATTTATATCAGTTGCCGTGGTAACATAGGTGTTTTTTAGAAAAGAAGGAGGAAGAGGTGGAGGAGGAGGAGGAGAGAGGGGTTTCTTGATGGACAGGCGTCTCCCCTGATGCAGCTCAGAAGGCAGAGAAACAAGAAACATGATTCACTGCCGGAGCAGAACAAACACCACCAAAAACCATGAGGGAGTGTGTGTGTGTATGTGTGTGTGTGTGTGTGTGTGTGTGTGTGTGTGTGTGAAAATGACGCTACAACCTGTGATTTGGCAACGCAGAAATACACTTTGAGGATGTGTTTGACTACACGTACTCTCGGTTTGTGTGTGTGTGTATGTGTGTGTGTGTCTGTGTGTGTATGGTAGCATGTTAGCACTTTTGTGTGTGTGTGAGTTCTGACAGACACCCCATAATATCCAGAATTCTCCATCCTGCCTTTCTATCCTTTCTTTTTCTGACATATCTCTTGATCACTTGAACCAGGTGCTCCCCTGACCCGTGACCCCTGACCTCTCACCCCTGACCTGTCCCTGCAGGTGTCACAGGCCCCGCCCCTTCGGTCGTTGCCCTCGGCGTGGGTGCAGCAGGGCGGGGCGGTGCGTCTGGACAGGAAGCGGCTGCGCGTGGATTACGAGGGCGTCGCCGATGACCACGTGGTTTACAGCATCCTCGCCCCAGACGGCGGCCCCAGACACGGTAGGCTGCCGAAGCCCCGCCCCCTCGCCGTCCTGCGCTATGACACTATCACAACATCTGATAGGTTTACTCTCGGGTGAATTCTACCCAAGAATATTTTTGAGGAGGTGAGAAAGGATAAGAAAATCAGATGTTAACACAAGATTGAAGCGTGTCAGGATATAACACACGCACCCACACACACACACACACACACACACACACACACACACACATACTCATGCACATACACGGACTCACACACGCTCATGCACATACACGAACTCACGCACGCACACACACAGCCCTTACTTGATTTCAAATCCGGTATTATTATTTATTCTGTTTTATTTGCTCATTTATTTGTTTTATAAAAACATTTTGTACATTTTTACAATTTTAAATTTTGTTTTTTTCAGAATTTGAATGTGAAATAAAAAAAAAAAATCAAGGCAGACATTTCATTTTTTATTAAATCAAAGTAAGACTGAAGGATCAGGAAGAGCAGTATGCATTTAGATTCCAATCAAATTAAAGGGTCCTTGATTATTTGAAGGCAGTTATTATATAAATCAATTTTTATGCATATTTTTTCCTTTTCTGATTTAGTTAATTACAAGATAGATTTTTTTTCAGGTTTTCTTTTCGTTATACTTTGGGAGATGGTTATTATGTAAAAAAATATTTTCATAGATGTTTTTTTATTAAATTAGAAGATCCATTTTTTTCTTCTTTTTTGGAAAATGTTAAAATATCTGGTTTCCTTTTTTGTTGTTCTTTGGGGTAGATAGTATAGAAAGTAATATTTTTCTATATTTTTTCTATTTTTTTTAATGTATTTAAATTACAAGATAAATGTATTTTTAATTTTAAAAAAAATGTTAAAATGACAATTTTTTTTCTTTTTTCAAAATAAAAGTCCCTTCCTGTTTTGTTTGTAAACACGTTGCGGTTGTGCAGGCTGTAGGTTCCTTTGAGCCTCAATGGGTTAAAAGTTGACCGTGTCTTCGTAACGGCCTGCAGGTCAGCTGGTCCTGGTCTCGGTGCCAGCCGACGCCCCCCCCGGCACCTGGCGCCCCTCGCTGGCTGACGACCGCGGCTTCACCGCCACTTCCTCCTTCACCCAGCAGGACGTCAACGAGGGCGCCGTCTGGTACCACCACTTCGGCCCCAGCTCTGACAGGGACTCCTTCCGCTTCCAGGTCAGCCATGGTTCATGATCTCTGTATCTGGAGGTCACCAGATAACGGGAAATACCATTCATATTATGACTGTTACATACCTTGTTAAAAAAGTAGAGCTAGTCTTTAGCCTGTAGCCTATAGCCTGGAGTCTGTGGCCTTGAACCTGTAACCTGTAGCTTGGAACCCGTAGCTTGGAATCTGTGACCTTGAATCTGTAGCCTGTAGCTTGTAGGATGTAGCCTATAGCCTTTAGCACCTAGCGTTCAGTCTGTAGCTTGAAGAGAGCTGTCTTTAACATCTAAATTTTAGCCTTTAACCTGAGCCTCTACCCTGTAGTCTGTAGCGTGTAATCTGTGGCTTGTAGCCTGTAGCCTGTAGCTTGTAGCCTGTAGCTTGTAGACTGTAGCCATTAGCCTGTATCCCATAGCCTTTAGCCTGGATCCTGTCCCGAGTAGCCAATAACCTTTAGCCTGTATCCTGTCGTCTTTAGTCTTCAGCCTAGTGACAGGAGTGGATTTAACACGTCTGCTTTGGACGACAGGCTATTTGTTTGAAGAGGTGCTTACTGAGCAGCAGAGACAGAGAAGTCTGGATGAAGTTTATACTCGAGAGGGTCTTTGATTAGTGTCATTGACCTTTAATAAGCTTGTGAAATGTCACCAGGCCTCCTCCAATGAAGGGGCTCCGGCTCAGAGGTTCCGTCAGACATCAGGCATTCTGGTTCTGTCTTACGGGACCCAAAAAAAAAAGGGGTTCCGGACGGTTTCTCGTCAGAACAAACAACACGGTGTTTGGATTCAATCTGCTTTGTTTGCACGCGGCAGCGCCTCACGCCAGGACACAGCGTTTTTTGACTTCCTTCATCGGCTATGAATCACGAATGGTCAGAGAGACGTCCTCATATGGGGACCATCTACTTTTCTATTTTTATTCTGTCGTAAATCAGTCTTGGAGTTTTCTCTACCTCCACACCTTATAATGTGGAACCTTGACTCGCCATCCCTGTGAAATGGCAGTTAAAAAAAAGGTAATTATTCTCTTTGACTGCGAAGTACTTGTGAATGTCGTCACATGAGGATTTTTTTCAATCTAATGTGTGACGATTTGTAGCCTGATGGATGAACTTGATGTTCCCCGTTCCCGAACGAGGTGTTCTTCACGTTACATCATGAGGTTTTGACGTTCTCAAACGGATATTGGCTAATTCAGATGTTGCCAAGCACTGTCGCGTTCTATCTTTTGACGACTCTGCGTTCTTTCTCTTTCTCCAGGTTTCCACAGAGATGGCGCCACTCGCGCAAAGCGACGCCCAGACCTTCACCATCGGGGTTCTCCCGCAGACCCCGGGGTTCCCCCAGCTGGACCCCGACTGCGACCTCCAGGTCACGGTGAGTCGGACTGCGGGGGGAGAACCCCGGACAGCTATTGGGGTTACCATCGGCTGGTTCTTGACGGAAAAGCTGAGAAATGTAAACAAGTGAATTTGAAAGATCTGAAGGTCAGGTCACTTAAGCACATCCTGCGCAAAGATGGAGAAACGTCACCGGGTCACCAGGTTCTGATCTGCTTGGTTCTCTATGCTTGGAGTCTCCATGTCCTCCTCTTTCGAGTCTTCATGTTCTTTTTTCTGGATCCTCACCATGTTCTCCTGCCAAGGTTATCTCCATATTCTCATGCCTGGGTTCCCTTTAGGTTCTCCGTCTTCCTCCCACGGTCCAAAAGCAAGTGCAGTGAAGGGTCTAAGTTGTCCATAGGTATGAATGAGGGGGTCAATGGTTTAAAGTCTGTGATTGACAGGTGAGGGATCCAGGTTAAACCCCGCCTCCAGCCATCAGGTCGCCCCTCCTGGGCCTTGTGAGCAGGACAGGTACTGTGAAGGAATCAGTGAGTGGACACCTTGACGTGACACAGACAGGAAATGGATGGGGATGGCGAGTAGCTCTGTCGCGTTTCCTTCCTCCCCCAGCCAGTTTCAACCGCGTTCCAAGTCGACTTCCGCTGCCATTTTCCAACTAAGATGACGGGCGGCGTTTTTAACCTCCTTCCGCCATCTTTCTTTTTCTTCAGGCGCTGGAGGATCGACTGACGGAAATCACGCCCTCAGCTTTGTCCTTCGTGGACTCGGAGACTCCCAGCGAGAAGCTGCTTTACAACATCACCAAACCGCTGCCGCCAGGACAAGGTGCCTCACACACACACACACACGCACACACATTATTTCTTTCTGAAGGATTTCAAGTAGCAGATAAAAAGATGTTTCAGGGTTTTGTTTTTCGCAGCAAAATGAGGGTGAAATATCGATCACGAAAACCAGTCTCCTGTCGACGTTCCGCCTCTTCACGAATTAATCATTTCGTCTGATCAATATAATTGAGGCTGGCTGCGCGAGCCCACACAATCGCATCCCAGAAATAAGGAGGAGAAAAAGCTAGAATCCTTTGACGGACCCGACCACTTTATTCACTGGAAAATAAAGTGAATTTGACATGGACTCTGTTTTCATATTAATACCTGCACGCACACACACCTAAACCTGCACAGGTGTGGTGACCTTATGGTCTCTGGGTTTTCAGAAAACTGTTTTGTTCATTTATTTCATTCACGATTCAAGAGCATTGATTTTAGCTGAAGTGCTAATGCACTAACGTTCAGCTAGCGATCATGCCTGCTTTTTCTTTACTAGAAAAAGCTTCTTTTGTTTGTGACTGTCACCCACTAACTTTTAACCTGTAGGTTGTTGCCTATAGCTTTTAGCTTGCACACGATAGTTTTTTGGTAGTAGACTGTAGCTTTTAGCTTGAAGATGATAGTTTATTGCTAGTAGACTGTAGCTAGTTGCTTGTAGACTGTAGCTTTTACCTTGTAGACGATAGTTTATTGCTAGTTGACTGTAGCTAGTTGCTTGTAGACTGTAGCTTTTAGCTTGTAGACGAAAGTTTATTGCTACTTGACTGTAGCTAGTTGCTTGTAGACTGTAGCTTTCAGCTTGTAGACGATAGTTTATTGCTAGTTGACTGTAGCTAGTTGCTTGTAGCCTGTAGCTTTTAGCTTGTAGACAAAAATTTATTGCTAGTTGACTGTAGCTTGTTGCTTGTAGACTATAGCTTTTAGCTTATAGACTGCAGCTTGTTTTAATATAGATGAAATATAGATCAACTTGCATCAAAGAATAACTTTATTAACATTGTTTTTTAGTCTGTAACATAAAAGATTTAAAGTACATCAATTTGCCTGAAATTTAAAAAAAATCCTTATTTAAACTAGAAACACTTCTTGACCGACTGAACCATTTGAGACTGAAAAATAAAATTAAATAAAATCGATAAATAATAATGAATGCACAATGGTCAGCAACATTAACTCAGGAGCACAATATATAAAGCAGTTAAACCTGCAAAACAAAAATGAAAAAACAACTTGTGCTGATGTTCGTTTTATCAAAACGATGAAGTCAGGATTAATGGCTAAAATGAGCAAGTTTTGCAGTGCACAGCTTTTTGAAGCAGGGTTTGAAGCGCGATACTGCAGCTCTCAGCTCACAGTAAACACACCGGTCTTTCCTCGTCTCCCACCGTCGCCACAGTAAAGCCAAGCGCTACATACGCTTCATCATATTTCCTCATTTTCGCTTTCGGGTGACTTTCGTTTGTCTCACTATCTCCGCCTCTCACTGCCTTTCTTTTCATCTCTGTTAAATATTTTTCCATGGTCTCTCTTGAGTGTTTGTTCACTGCACTTCACATCTCCTGCTCTGTGCTGTGCCTGCGCATGCTCAGTGCAAAAAAAAAAAAAAAAAAAAATCTACACCAAAGAGCTAATACTATGCGCACACTCTAACAATGAGAGTGCCACCGCCACCTACTGTGGATGTGCAATTACGCTTTATTCAAGTACGGCAAAAATAAGCATGTTCCCTGTGGTCGCACGCGCCCTCCCTGGCATCGCCCCGCTATTTGAGAAGCAGTGCCTTAGCGTGAGGCACTTTAGGTCGCTCCATGTTCAACTGACATTTGTACAGATTTTTGGCATGAGCAGATCAGCCACCACAGCTGGATGGTTAGCGGCTGTACCGATTTAAATACCCAGCCTAGTAACTTCAATAAAAACCCTGGAATGCGCTCATCCCATTTTCCCCTTTATCGTTCTTTCTCTATACTGACACTACACTGTACTGTACTGTTTAAGGCTGCTGTTCTGAGAATGAGCTCCCAATCCCTTTTCTGAATAAATCAC
This sequence comes from Fistularia commersonii, assembly GCF_037954325.1. NCBI lineage: Eukaryota > Metazoa > Chordata > Actinopteri > Syngnathiformes > Fistulariidae > Fistularia > Fistularia commersonii. The sequence continues at coordinate 6,087,441 of NC_141305.1, forward strand.
TAAAAATCCATTTATCCATTTAAAATCCATACATTTTTTTCTAACTTTAATACACTAAAGGTGAGACATCACCTCATGTTGTAGACAGTAGCTTGATGCCTGTAGAATGTAGCATTTAGCTTGTTGCTTTTATATTGTAACCTGCAACCCTGTAGCTTGCAGTCTGTAGCCTACAGACTATATCCCTACATGCAATGCTAATGTAGACAGTAGCTTGTTGACTGTAGCCTGTAAAATGTAGCATTTAGCTTGTTGCTTTTAGAGTATAACCTGCAACCCTGTAGCTTGCAGTCTGTAGCCTACAGACTGTATCCCTACATGCAATGCTAATGTACACAGTAGCTTGTTGACTGTAGTCTGTAGAATGTAGCATTTAGCTTGTTACTTTTAGAGTGTAACTTGTAAGCCTCTAGCTTGTAGTCTGTAGCCTACAGACTGTATCCCTGTCACCTATAGCCTGTAGCTATAGCTTGTAGCTTTCAGACTGATGCCTGTAGCCAGGATTAAAACTATGTCCATGCCAGTCATGTGACCAAAGTGGATTAAACACATCTGCTCTGGATGAAATGCAGCTTGTTTGCAGAGACGCTAACGGAGCGTTGTGGCAAACATGCTTCGGGAAAACTGGCAGCAGCAGGTGACGCTTGGGCCCGATGTCCCGCACGATGAAAACATCTGCCGTGTTTACTGGAAAAGGCTGTTCATTTATTGTTGTTTTTCCTAATTACATTTTTATCACTTCCTTTTTACACACAGGCACGATCGAACACCGAGACGCACCGTACAAGGCGGCGAGGAGCTTCACGCAGGCCGACGTCGACGACGGCAAGATCGTGTACCGGCCGCCGCGGGCCCCGGCCCACCTCCAGGAGCTCTACCAGTACTCCTTCATGGGTGAGACCTGCCGCAGAGAACAAAAGACGAGGAAACTGCTTGGAATTTGTCTGAAATTCTCAATGGAAGCGGAATAACAATCAGGGAGAGATGAAGTGGTGTCTCAAAGCGTCTAGACTTTGCAGTAAATCGTCTCAAACTGCCCGGGAACCCCCCAGAGAGAGCATCCGACATCGGCGAGGAGAAAGAAACTGACAAAAATGCTAAATAATCTGGACGTTTTTTTCAGAGAAATCACAAAAAAAAAGAAAAGAAAAAAAAGACAAGCCAAAACTATGAATGGTTGGTCGTCGGGCTGTTTTCATGACAACGTGAAGACAATGCGGTGGCCATGTGTTGCTCTGTTGGATCTCAGTTTGTGATGTTCTCCCCTTGTCCTCCTGCCTGGGTTCTCTCCAGGGTTCCACATTCCATTCAAAAACAGTCACTTAGGTTCATTGAGATGGTGAATGGTTGGATGTCTATTAGTAGTTCTGGGACTGAAAGGTGATCCTTGGATTAGCAGATGACGTGTGATTGACAAGTGACTTTGTGATTGACAGCTGTACCTGCCATTGACAGGCGACCCTATGATTGACAGGTGATCTTGAGTTTGGCAGATGACTGTGATTGACAGCTGTACCTGTGATTGACAGATGACCCTGTGATTGACACTCTGTGATTGACGGCTGTACCTGCAATGGATAGGAGAGCCTAGGTTTGGCAGATTGACAGGTGGCTCTCAGATTGACAGGTGATACTGGGTTTGGCAGATGACCTTTTGACTGACAGGTGACTCTGTGATTGACAGCTCACCGTGTGATTGACAAGTGACTCTGTGATTGACAGGTGACCATGGGTTTAGTGGATGACCATGTGATTGACAGCTCACCGTGTGATTGACAAGTGACTCTGTGATTGACAGGTGACCATTGATTTGGCAGATGACCATGTGATTGACAGGTGACTTTGATTGACAGCTGAACCTGCGATTTTAGGATTGTTCCTGTGTTTGGCCCTGACCCCGTGACCTTGTGTGCAAGATTGGAGCGACGGATGAACGAATAATGATATTGGGCGATCGCTCATACGACTCATGCTCTCGTCTCCCGCGACGACGCTTTTCTCCGTCTTCGTGGACAAAACCAGGGGGAAGCAACACGTCTTTTTCCTATTCCGAATCGGTTCCCGCCGTATGCGGGTTCAGCGCTTGCCAGTAATAAACTCGACAGCAAGATTCAAGATTCAAGGCGTTGATTGTCAACGACGTGCAATAAACCCCGCCGGGCATTTACTAATCCTGTCCGCTTTAGAAATGTCAGTCGGCATTAAAAGTGTCAGCAGAACCTGTGATTAGAACGTGTCGGTTTAAAACACACAGATTTGTGTGTATTTTAAATTAAACAAAATTGGTGTTGATTAAAGGCTTCGGTTTCCCCCCAGAGAGACACGGAAGCACGCGCGGCCGTGTGTTTGTGTGTGTGTTTGTGTGTGTGTTATCCTCAATCAGCGATTCCATATTAGTTTGCTGAAAGGCATCTGTTCTCCCCGCCACGGCGGTGGAGAATTTCCCAGCGGCGAATTGTTGTCCGTGCGATTTTCCTGGCCGTGTCGTGGCTTCGCAGCTGGACGCCAGACCCCGTGGGGTCAGACGTGGTTCTCCTCCCCGCTTGGGTTCTCCAAGTTCTCCATTTTCCACCCACGAACCAAAACCAGGTTCATGCAAGCAAATGAGAGGGTGAACGGTCGGATGTCTCTTTCCTGCGGCCCTGTGATTGACAGGTGGCCTTTGATTGACAGGTTAAGCCCCGCCCCTCAGCTCAATGCCAGCCGGGATTGGTCGGACACGGAGGAGGTCGGGTCTGACGTTGGACTTCCCAACGGAAGACGCGGCGTCCTCCTGGCCTCCAGCCGCCATGCTGTCGTTGTTGTTTGGTTTCAAAACGGCGGGGTTGATTTCTTTTTCGCCGATTTTACTCTAAACCCCATTTCCTGTTTGCTCCCCCACAGGCTTGCCGGAGTCGCTGAGCGTTTTCTTCACAGGTAAACACTTCATCTTCCTCCGTGTCGACAAGGGGGAGGAGGATGGCGGCGGCGGCGGTGGAGGGGTGGAGAAGAGTTCTCTGCCTCTTCATCCTCCTCACATCCTCCCCGGCTAACACGAAAAGCCGACATCAGATGGTTTATTTCTGGGATCGTCGGCTCCCGTGTTTCGGATAATCTCACGCCGATCATTACAAGCCGATCAAAAAATCTGATCATTATAATAGTCTGATTGTGCTGATCTGGTGGTGACAAAGTATGATAATCTGATCATTATAATTGGATTGTAATAATCTGATCATGACAATGTGATCATGTTCAATTGATCATGATAATCTGATGGTTAAATTGTGATCATTGTAATCTAATCTAATACTCTGATTATGACATTCTTATTGCGATGATTAGATCAGCGCAGTCTGATCATGAAAATCTGATTATTAGCAGATTGTGACAATCTGATCAAAAAAATCTGATCAAGAAAAATCTGCTCATGACAATCTGATCGTGATAATCTGACCTTTATGATTGATCTTAATAATCGGATCGTTACGATCAGGTCATGAAGGTCTGATCATGATAATTTGATCATGATAATTGATCGTGATGAGCCAGTCATTATTATCTGATCAACATTAGGACATTCTGATTATGTTAATCGGATCATGACAATCCGATCATGAAAATCTTATAATTATCAGATCATGACAATCCCATCAAAAAAATCTAAACATGGCAATCTGATCGAAAAAATCTGATCAATAGATAATCTGTTTTAATCTGAGCAAATTAAGAGCCAATCAAGAAAGATATGTATTGTCTTTGTATTTACGTTTCCTCTTAGCTTGTATTTCGCTTTCCTTTCCCCCTTGTGCTTTGTGCTCTGCATTCCTGCGCGCTCATGCACGTGCACTTGCATGCGCCAGTGTCAGACGGCGAGCACACCACACCGGAGCTGGACTTCGCCATCCTGCTGCTGTCCAATCACCAGCAGCCGCCCGTGTTTCAGGTCCTGGACCCACTGCTGGAGGTCACCCTGGGGGGCCAGGCCGCCATCGGTATGAGACACGCACACGCACACACGCACACACACACACACACACACACACACACACACACACACACACACACGTGCACACATGCACGGCGTGATCTCAAAAAATGAAGAAAACACACCAGGGGAGGAGAAAAATTGATGTTCACACCACAGAGGTTTCTCTGCTTGTATCCTTAAATCTTCCTCGTGTGTGTGTGTGTGTGTGTGTGTCTCTGTGTGTGTGTGTGTGTGTGTGTGTGTGTGTGTAGGTGGCCAGCAGCTGGCGGTAAGCGATGCTGATACGGCTCCAGACGAGCTGGAGTTTGAGCTGGTGGAGGCTCCTGTCCACGGAGAGCTGATTAGATCCGAAGGTGGTGAACAGAGCACCATGGCTAATGGTGAGCTTAAAAACACAGACACTCACACATGGAAAGGCACACACACACACACACACACACACACACACACACACACACACACACTGTTTTATCATTTGATTCGTCTGGTGTATTTCCTTTGTTGTCCAACCTGTAATTTTAATCGTAATCCATTCAAACACAATGAGAGAGAATGTATAATCAGACGCACAACAAAATAGACACACACTAATGCACGCACACACACGTGAAAACAACACAACGTTACCACGGACCAGCGTTCAGACACACACACCAACAGATACACACCTTGAAACAACACACAAGGTACGCAGCAGACACCAACAACAAGGCTCACACATACCGGTACTAAAAAGACACACACTAATGGACACACAGCGACAGACAAGACAGAAACAAACACACACACACACACACACATCCTCCACCCCCCGCACACGCTAAACAGACACATTAATGGAAACAAACTAACAGTCACCACTGACAAACATCAAAACAACACATGCAAGTGACACATGGCGGCAGGTACTCCAGCTCACACACAACAACAGGTCACGGACACACACTTAACAGAAACACACACGGACACGACCGGCATCAACACACAGCACACACATACAAAGACCAGCATGCACCCAACAGCTCAAAAACGCCAGCACACACACACATACACTAACAGACACACACACAAAAGAAATCAATGACTGGACACATAAATGGAAACATGCTTATAACACACACACACACACACACACACACACACACACACCAGCTCACACATATCAGCACAAACACACACACCTGATCACACATGCATAACAGCTCAAACACACCAGCACTCAAACACAAACCAACAGAGAACACAGAAACAAAGACACACACACACAAACACACACACACACACACACATACACACTGCAAAAGACATCCACCACATACTCATAAAACAGACACACACTAATGGAAACACAAAAAAGCACACACAAACTCACACCCAGCAGCACACACACACTAACAGACACACCAACAGACACACACACACACACACACACAGACACACACACACGCTAACTAACAGAGGCACACCAACAGACAACATAGAAACAAAGACACACACAGCAAAAGATATCCACCACCTCAAACAGACACACACTAATGGACACATACCAAAAATCAACACACACACACACACACACACACCAGCTAAAAAAATCAGATAACACCCAGGCAAACACACCCCCACACACACAACAGCGCTAACCCACCAGTTCACACGCACACACACACACACACGCTCGCGCGCAGCAGCAGCTCACTCACCAATTTACACACATCAGAACACACACACACACACACACAAACTCCCTCACACAGATACACACACACCGACCGCCTCTCCTTTGCCGCCAGGTGACATCTTCACCTTCAGCGACGTGACCCGTAACGTCCTGCTGTACCGCCACGCTGGACTCTCCACCCAGGACGACTCCATCACCTTCTCCGTCAGTGACGGCATCTCCATGGCGACCACGGCGGTGCAGGTGACGGTGCTGGGCGCCGGGGGCGACGGGCCGCGCCGAGACCCGGACGCCTCCCTGTCGCTAGAAGTGGGAAAGCGAAGCAGCACCGTGATCGGACGCTCGCACCTGGCCTTCACCGTGAGTCGCTCTCACTTAACCGTGACTGTTTTCTCTCGTTCCTGCGTTGTTGCCTCCCTCTAGAGGCCGCAGATCCAAACAACCCAGAACCTTTTTTTTTTTTTTTTGTTTAAGCCCTCGGTTTTGATTGTCAGATTCCTTTTCTCTTCGTGGTGGAGGATCTTGAGGGGTTCTTGAGGAACCACGTCTAAAGCGTCGCCCTTTAGTAATGGAACCGATGTCCTCGTACGGGGACGTCGGGTTTATCCGAATAGTCTGTTTTTTTTGCAACGCTGCACCTCCTCCACTTATTCGCGATACCCAAAAAAGCGTTGTCCTCATTTGAGTACTCGCTAATTAGCTAGCTTGCCTGTGCATCAAATTACAAAAATAATAGTAATCTCAAAAGTAAATAATAATATCAGCAAGGATGTACTTTAATGAACACTTGAGAAATTGCTGGAAATGGTACGAAAACTATAAAAATAAAAACAAAATAAATCCCAGAAATGATGACGACGTCGACAGGTTTTCCCCTGCAGGGAGTTGATCCTCGTCTCTCATCCCGCAGGACGACACGTCACCAGACGAGCAGATCCGGATCCAATTGGTTTCAGTGCCGATGTACGGCATCCTGACCCTGAGCCGGCCTCAGCAGGAGCCCCAGGAGCTGCGGGAGTACTTGTCCTTCAGCATGGACGACATCAACCAGCACCGGATCAGGTGGGACCGGATGGTGGGGCCGCCGCGCATGACCCCAAAAAAGTCAGCCAATCAAAACGCTTTGACGCAGTGCGAAATCCAGGATGCATTGATAAATCTGGATGTAGAAGGGGCTGCGCACGGCTGCCAATCTGTAGAACTACAAACATGGCGTCAAAGCTGTTTGTCTTTTGGAGAGTGACTGACACACAGCTTAGCAGGCTGGGTCTCCTGAGACGGGGTGTTGTTGGGGTTCAGCGGGGTCCTCTCTGAGTTGTTGGGGGTCAGAAGTGAGTCGTAAGAGTGATCTGTGAGTCGCTAGGGTGGAATGTGAGTCTTTGGGGTCACATTTGAGTCGCATAGATCACCTGTCAGTCATTAGGGTCACCTGCCAATCATTTGGATCGCCTGTCAATCATCAGAGTCACATGTTAGTTGTAAATGTCACCTGTCAATCAGTAGGCTCACCTGTCAATTATAAGTATGATCATTGATTTGTAAGGGTTATCTGTCAATCACCAGGATCACACATGATATGTTATTGTCATCTATCAGTCATTAGGGTCACCTGTCAATCATCAAGGTCACCTGTCAATCATCAGGATGACTGTCATCAGGGTCACGTGTGAGGTGTAAAGGTCAACCATAATGAGTTGTTGGAGGTCATGTGAATTGTAAATGTCACCTGTCAATCATTAGGGTCACCTGTAATGTTTTACAGTCAACAGTTGGTCATAAGGTTCACCTGTCAATCATTAGAGACACCTGTCAATCATCTGCATCACATTTGAGTTGTACAGGCCAACCCTTACGGGTCACCTTCAAGCCATTGGAGGTCACGTACGCGTCACAAAGGTCACCTGTCAATTATGGGGCCTACTTGTCAATCATTAGGATGACCTGAGATATCTATAGGCCGCCTGTCAAATCCATGAAACTTCTTCATTCAAAAGACGGAACCTTCTGGAATCAAACCACATGGATACTCCGGACCTCATGTTCTCAACTGTGGACATTTCAGAGCTTCCCATCACAAAGTTGTACTTCTTCAAAGTCGACCAATCAGGAAGTAGAAGTATCGGCAATGCGTTTGACTGGTTTTTAATATAATTAAAGAAATATGATTCTGACAGCGAGCCAAATGAAAACCATCCATCTTCAGAGTTTGCCGTGAACCCGTCAGTGGCCCCTGGGTGACGGACGGGGCCCGGTCCGGCCGCGCTATAAATCCTCGCTGTCAAAGCGATGGCACCCCGGGATTTATGGTTCCTGCCGGAGTTCGGGAGGAAAATCCGGTTTGACGGATTACACGCTTTATTGAATGTAGCGGGATAAAAGGACTGTGCTCTTCATTCGGACGTAGATCTTCCTGGCTGAGATGGTTTGCGGTACTCGGGAGGGCCCGGAAGCCAAGTTCATGAGGTGGCCTGAAGCTGCACACAAGCACCCCTGCTAGAGAAGGTCCACCTTCTCCTGCCTACCTCTTAAGATCTCGTCCCTGGGTTTCTCTATGTGGAGTCTCCAGGTTCTCCAGCCTAGGTTCTCTATATGTTCTCCTGCTTGGTTGCTCTCTATGTGGAGTCTCCAGGTTCTCCTGCTTGGGTTCCCCATCATCCTCCCGCGGTCCAAACCCAGTCGGCAGCTTCTTTGCAGACTCGAAATTGTCCATTGGTGTGAATGACAGCATTCATTGATTGACAGGTGGCCCTCTGTGTCATCTGGGTTTGGCTCCGCCCCCCGCGGGAACCACAAGCAGAATAAGATCAACAGATTAGGAGTAAATGAGTGAATCTAAATCCAGATTCGTCCTCCGCGTTTCTTATTCAACGACCTTCGTCAAAGAGGAGACGGTCGGAACCAAATTGAGATGGTTTTTTTTTTTTTTTTTTTTTTCCCCTTTGTTGGTTTTGTTGTTCCTTCACGCGAGAGACAACTGAGGCGGGAATTTGCGACTCTTGAGGAAAGAAAAAAAAAATTCATATTACAATGCGCCAAGATAAAAGGGCGTCACGATCAATTTCCCTGAGTGCTGCTCGGAGCTGACGGGGATCATTTTCCCATCAGCGCGGCGCCGGCGCCGGAGGAGGCAGTAAATGGCGCGCCGGGACGCTTTGTTTTTCCTTCAGAGCCATGAATCACCGGATGACAGCTTCGGAGAGCATTTATCCCAAAACACGCGGCGAAAACAAATGAAGTCGGAGAAAATGGCGCCCCCAGTTTTCCTCCACCGCCACCCCAACATTTTTTTTTTCCTCTCCTCATCTACACTTAGTACTTTCAACAACTCTTGGCATAAGCTACGCTAATTAGCATCACGCCGGCATTACCTGCAAGTGTCAGATGAAATATAAGCGCTCACGCTTCGCTAACAGCTTCATTTCCGGGGCCTGCTGATCGGGGAACGCCAGCTTTCATAAATAGCCCGCCTTCATTTTTTTTTTTTCCGTCTCCTCAGTGACGGCTTGTATCAACAAGAGATGCTAATTGTTTCATGAGAATTTAACTGGATTAGCAGGAGATTACAGCGGCGTGGGTTTTTGTTTTAATGAGCAGAGCCTCCGTCGAATCGGACACTTTGACGGACCCGCGGCGTTTAGCAGGCGGCGGGAAAATCTATTCCAGGCAGAGTAGAGGATAGGGGAATAGGCGAGCAACAAGTTGGAAGTTACTTCCCGTTTTTGACGACACTAGAGAAGGATGTAGCGTCTCTAAGCAGAGTTCCAGAGTTGAAACCTTTTTTCTCATTAGTTGTTTATTAGTTAAATAAATTATCCTCTAATGGGATCCAATTTGGACTACTGTGTTCGAGAGATGAGGATGAAACATCGACCACAGGAGGTGCACTCTGTGATTTGTAGTGGATTAGGAGGCTGTAATTCCCTTGCACTTTTTCCAACATTTTTTGATAAGGTCTCCAGATTTGACCCATTTGGTCCGATAATGTTTTGAAAATCTTGCCGACGGCTAATCGGTTTGCTAGCAGAGGACGCCCTTAGTGTTCTGTCGACTTACATCCGCAGAACAAGGAAGCGTCTTGACATCATGTTGTTAGCTTATTAGCGTCCGTACAAAAAAAGGAGCATCCGACACTTTGATTGTGCTACTGCTAAGCAGCTAATCATGCTAACACCCCCCCCCCCTCCCCCCTCCATTCCCAGGTATGTGACCTCCCTGGACACCGGCAGCCAACCCGTCACCGACGTCTTCCACTTTGTTGTTTACGACGGTGACGGCAACCGCCTCGACAACCAGATGTGCACCATCACCATCGCCTCGGCACCTCGGCGTCCCCCGGTGGTCACCGTCCACAGCGGCATCAAGGTAGCTGTGCGCATATACCATAATTTGGAAAAGTACTTTATCTCGTTTCGAGCACTTAGAACTCACAGCCTGTGCTCATTGAAAGTAAGAAAATGTATTCAGTCGATCGCAGTGCTCGTCTTGAGTACTTTGCGATGCCGCTTCACACCCGCCACTTCCAAGAGGGAAACAGTGCAAATATCATCTTTTAAATTTATCTCCTCTTAATGGTCTTTTTTTTTTACTTCTTCAATAATACGATACACTCACTTACTGTAATATAAGACATTCATAAATTACAGAAGTACATAAAACTGGCAAAAATAATTACAACCGTATAGTACCAACATGAGTACTAGTTTGTCGACGCAAAGTTGTTTGATGCAAAGTTTTACATCAAAAGTTTTACATCAAGTATCATCGTTTCCCTTGATCCTCTCCGAATGATCAATTTGTTTTGATTTCTTTAAAAATACGATACACCTACTTACGGAAAATCAAGTCGGTACTACTTTTAGTTATTTACTGAAAGTACATAAAATTGGCAAAAATGACTGATGAATTACAACCATATAGTACCGCCATGAGTCCTTGTTTATGATACAATAAATAAAATATATATTATAATAATATTAGAGTATCATCTGCATAACAATCCAACTTAATGGAGGTAAAGCGGGGGGTTAATCTGTGAGGGACTATTCTAGACTAGTGTTTTGACCTAAATGCAAGTAGCATAATTATTCTTAAAATGTATCTCAAGGTAAAAATCAAAGGTGAGATTTTTTTTCTTAAAACCAGGCGTGATTTCTTCAGCTTGTCAAAGGACATCACCCTTGCTACACGTAAATACGGCGCCTCGAGATTCGACGCCTCGTCGGTGATCCCGGCGAAGCCCCGCAAAGCCCTTCCCCCTTCGCGCAGCCTTTTGTTTCCCCTCCGTTTAAAAAAGCAGAACACAAAAAGAACGTGAGTGCCGGGGCGGAGAGTCAGCAGAGGATAAACGTGATGTCAGACCTAATGGATGTCAACGCGCCGCTCGGCGCGGAGGCTTAGCATCATATTAGCGCTTGAGTACCCCCTTCTAAACACCACCCCTGCCGGTGCCGGAGCAGACACGGAGTGAAATCTCAAAGGTCCTCGCTTCGAAAGCCTGCCTTTGATTCGCCGGGAGGCCCCGTATTTCTTTTTCCCGCTTGTCGGCAGCGACAAGAGGAAGAATAGCGTCTCTCCCGCGGTTCCACCTGTTAGCCATTTGATTTATTTTGAAAGTACCAGTCAGGGGGGTAGTCACCACCCAAGCGCAAAAACATCCGGCGACGGGTTGTCGCCTTTCAAATCTCCCCAGAATGAACCCCTTTGGAGTAATTCTGGTAGTTTATTGTCACGGGGAGTCAGTTTGCCGCGTTGAGATGCTCGGGGTCGGACAGGAAACGGCAAAGTTCACCCCGCTCGCCCGGCGTCCCCGATAATCCCTTCAGACGGGAGGCTTTAGAAAGCAATCTATTTCCGCAACACAACCTTGTGACCCCCACAGCAGCGGCGGTGCTTTGTCAGATCCCGGAATCTTCCGCCGCCACCTGTCGCTAGAGGACCTACCCGCCGATTCCGTTCCCATGGTTTCGGCGCCTGTCCTGTGAGATGGATGTGAGTGCATTTTTAAAACCCCGCCGTCGATGTTTTTTTTCTCGTTTTTTGTTGTTGTCAGGTGCAGGAAGGCGGCCGCGTGAAGCTGTCGACCAATCACATCACAGTGTCCGATGTGGACACGCCCAGGAAGGACCTGCTGGTGTGGCTGGTCAGCCCCCCCAAGTACGGCTTCATCGAGAACACGGCGAAAGGTGAGGTTATCGTCGCGGAACGCCGTTTTGTTTTTGGGCTAACAAAGCCGGCGGGGCGACGGATACTCTAAGGATTTTGCTTTGAAAGGTCATGTCGAAAGTGATCGGATGGGATTTTTTTATTTTATTTTATTTACATGAAATCTTCAAAAGCAATCGCCATGGTTTTCAGCGACAGGATTCCACTGAGCATTTTTAGCTTAATTTTTTTTCATAGCAATTTTCCAGAGGTTTCGGTCTTTGGCTGACGTCAAAACCAAGTCGGATGGGACCGTCTGGAATAAACCACCATATTCTGGAAACAGAACACGCCAACTTTAATTGGGCATCTCGGAAGTTAGCAAGGATGCTAATGGGGCGCCTTTCTATCTGATGCCTCATGACCTAATGTGATCAGGAGGCGATGCTACATGCTACACTCACGGATGTGCACGCGAAGCTAACAGTAGCAGAAGAAATGCAGCATCATCCCACGGTCATGTGAGGATGCGTGGCGATGGCCGCGTCATGTGATCATCGGCAGCCGCTGTTTTGCAACCGATTGGCCGAAACTATTCCCGCCTCCCGCTCGGCAGATCCAACAGCTTTTATTTCTTTATGAAGACATTTTCTTAGGCATAAATGCCGTCCGACGTGAAGCAGACGTTGATTTACTCCCAGCGAAGAGCCACTGTGGCGGTTATTAGACGGAGGCAGCTGGGAGGGATACGTACACCACGGATGGACGTGCACGCTCATTCGTGCGCACACTTACACACACGCATAAACTCATCGTCAATATGCCCGACGACACCGACGCGCAAAATCGCACAACAGATCAGGTCGATGTAAAATTTGCATGATTGTATCAGGGGTGCTTGTAAACACACACACACACACAGATACACGCACACACATGCACATTCAAAGTTGCGCATACACCTTTAGACACAGGATGTATTTATATGCAAAACAGCCACCAACATAATGTTATGTATTTACATTAGCCCAGCTAGCAAATACACACACACACACACACACACACACACACATCCACGCATTGGATGGTGTGATTTATGGTGCATTTAATCTCTGCAGCTGCTAGAAAAACATGCACGTACACACACACGCACACCAACTCACCCACACACTCAGAAGCAAACATGCATAGGCCAGAAGAGAAATTAACACACACGAGCAAGTAACCCAGACAGATACACACACATACACACACACCAATGCACAATTGGCACATATATACCAAAACACACACACACACACACTCACACACACACACAGACACAGTAATGCATGCATCAGATGGTTTAAAATCATGCAATTAGTTTTGCAGCTGCTGGAAAATTTTTGTAACAGTCACACACACACTCTTACACACCCAGCATATGGACACAAAAATACACACACACACACACAAGCAAAAAGGTAGATATGAATTCAAGCACATACACACATACCAACACACATGAACAGACATGTTTGCACGCCCACACCAAAATACACACACATGAACAGACATGTGTACACACACACACACTCTTAATGCACTCTTTTCTCTTTTCAGCTTTAAACAATTTGAAGCGCCATTTTGCACGCGGGCACGCTAACTGATTTCCAGTGATTTCACGTGCGCTGCCATGCCCGTCCCGCCCATTTTCATGGGGAAAATAAATATTCCCTTCATTTTCCGGCCATTCATCGCAAATGTTTTTAAGTCATTTGTTGAAAGTTTTTAACAGCTTTATCGCTGCTTCTCCCCCCCAGTCCTTCAGGGAAATTGTTCACATTTATGATGCTGGCTAGGCCAGCTGGTGTGTTTATTACACTGTTATTACATTTGAATTATATTTGTTCAGGAGTCGTTACCACTCTCTTTTTGTCATCACATTAATCGCTAACTATAATACTCATAGTACGTTTTATTTAAGGCACCTTATTTGGACACTAACAGACATATATTAAAAAAATAATGGTTTAAAATAAACAGTGAAAATAAAAGCAATAAAAAGTGACAAATCACTTAAAAAATAACATAGAGATGCACATATAAAAATATAAATAAAGACGTTGTTATTGGGTTGTAAATATATAACAACTCCCGATGTCAGTAGTTATTGTTAGCATTTATTTGCAATGTGGTATAAAATTGCCCTTACCGGTTATTACATTGATATAAAGTAGTGATAGAGTTTTTTTTATTTTTTTTTTATTTTATTTTTTTTAAAGAATTAGAACGCACTCCCCGTTATGTCAGAACCCGAAACTTTGGAGCGATTACCTCCAGTCGCTCGTCTCTCATCCTCCTCCGCCTGACGCCTCGCCTTCAAACACTGATCCTCGCTGACAGCAGAAGTTGGGAACAAATGGAGAGGAAAAAAAAAAAACAACAACACAAAGTGTGTTTGGTCTCCTGGGTAGGAGACTGGGATTCTATCAGACACCCCGCAACTGGATGCACACACACACACACACACACACACACACACACACAAAGGCGCATATACAAAGAAACACACTCATACAGATACACACATGCTGATACAGATAGAAAGGTAGACACACACACACATACTGACACACACAGATACACAAAGTCATACAAACTCACCTGCAAATACACACACGTACAGTACATCACGGATGCACACACACACTAACCTACAAATACACATGCACACAAAGAAACACACATATACAGATACACACACTCACACACACAAAAGCACATAGTGTATGACGCACACAAAGAAAGGTGCATACGCACACACACTCATACAGATTCACACAGGAAAAGGCACACAGATACATACACTCACACACACACACACACACACACACACAGACACACACACACACACACACAGATACACAAAGTCACACTTTAGCCCATGCAGACACAAAGGCACATTCACAAAGAAACACACTCATAGAGAGACACACACACATGTACAAAAATACAAACACACACCCATGTGCACAAAGTCACAAACCCACACGCACACACACACACACACACACATACACACACACACACACCTGCAGTGTCCTGACTCAGCTCATCTTCCTCCCCGATGAATGACTCAGTTCTTTGTCATTGAGTGTCGTGTGCGTGTGTGTTTGCTTGTGAAGATTTAAAAGAAAAAAAGTGTTATTTAAAAAAATACATTTTCCAGGGTTTACGATTTGAATTGCTTATTGCTTATTTTTTCCCTCGATTTTAGTTACAATTTATGTGAATCTTAAGGACATTTTTAACTTTCCCGCATCCCCTGGGTCTTTTATTTTGGCGGGGCCAAAAAAGATGGCGGCGGCAGGAAGTGACTCCGGCTTCCTTCCCCCTCTCCTCAGGCGGGCCCTCGGGGGCCGTCACCCCGGACGCCCCCTTCTCAGTGGAGGATCTGACGTCGGAGCGCATTTTCTACGTGCAGAGCTCGGAGGCGGAGCCTCTGGCGCGGCGCGACGCATTCAGCTTCTACATCAGCGACGGGAACAGCCAGACGGAGGCTTTTAATGTGGAAATCCAGATCGAGGTGACTGTTTCCTGTCGGACGCACGCGCTAACTTTACTTTTTTGATTTCCTGTCATTTTTAGAAATATGAATGAATATCTTTTTGATGTTTAAATGTGATTTAATATGATGCGCCCTGACCCGGCGCCCTTGGGCCTGCAGGGGGGAGTGCCGCGCCCCCTGGTGGCCGTCAGCAGCATCCAGGTGGAGGAGAACTCGGGGGTGGTCATCACCAACGCCTCCATCAGCCTCCTGGAGACACACACACACGACAGGGATGTCCTCTTCACCGTCATCAGGAAACCAGCCTACGGTCAGACACACACACACACACACACACAGAGGCAGAGATACACACACACTTAGGCAGAGACACACGCACATTGGCAGACACATACAGAAAGAGACACACATACATGGGCAGACACAACTACGGGCAAAGACACACACACACACAGGCAGAGACATACACACACACACACACACAGATACATAGAGATGTAGAGTCATACACACACACACACACATATAGACACAGAAACACACACACACACACGGGTAGAGACAGTATTGCAAACGCTGAGACACAAACACACACAGGCAGAGATATAAATACACACACACATAGGCTGACACACACACAAATTGGCACAGACAGTCACACACACATCTAGACACACACACACACACACACATATAGGCAGACACAGACACTAACATCGAGACACACACACACATATATAGCAAGACACACATACACAGACAAACACACACTGACGGAAACACACACACAGATACAGAGAGACATAGAATCCCACACACACACATAGGCACAAAAGCACACACACACAAGCAGGCAGAGACACATACAGATATAAACACACACACACACAGACACAAAAACACAAACACACACACACACACAAACAGTCACAGACAGTCACACACACACAAGCATCGAGACACACACACACATACCTATAGGCACACACACACACACACACACACACACCTCCTTTTCTTATCTTCCCTCACCACCTATTCCCTTTCTAACGGATCTCCTCTTCCTCATCTTCTCTTCAATTCCCTTCTTTTCTCCTCTCCTCCTCCTCTTCATCCCCTCTTCTTTTCTTTTCTCCTCTTCTCTGGTGGAGTCTTTAACCATAAACACCCGCTACCCATCCAAGAGGATCTGTAATGGAGTTTGTGTGTTTGTGTGTGTGTGTGTATGTGTGTGTTTGCAGGCTGTGTAACATGAAATAATGATGGCGTCCGCTGTAAATCCGATGAATGAATCATCTCGGAGACGCTTCGGAGGCGGAGGCTCCTGTTTTATTTACACCTGTTCACGTGCACGGCTGGAGTCCATGCCGCTGAGCACACACACGCACACACAGGTGCACGCGTGGAGTGTCTGCGGTGCGGACTGACGTGCGCCATCCATGATAGATGGTTCAATTCACTTTCAAATGGTTCTGTCTGATCTGATCTGACATTTGAAAAAAAAACCAAATCCAATATTTATTATTTTTTTATTTATTTCATAAATAAATAGATAGATTGATCAATAAACAAATAAACAAGCCCTGCTCTGTTTTTCCTCCCCGTGTTTAAAATCCCCGATGTCTCTAAAATTCACTTACTGCTGTTTTTTTTTTTTTTCGTGTTATATCAGGAAATAAACAAACCTCAGGCGTCTCTCACCTGCTGGTGCTTTACTGCCAAATATAAATAGATTAATTGAAAAATAGAAATATAAAATTAAGATAAAAAATGTTGGCGTAACAGAAATACAGACTAAATGGCCAAAAAAAAAGTATTGTATTAATTAATTAAATGTACTGGTTATTATCATTATTGTTGTTATTATTATTATCACTATTATTATTATTATTTTATTTATTAATTATTATACATTTTTAAATTGTATGAATTAATTAGTTTTTTAGATTGGTGGGGAACATATATAATTAATAATTATAATATAATAATCATAACAATAATAAAAGCAATAATAATAGTTATTCCTATATTTTATATCCTCTTTTGTTTTTTCCCTTCAGGGGTCGCCACACTGAATCAACCTTCTCCATCTAACCCTATTCTCTGTATCCTCCTCTCTCACAGCAACTACCTTCATATCCTCTCTCACTACGTCCATGAATCTTCTCTTTGGTCTTCCTCGAGACCTCTTGCCTGGCAGCTCCAATTCCAGCATCCGTCTACCAATATATTCTTTATCCCTCCTCTATACATGACCCAACCATCTCAGTCTGGCTTCTCTGACCTTCTCTCCAAAACATCTAACATGTGCTGTCCCTCTGATAGACTCATTCCTGATCCTATCCATCCTGGTCACTCCCAAAGAGAACCTCAATATCTTCATTTCTGCAACCTCTAGCTCTGCCTCCTGTCTTACCGTCATTATAACTGTTTCTAGTCCATACAGCATCGCTGGTCTCACCACTGTCTTGTACACCTTTTCTTTCATTCTGGCCAATATTCCTCTTTCCCTTCGTACCCCTGACACTTTTCTCCACCCATTCCAACCTGCTTGAACCCGTCTCTTCACCTCTATTCCACACTCTCCACTGTTCTGCACTGTGGACCCCAAGTACAGTACATAATGAAGTATATTATTATCACTTATAATACTACTACATTAATTATATCAATAGTGATAGCAATAATAATGATGATAATAATAATAACAGTAATAGTGATGACAATAATAATAGCAGTGCTAATCGGTATTAACATTAAATAATTTATAATGATACACTTTATTTAAAGCACCTTATATTGACAAATCTTCACAAAATAGAAATGTAAAAGAAACATTAATAAACAATAAGAGTGACAAAGTGGTTAAAAAAAGGACTAATATTATGAATAATAATTAGAATCATATCATAATTATCATAATATCACTACAAATATAATTAAAATAGTAATTATGCCAATTATAGCCATGATAATAACATTATTCTATTATTATAGCCATTAATCAACTATTACAACTATTAGTACTAGTAATTATATTAATAATAATATTTTAATTATTCTCATTATCAATATGATTTATTTCTTTATAAAGAAAAAAAGAAAAAAACAAGAAAGCTATTTCTCCTCCTCCTTCATCCGTCCTCCTTCTCCAGCATCTAATCCAACTTTCTACCTTCTCACCATCTCCTCCACCATTCTCCCCATCCTTCCACATCTTCATCCACCCTCTCCTCCTCCTCCGTCTCTCCAACCATCTCCGCCACCCTGTCCGTCATCCCTCCTCCGCCCCGCTGACCCGGCTCTTCTCCACCTCCGGCTCCACAGGGAAGCTCCGCCGTCGTCAGTTCTACTCGCAGCCGCTGGAGAACGGACGTGTTCTTTCCCAGGGCTCCACCTTCACCTACCAGGACGTCCTGGACCGGCTGCTGGTTTACACGCCAGAGACGGTGAGCGGCGGCGCCGACGCCGTGGACTTCACCCTGACGGACGGGAGCTCCACCCAGACGGGCCGGCTGGAGTTCACCATGGACGTGAGGAAGAGTGAGGGCCCGAGGATGACGGTGAATCGGGGGCTGCAGCTTCCAGCGGGTAAGCAGGGGAGCAGAGACCGCCTTTGTCTTATTCCTTAGTAATAACTCATTAATAACCTATTACACCTGTCTTTTTTTTTTTTTTCCAAATTTTTTTTTTTTAAATACACATTTTCTTTTAAAATGATCCTGAAGCTTTAAACTTCTTTCAGCAAAATTCTGAAAAATAAAATTGTCCACATTCAATATTATTCATATGTAATATAATAATGCATGTTTTTAATTTTGTTTTTATTTACACTTTGCACTTGCCCTCTTATTTATTCATTGATTCAATTTGTCGATTCAATATTGTTAATCTATTCGTACTTAATTAAAAGATAAATTAATGCAGAGTAATTTTTTTTTTTTTCTAGTGTTGTTATAGCGAGAATTACAAACAAAAGAATTATGAATGAAATTTCCTTTGTTGAAAATTTTTTTGATAGATTCTGGGAGGGGTTTAACCCTTAATTAGTGTGAAGAAATGTACTAATTTTAAGAAAGTAGCTATTATTGGTAAACGTAATAGCACATTAATTAACATGACGCATTTGCAGTAGTTTTGGTCACCGAAGCCGATCGGCGGTTCTTCCGCAGGCACCTGGTCAAAGATCTCTGAGCAGAACCTGAAGGGGTCGGACGTGGACTCGGACAGCCTGAAGCTCCGCTACGTCCTGACCAAGGACCCGCCGGTGGGGCGGCTGCAGCTGCGGCGGGGGGAGCGGCTGGAGCAGCTTTCAGCCAAAGGCCCTGTCCAGAGCTTCACCCAGGACGACGTCAACAAAGGTGGGAGAACCGGCGCTTCAGCCGCGGGTCGGGATAAGCGAGAGCTATTTCATTTATTATCACACTATTACATTTCATGTTTAATTTTTTTTTCATGTAATTTCCAGATTACGTCCATCATATTCTGCTTTTTTTGTTTCAGCTAATTTTCTCCCACAATAGGAAAGCAGATTACTGGTGATTTCAGGAGATTTGCTATCATTTTGAAAAAATACTCTATTTGATATTTTATTTTGTTTATTTTTTCCCTTTTTGTTTGCATTTGAATTCAATTGATTTTCCTACAAAATGTAAAAGCAGGTCAGTGGTGATTTCAGGGGTTTTCTGATTATTTTGAAAAAAAAACTAATTCTACTTATTTATTTATTAATTAACATTAGTTTTCTCCATTTCATTTGCATTTTTCCCCATTGTGTGCATTTTAATTAATCTAATTTTTGATTTCATATCATTTATTTATTATTCTATTTATTTATCTATTGTTATTTATTTTTCACTTCTTAAAATTTCCTTTGAATTGAACCAAGTTGGGTTTTTTTTTTGTTTTTTTTTTTGTAATTTTTTACCATTCATCTTCCTGCTAACGTCCTCGTAGCTTCTTGCTAATCCCCGTCTCGGGTTTAGCATTGGAGCTAGCGTTGTGCTAACGCTCTGCTCCTCAGGCCTGCTGCAGTTCAGCCACCAGAGGGGGGAGCGGGGGGGCAGCCTGGCCTTCAAGTTCAACCTGGTGGATCCGGAGGGGAACAAGCTGATCGACCAGTCTTTCTTCATCAGCGTCCTTGGTGTGTCCCTTGGAGCCCGTAGAACACGTGCAGATAAAAATTCAAAGAACAACATCATCAAAAACAGGACATATACGATTGGAAAATGAAAAACTGTTGAAACACATACTTTATTTTCATAAACAGGAAACACAGGTTTTTCTTCATTAACTTATTATTATTATCATTATTACTAAGCACATTAACATTACTGTTTTATTTCTATATAAATATATTTATATATTTAAGTTTTTTTTTCATCATTTTGTTCTTTGTATTTATTGAAACTAATCTGTTGTTAGGTTTTATTTTCCTTGCGTCTTCTGTTTTTCTCTCTTTATTATTTCTATCTAATTGTTATGGTTTTATTGTTAGCATTCTTAATTATTTTAACAAACATGAAGGGGTAGCATGTCTCCAGCGATAAATGACACAAAGATGTTTTTAAATATGTAGTTTTTATTGTAATAAACTATTATTTAAGCAAATTGTTGTCTTTTATTAGTATTGGAGTCATTTTTAAATTTTTTACATTTAGTGATAATATTCAGTTTTATTTGATTATTATTATTAATAATAATGTAATAATAATCTTCTCACCATCATCATTGTTATAAGAATAAGAATAAGAAGAATAAGAATAAGAAGAACTTTATTTATCTCGAAAGAAATTGTCGTGCCAGAGTTTCAAGTAAAACATAACAATAATAAATAATAGTGGGAAATTGTAAAAAAACAGTAAAAAAAATAAAATGTATCATTATCGTCATCATTATCAAAATAATTATCATCATTATCAAAATAATTAGTATGAAAAAATGACTATTATTTTGGGAAATAACAAATCGGAAATAACTGCTAACAAGGTCTTTTTAATCTTTCCTCAGAGGACCGCCTCCCGCCGGAGGTGGTGGTGAACAAGGGCCTGGTACTGGAGGAGAACACGGTGAAGAGGCTGACCACGCTGCAGCTGTCCGCCAGCGACCAGGACAGCGAGCCGGCCGAGCTGCTCTACCAGCTCACCTCTCAGCCTGCGCTCGGACACCTGGAGCTCGCCGCCAACCCAGGTGGGCGACGGCGGCGCGGGAAACAAAAAAAAACGACAAACACTATGGAAACATGAGTTATTGCAGACAATTAGTGAAGCCCTGCAGACTCAGAGAGCTTTCTTTCTAAAATCAGTTTCAAATTATTCCTGTTGTAAAGAAGCATAACACACGTGTGTGGGTGTGTGTTTGTGTGCGTGCCTGTGTGCACGTTCCCCCCCCCCCCCTTGTGACCCTCCCCAGGCTCCAGGATCAGCAGCTTCACCCAGGCAGACTTGGCGTCTCGCGGCGTCCAGTACGTCCACAGCAGCGAGGAGGAGAAACACTCGGACCAGTTCTCTTTCACCGTGTCAGATGGAACCAACCAGGTGTGTGTGTGTGTGTCTGTGTGTGTATGTGTGTGTGTGTGGGGGGGGAACATGGATGGAAAACCAAACCCTCATTGAACATATTGTAGAAAAGTAAATCTCCTGAAATTCGACAAATTAAATAAAAAAATTAACTAATATGAAAAAAATCCCCTAAATTAAAAGAAATTCACATAAAAATCTGTTTTGACCTCAAAGACTATTGAACAGAAGTTGGTCAAGACGAACTGCAATTTATTACATTTTTATTACAATGGAATTTCCATTTTACACCGATCCTTATTTTCTTCAGATGATCTTTGCTAAAGCTCCTTGATGTATTTCCACATTCTTTTTCTATCATTGGACTTGTATACTTTTTGTATCCCTTTTTTTCTAATTTTTAACTCCTGATTGTTCTTTGTGTTAATTGATATTTTTTGATTTTCATTTTTTAGTCTAAAAATTCTGAAATTTCTATTCAGCCTATTGTATCTATTTTTCATTTTTATGATCATATCAATTTTTAATCTGATTTATTTTTCCCAGTTCTAGGTTATTTTCACATTATTTCTCATTAATTTTGAAGATTTTTTTTAATATATTTTATATATATATATATATTATATTTCTTAACTTTTTAATTGCATTACACATTTGCAAACACATTTTTCTCTCCCAGTTTTCCACTGGCAAGCTAATATGGCGTCAACCATCTCCATCCATATGAGGCTGAATTTTTTTTTTTTTTGGTCAATTTCATGCTTTGCCTCAGTGGCTATCAAGAGCACAGAGTGGGTGTCCTCATATGAGGACGCCGGCATCATCATGACACCCCACACCACCGGGGTTGGGATGTAGTCGTCTCTGTCTCTCCGAGCCGCCAGGCACAGGAATCCCTTGGCTGGAAACAAACGAAAAGCAAAAAAAAAAAAACAAAAAACACAAAAATCAATGGAGGCTGAAGCGGTGCCGGCGCCCGGGAGGAAGTTCCTCTGTGCATAAATCTGACTTGCTAATCCCTCTAATGGCGAGCGCGAGGAAGGGAGTCAACACGCCTGGCTTCACGCCCGACTCCGCCACCACCGAGGTGTGAGGTTAACCCTTCGCTCGCCGTGATTTTTTTTTCTTTTTTTTTTTTTTGTCAATTTTTTTATTTTTTTATTTGTAGGATGTTGTAGTTTATTTCCAGAATTTTTATTGTCATTCCCTTTAAGAGATTTATTTGTGATTTTTTTTTTTTCTGTTATTTTTTTGCACTTTTGCACTCAATTTCCTTCAGTGTCTTTCTATCCTTTTTTTCTAGGTAGTGACTTTAGGGTCGATGTTGAGATGTAAATTTCAGAAAACTCCTGGTCCAACTGGGCGCCGAGCGCCAGCCCGCCACCGCCATCACAGCTTCAGTTTTATTTTTGCAGGGTTAATGACGTAAAACCTTCGCTCTCTGTGCTCGAAGTAGAACATTTCCATCTTTTTTGCAAGTGTTGGAACGAGTGTGTTTATAAAGGGCAATTTATAATTGGTTTCAGGGATGTGCCCACACACACACACTCATGCACACTCTGCAAAGGAAGTCTCTGCAGCGTCTTTTAGAAATACATGCGGAACGTCAGCGGGGGTTTTCGTACGGAGGCCCTGAGGTGCCAGAACACAACAGCTAATCAGATCATGGACACAAATTACAAATCATAAGGAGGAGGAACAACCAGGGATAAACAAGCAGAAGGGAAATGAGGCGTAAGGAGGACGAGCTCTAACCATCTCTGATTGACTGTCTTATTTTTCTCCCCCTTAATTTATATCCGGTAATTTCTGGTAAAAAAAGAATGTTTTTTTTCCCTGTGGATTTTCCCAATTTTTTTTTGAGATGCTGATGTTAAATGTTTTTTTTCCTTTGGTAATTCATTGGCAATTTATGAGCAAATTTTGAAAAAAACATATTTTTTCCTTTTTTTTTTTCCATTTTATAAGGAAATGCACGGCAGTGCAGTCTAAGAGGACACAATATTATAATGATATTTTTTGCAAATTCGTCGCGAATATATCTTCCTCCTGCGTTCATGCCGCTGTGTTGCCGTTGTGCGCAGGTCGCCCAGACGTTCTACATCACCATCAAGCCGGTGGACGACTCGCTGCCACTGCTGCTCGTCCCAGGGATGCGGGTCCAGGAGGGCGTGAGGAAAACCATCACCGAGTTTGAGCTGAAGGCCACCGACGCCGACACCGAGGTAGGGCTCTGAGGAAGAATACAAACTTCCTGTTTGGCACGACCTTTGGGGGTGTGCCATTTAACATTTTGTGGAAAAAATATTGGTAAAAAACATTAACATGTAAAAAATCACGCCAAATTAGAGGGAATTTACTTAAAAATCAGCTCGGACCTCAAAGATATTTGAATAAAGTCGGTCGAGAACAGCTGAAGTTTATTACATTGTTATTACAATGAAATTACATCGGCAGCTCTTCACGTTATTCAGGTAGTCCTTTGCTAAGACTATTGCAGGGATTTCTAGATTTTTTCGGAATTTACTTGAATTACTTAGATTTTCTCTTTTTGCTAATTTTCTATTTAAATCTTGATCATCTTTTTGTCAATTGATATATACATATATATATATGTATATATATTTTTTTTTTTTCAGGTTGTTTCTCGTGGAGGCACTTCATATACACATATGATATCTAAAAAAAATCAAAACTTATTTATCAAATGCATCTATTTTTCATTATTATTATCATGACATTAACATAATTTGACTTATTTTATATTTGATGGAGAGATAAATACAGACTTCCTGTTTGTTACGACATTTCACCTTTATGACATGAGTCACCCAAGGGAAATTATTTTTATTTTTAATCAGTTTTTAATTATTTCAGTAATTATATTTCAGTTAATTATTTGTTTCATTTAAAATTATTTTGATGGTAATTTATTGATTTATTATCATCGTGACAAAACGTTAATAACAAAGTACTTACATAAGCAACAGCTAATTTCATAGTAGTACAATAAAAGTAGTTCATTGAGTAATTAATTATTTATTTGAAGTCTTGTTCAATTTTCTTGCAACCTTTTTTTCTTGTTTTTTGCTAATTTTTCAACGTTTCCTGAGCCATTTCTTAACGGTCGTGTTTTTTCTTAATTTCACACTACAGCAATGAGATGCAGTGATAATTATGATAATAAGAATAATAATGATAATAATAATGCTTTATTGACATCATCCTGCCGCCTGAAAACAACTACACTGTTGCCATGGCAATGCGGCAAAACCAGATGGTGTCGCCGGGACTAGATTGTGTCGTCATTGTTGGTATGACCTTATTGAGACGCTCAATAAGTGTGTGTGTGTGTGTGTGTGTGTGTGTGTGTTTGTTTCACGTGACCTTTATATGATCTCCCAGATATTAAATCTCTGACATTTTATTTTGAAAGTTTAATATCTATCAGAAACAGGAAGCGATGTCATCAGGAGGAGAAACTTCTTAAGCCATCGAAAGAAACTATTATTTAGCACCAGCAGGAGACTCTGACCGCTCTTCCTCCTCCAGGCCGAGTCCATCGTCTTCACCGTGGTCCAGGCGCCGCGTCACGGTGCCATCGAACGCACCATCAACGGGCAGCACCACCGGCAGACGGGCACCTTCACCATGGATGATGTTTACCAGAACCGCATCAGCTACAACCACGACGGATCCAACTCCCTGAAGGACCGCTTCACCTTCTCTGTCACCGACGGCACCAACCTGCTCTTCATGGTGGAGGAGGGCGGCAAGGAGGTGTGTGTGTGTGTGTGTGTGTGTGTGTGTGTGTGTGTGAACCTCATGACATTTTGGATTCACTTGAAGTTTGGGTTTTATTAACAGATGCTTATGTGTGTAGTTCTATTGAATGTGTGTGTGTCTCTTTCCATGACCTTTATATAATAGGTTAATGATGTGTGTGTGTGTGTTTTTGTGTGCGTGTGTGAGTATGAGTGTTTGTATTTGTATGTTATTTCCACCAGGTAAAAGGTGGAAATTGTGTGTCTGAGTGTGTTTGTATATGCACACATGCATTTGTGTGTGTGTGTGTGTGTATGTGTTTGTGTGTGTACACATTTATGTGTGTCCATGTGTGTGTGTGTTGTAAATTCCACCGGCAAAAAGTTTGTGTGCACAAATGGCCGTGTGTGTGCGTGTCTGTGTGTGTGTGTGTGTGTGTGTGTGTGTGTGTGTGTTTGTGTATGTATATATGTGTGAGTGTGTTTGTATGTAGACGTATCATTTCCACCAGCAGAAAATGTGTGTGTGTGTGTGTTTGCACATTTGCATATATGTGTGTGTATTCAAAAAAACCTGTTTATGTTAGTCTCATAACATATGTGTGTGTGTGTGTGTCTGTGTTTGTGTGTGTGTATTTATATACACACAACATGAATGTATTTATGTGTGTATGTATGAATGTGCGCTTATGTGTGCATGTTTGTATGTATACACGTAACATGTATGCATACATGTATTTATGTGTGTGTGTGTGAGACAGAGAAGGCCTTTAAGAGCTAGTCCTCACAAGTAGGGATGTCCCTCTGATGTGTGTGTGTATCTGTGCCAGTTTTATGGCCTATCCACTGCTGATTGTCCCTATCACTCAACTGAATGGCAGTAACACATACGTAAACACACACACACACACACACACACACACACAAACACACATCCTCACTTGAGGACATTGCATCTGACCATCAGAGTTCCTGCAGCTGCTTTACTCACTAAACTCTTATATTTTACGTTTAGTTTGAAAGACTGAATGAATTAATGAATAAATGAATTTCTATTTCGCACAAAATCCACTAAACAGTTACTTTAACTTTTACTTATCAAAAAAAAAAAAAAATTCTTTTTTGTCTTTATCTGACCATGCTATTTTAACAGCATACTTCTATTAAGAGTCAAAAAAAAAATATCAGGAAATGAACAAGGAAGTCCAGAAAGTTGTGAAGAAAATACAATTAATTAATACAAATATATATATGAAATTTATAAATGTTATAAATTATGTACATGTATAAATATAAAATCCAAACCTAGTAAAATTGAAAATAAAAAATAAATTATGGTTTGAAAGACAACCTGCAGCTGCAGGGATCGGAGATGGCGGCAGGATGACAAGCACTTGGCTTTGGAATCTGACAGTGTAAAAAATTCAGCAGCCACATCTGGTAAGGGAGAGGTGTCCCGGATGCAGGGCGCCACATGCCAGCTTGCACGCCTTCGTCTCCAACAAGGGGAGGGGGAGAGACAAAAAAACAAGATGGAGGAGGGACCCCCAACAGGGTTTGAAGAATTATCTGAAAAGATTAACGGATACAATTCAATAGAAAAATCAGCTGGGACTAAAGCTCAATTCAAAAATTTGACAAATAATAAAAATAGATACAAATCTGATGTGTAAATATGAGTAAAAGTATTCATCAAGTCACTTAATAATTAAAATGAAAATGTACTTGGAATTGGAAAAAAATGTATATCTGAAATTGAAATTTGGAGCATTTAAAGTAGGACTTAAGCTTAGAAAGACCTGAACAGACATTAATTGGAAATCCGCGGATGGGGTTCAGCAAAAAAAAACAAAAAGTTTTAGCATCCAAATCATCTGGAAATTGGGGGGAAAATTTTTTGAATCAAAATGACTCAAATTTTCTTTAAAACATTGAATGCAGATTTGTATTAAATAGGAGGAAATGTGCGTAGAGACAACATAACAAGAAATTACCCAAAATTTAAAAAAAAAACATTTGCATGCAAATTATCTGAACGTTTACAAAAAAAATGACTTAAAATTTTATTAGAAAATTGTCTGAGAAAAAAATGAAAATGTAATGAAAACACTTTATGAAAATTTGCAAAAAAAAAATAGCATGACAATAATCTGGAAACTCATAAAAATCTTAAAATGATCCGCCTAAAAGCTGCAAAACTACCTTGAGATTTAGCTTCGGTGATTTTGAACAAATTGGTCCTGAGAGTTAGCAAGAAATCAACCAAAAATTAGCAGCGTTACCCAAAAATAGTCCACCAGGATCCATCGGATACTTGGAACCGGGAGTTCTCTCTGGACTTTTTTTTCCAGAGAAGGCTCTAATGCTGATACGCTTTTCCCCTCCAGATCGTGACGGCGGCTCCTCAGAAGTTCAAGATCGACATCCTGCCGGTGGACGACGGAACGCCTCGCATCGTCACCAACCTGGGCCTGCAGTGGCTCGAGTACATGGACAACAAGGTCGGTCAGGGGTCACTGCTCCAGTCCAGGATCAGGGAAACAAAAAAAAAACAAAACAAAATGGTCTTGTCTCCTAATAAACTCATCGGATTAATTTATGAAACTAAAAATGTATGACTAATTGAAAACTGTGTATGAATATGCTGATGAATTTGGCTGATATCATTAATCTCAGTTCATATCAAATACTATGTGAGTTATTTGGTGATTATTCTGTATTCTCTATATGTATACATATAATTCTGGGAGGTTATTTTTTTTCTGTTTTTTTTATTAGTAGCATTTTCTTTAATTCCAAAATTATATTTGCTATTTATTTTCCTTTTTCAATTTTATTTAGTTATTTATTTATTCATTTGTACTTTTCATTTTTTTTATTCATATCAATACACAGCAGCTGAGTGATGGCGGCTTGCCATTATTTTGGTAGGGAAACATACATTTTTGCGCAGAAAACAATAGTTTTGCTGAAAAAAATTAATCATGAAATCGAAATCAGGAACACTAGTAACAAGAAGCTTCGAGTCAAATCAATATATAGGTGATGTATTGATTGTCGATCAGCTGCTTAAGATGTCAGAGGTTATTTGTATGTTTGTCTCTTATAGGTTAGTTCCTGTAAACAAATCATGTTTTTTGGTTCATCTAGTTATTGATTTGTTAATTTATTATCCTTAAACCCCTGGGTTCAGCAAGAACTCGATTGATGAGCTGGGATCTGGCGCTTCCTGCTGGCTGTAAGGCGTTATCGCAGTAGACAGAATTATTCAATTTTTTTCCAACGTTCTAATAAATGAATTGATAAATAATTATTATTTATTTTCCTTTTAGAATTCAATCGCTGAACACATTTTTTTTCACTAAATTTGAGTAAGACACAACCGTGAAAACTGTAAATATAAACCCTGTAATTGATATTTTCTTAAATGGTCATTTAAAAAAATATAATTCTATATTTACTTACTTTTTATTTGTTATTTTATTGTTTTTTTATTGTTTTCCAGCTGAGATCAGTGATTTGGACTGGGATCTTGACATTATAAATGGAAAAGATGCTCTTATTTTTGTAGATACATATTATTATATATGTTTATGTATGTATATATAAACATACATACATACACACACACACACACACACACACACACACACATATATGTGTGTGTGTGTGTGTGTGTGTGTGTGTATGTGTGTGAAAGAAAAAGTACTACATCAGGTATTTGAAGTACTCTACAGTCACAGCTTTCAGTTTCAGTAGTCCAACTGATCCAGGTATGTCTCCATCTCCTAGGCAACCAACCTGATCACAAGGAAGGAGCTGCTGACAATGGACCCGGACACCGAGGACGACCAGCTGGTCTACCAGGTGACCTCTGACCCCAAACATGGCTTCCTGGAGAGCAAGATGAAGCCAGGAGCGCCCCTGACCTCCTTCACGCAAGGTACGCAGTGCACATTCTTTAGAAAGGGTACACTGAGTACTCACCTCCTTCTTACAGGGTACCATGTGTACTTCACCTCCTGCCTATAGGGTATGATGTGTACTTCATCCCCTTCACTAAAAGTACATTGGGTAGTTCACCTCATTTACACGAGTCCAGATACACACTCTTCACAGAGGATACACAGAGTGCTTCCCCTCCTACACACATGGTACTCTGAGTTTGTCACCTTCTGCACACAGGGTATACTGAGTACTTCCCCTCCTTTGCATCGGGTACACTGAGTACTTCGCCTCCTTTGCATCGGGTACACTGAGTACTTCACCTCCTTCTCACAGGGTACACAGAGTACTTCACCTCCTCCAAAGGATGCATTGAGTACTTCAATTAGTCTACATTGGATACACTTAGTACGTCAGCGACCTTAACTCAGGGTACACTAAGCACTTCTACTCCTTTTGACAGGATACACTGAGGAGTACCTCACTCCTTTCGAAAGGGTACTTTGTACCTCACCTCTTTTACAAAAAGTACTTTACATCCTTCACACAATTCCAGATACTGTGTACTTCCCTTCCTCCTCTCACTACATCAATCAAGATCGTGTGTGTGTGTTTGTGTGTGTGTGTGTGTGTGTGTGTGTTTAATGCCGTCCCTGTTAAGATCCGACACCTAAAGGGGGCAGGATTAACCGCACCTGTCAATCAATATTTAATCTCATGACCTGCCCTGTGGGTTCACACAGCCTGTGATTTTTGAAAAGTAATCAACATCAAAATTAGTCTAATTAATTATTAATATACATTCCATATTACTGCAGTTTATTAGAAAAATTCTGTGTATTAGAAAAATACTTAACGATATACTTTATATGAATAATATTCATATTTTGATAATAATAATAAGAAGAAGAAGAATAGTGTGACATTTTTCTTGCGGTACTTATGAGGTCATATTACTATTTAATCAATAATCTTGTGTCAATAACCCAAAATAAATGTGGATGTTTAAATATACATGATGATTTTTATTCATAAATATAAATAATATCAAAACTAAAGTACTAAATAATAAAATAAAAATAATAATGATTATTATTATTGTTTTTAATATTTCTATACTTTTTATTGTTGGTGTAATTAAAGTTTGATAACAAAACCTTTTTTCAGATATTAGTATTTGACCACTATTATTATTTATTTGAATATTAATACCATCATATTATTTTGGGGGCGTCATTTCATTATTTTATATTGTTTGCATCAAGATTTGATCTAGTAAATTGAAGTTTGTTTGTGTTTACATACATATTTATATATATATATGTACTGTATCTACATATAGATAGATAGATAGATAGATAGATAGATAGATAGATAGATAGATAGATAGATAGATAGATAGATAGATAGATTTTTAAGAGTTTGCTCAATTTTCAATGTTTGTTCTGCTCCTTGTTTCTGGTTGTCTTTGTTGCTCTCCTTGTTCTGATGGTCTCTGGCTGTTCTTGTGGTTCCTCAGCTGATATAAACCTGGGTCTGATCCGCTACGTGCTCCACCAAGAGAATGTCCAGGAGACCATGGACACCTTCAAGTTTTTGGTCAAGGACAGCAAGCCCAACCTGGTCACTGACAACGTCTTCCACGTGCAGTGGTCCCTCATCAGCTTCCAGCACAGCAGGTCCTGCTGCTTATCTCGATCAATAATTTTGACAGTTTAACAGATTTATTGCTTCTTACAGCTTTTTATTTTATTTTATTTTATTTTATTTTAATTGTTCATCAATTAATTTATTTAGATATGATTTTATTTTTATATATCATCTATTTATTTGTACGTATTTATTTATTTGTTTCATTTATTTCAAACTTTGTATAATTGTATTTCATTTCCGTGGTTATTTAGAAATTATCTTTGTGTAATTTTAGATATTCTTTATTTATCCCTACATATACCGGTAGTTTTCATGTATTTATATTTTTTATCAAAATACTGTTTTTTTTTTTTGTTTTTTGTTTTTTTTACATATTTTCTAAATTAATTGATATTTTTTATTCATTTCAGTCTTGAACGGGTTGTAGTCTTGGGGCCTTTCAGTCATGCCCCAAAGGTGTCGTAGCAGTGTAATGACCTGCAACATCGTGTTATTACACAGTTACAACGTGAGCGAGAAGGCGGGCACGGTGGCAGTGACGGTGAAACGGACCGGCAACCTGAACCAGTACGCCATCGCGCTGTGCCGCACCGAGCAGGGCACCGCCACCTCCTCCAGCGGCGTGGGGTCACAGCCCGGCCAGCAGGATTACGTGGAATACGCCGGACAGGTAGGATGCGTGGGTGGAACTGTCTGTCGCTATGGCGACCCTGTCAAAACTGATGGGGAGGCAGGGTGAGTGAATTTAGAAAATGAGATGAAGCTGTATGTTTGAAGATGAACCCCAAAAAATTTGGATCAGAAAATGTGTCTTGAAAATGTTTAGGAAAAAAAAAAAATACACCTGAAAAAATAATGCTAGTTTAAATAAAAAGGGAAAAACATAAATAAATTAACCTAAAATTGATTAGGATTA
Organism: Fistularia commersonii; assembly: GCF_037954325.1. NCBI lineage: Eukaryota > Metazoa > Chordata > Actinopteri > Syngnathiformes > Fistulariidae > Fistularia > Fistularia commersonii. The sequence goes on from NC_141305.1 coordinate 6,119,576, forward strand.
AATGTTAATAAATGAATATAACTGCAATTAGAAAAATAAAATATGAAAAAAAAAACTATGAATAGATATTGAAAAGTGCATTTAAAAATACCAATTACTAAATTAATCATACGAAGAGATTATTTTAACATTGAGAAAAAAACAAATTTACCATCCAAGCAGAAAAATAAGATCATCAAAATAAAATAGAAGAAAAAAGTATAATAGGCAGTACAGGACTGTCTCAGAAAATTAGAATATTGTGATAAAGTTCTTTATCTTCTGTAATGCAATTACAAAAACAAAAATGTCATACAACTGAAATATTGTATTGTAATATTGTAGCCTTTTAATATTTTAATTTGCTGATTATGGCTTACACCTTAAGCAAACACAAAAATCGTATCTCAAAATATTAGAAAATCATGAAAAAGTAATTTTTGTTTTTTCAATTGCGTTACAGAAGATAAAGAACTTTATCACAATATTCTAATTTTCTGAGACAGTCCTGTTAATATAAAGAATATAAAAAGTAAAAATTAGCAATTTGGAATAAAATCACCTTGAAAAATCTCTTAAAAAAAATGTCAAAATTCATTTCCATATTGCAAGATGCATTTGCTCGAGCTGAATCCGGTCCGACCGTCAGGTCCAGTTTGACGAGCGCGAGGACACCAAGGTCTGCACCATCGTCATCAACGACGACAGGGTGTTTGAGGGCGTGGAGACGCTGCAGGTGGAGCTGAGCATGCCCGTCTACGCCCTGCTGGGCGCAGTCACGAGGGCGTCCGTCCGCATCAACGACACGGAGGACGAACCGGCGCTGCAGTTCGACAAGAAGACCTACCACGTCAACGAGAGCGCCGGCATCATCCACGTCCCCGTCCAGAGGAAAGGTACGTCCTCATTTGCCATGGAAACAGCGCAGCCAATGACAGTGATTATTGTGATTATTTCGTAGAATAATGTACTCACATTTTTTCCTGAATCTTATTTTTACAATTACGCAGAAGAATTTTAAAAGAATTATATTTTCATTAAAATAATTTAAAATTTTTAAGCAAGATTATAATGAATATTCAACTGCCAAACTATTTTTTTTCATTAACAATTTATTATAAAAATTCCAACGAAAATCCTATTATTTTTTGAAATAATAGAACCCTTTATTTCTATTCCTTATCCTGGTTATTAGGTTGTTTTTTTTTACAGATTTATTAAAACTTTCATGTGATGTTACAATTTGATTTTTTTTTTTTTTTTTTGTAGAACCGAACCCATCATGACCTTTTTTTTCCCGATTGAATCAGGACGTTATCTTTGTAATAACTGGATTTTAGTCTAAAAATCCTCAATTCTTTCCTCGTCACAGTCTCCCCGCTTTTTGTTATAACGCCGGGCTGGGAATAAATGAGTAATTTTGCGTTTTGCACCACCCCCTCCGGTCCAGGTGACACGTCCAGCACCGTATCGGCCCTCTGCACCACCCAGTCCAAGTCGGCGAGAGGCAGCGGCCTCCGCACGCTGGATTCGGGCTCCGACTTCAAGAGCCGCGGATCGTCGCCGGAGAACCGCGTGGTGTTCGGCCCCGGCGTCAGCATGTCCACCTGCGACGTCCAGCTCATCGACGACAGCGAGTACGAGCTGTCGGAGGACTTGGAGCTGGTCCTGTCTGAACCCTCCGACAACGCTCGCCTCGGCGATGTGACGGTGGCCAAGGTGGTGATCGACGGCCCCAACGACGCCTCCACCGTCACGCTCGGGAACGCAACCTTCACCTTCAGCGAGGACGCCGGTAGCACGCGTTCACTTTTACCTCCGACCTCTAGACGTCTCCGATTTTAGCTTCAAAATTAAAATGCTTAAAGGCTTGAAAAGGGAAATTGCTGAAAAATGTATTTGAGAATAACTGAAATTCTCCATTAGATTAGTTAAAACATTTGCATCAGTTTAACTAAAGATATCTATGAGATTAGCTCTGAAATAGCATGAGATTAGCTAAACGTCTCCATGAGATTGGCTAAAACTCACCTTCAGATTATCTAAAAAGGTTTATGAGATTAACTACAAATCTCTGTGGGACTAGCTAAGAATCCACATGAGATTAGCTGAAAATCTGAAGGACATTAACTAAAAATCTCCAGCAGACGGTTTTAGAATGAACATCAGATTAGATAAAAATCTTCATGAGATTAGCTAAAACTCAATTTCAGATTATGTAAAAAACTATAAGAGATTAGCTAAAAATCTCTGGGATTAGCTAAATATCAACATCAGATTATCTGATAATCTCTTTGAGATGATCTAAAAATCCTCATGAGATTAGCTATGAATCAACATCATATTAGCTAAAAATCTCCGTGAGATTATTTAAAACTTAGTTTCAGATTATTTAAAAACCTACATGAGATTAGCTAAAAAGTCTCTGTGGGATTACCTCAGGAGCAACATCAGGTTAGCTGAAAATCTCCATGATATTCACCAGAACTCAATTTGAGATTAGCTAAAAAAAAAAAAAACGAGTGATAAATTAAGAATTAGCATCAGATTATTTTAAAATATCCACAAGATTAACTAAGCATCAACATCAGACTAGCTCAAAATCTGTGCGACATCAGCTAAGAATCTCCAGGGGATCAGCTAAGAACTACCATCAGATTAGGTAAAATTCTATCAAAAAGTAGCTGAAAATTGACATGAGATGAGCAAAAAATTAACATCAGGTTAGCAAACATTTCAGTGGGATTAGTAAAAAAATTCACTGAGATCGGATGGATATCAATCTGAGATTAGAATAAATTAAATAACGAATTAACTTGATTTTGAGTGCATTAGATACATGAAAATACTTGTCTATTTTTTTTCTCCTTTGACTGAAGTAAAGTGAAACTGTCAGTTTGTATTAGCTACCAAAACGTCCTTATCCACATTTTTTTTTAATTTAATCCCAGGCACCATTGAGATTCTGGTGCAGCGCCGCGGCAGCGACCTCTCCTCCGTGACGTCAGTCTGGTGCGCCACCCGCCCCTCCGACCCCCCCTCTGCCAGCCCGGGGGTGGATTACATCCCCAGCTCCAAGAAGGTGGAGTTCAAACCCGGCAAAACCGAGGAGGTGAGAAATTAGCCATCTAATATAATCTCATCTAATCTAATCCTGTCCCATCGCCACTGTTCCAATTGCATCCAATATAATTCTTTCTCATCTAATATGATATCATCTCCTCTCACATAGTATCATGTTCTGTCATGTAATGTCAAATATTCTTCTTCCATTTTCTGTATGATAATATACATATGATATGTATGATTTATAATATATAGTATAATTTTTTTCTCATGTCATCCAACATAATGTAATCTCACCTTGTCTACTCTAATTTCATTTTTTCTAATCTAATTTATTCTCATGTCATCCAATATAATTTAATCTCATCTTGTCTGCTCAAATGTAATTTTTCTAATCTAATTTATTCTCATGTCACCCAATATAATTTAATGAAATCTAATCTCATTTTCCTTATATAATGTCATGTATTCTGATTTCATCTCTGCTAATTTAATTTCATGTCATCCAATGTAATCTAGTCCTGTCATCTAATCAAGATCCATGACTACTGCTCTAATCCAAATTAATTTCATCTAACGATGCTAAATCTGATGCTAATTCCAAGATAATCCCATCGAAATTGTCATATAATCTAATGTTGATTCTTAGTTTATCCCATGGGCATTTTGAGCTAATCTGATGCTAACTTTTAGCTAACCTTATGGAGATCTAAACTAATCTCACCAAGCTTTCCAGTTAATCTAATATCAACTCATGGCTAATTCTAAGATCTTTTTTAATGGTGAATATTTTTTTTCCAAAAAGAATTTGCACATTTAGATGAATGAATGAACACTAAGTGGGAATGTGGTCATGTGACCCGATGTCCTGGTCCTCAGACCTGCAGCCTGACCATCATGGACGACGTGCAGAGCCCGTCCATCGAGGGCTCCGAGTCCTTCGTGGTCTTCCTCAGCTCGCCGCAGGGTGCCGTCCTCCAGGAGCCGTACGAGGCCAGCGTGGTCATCACCGACACCTACCAGGACAGTACGTATGTCGCCGCCAGCGACGCTGGAGACAGCAAAAACCATATCAGTTAAAAATACATTCATAAACATTTACTTTATGACTTTGGATTCTATTATGGGTTATTATCCAGTAATAACAGAATGAATAACAATGTAAAGTACTGTAATTATCAATTGCAAGACAAAATTACCAAAAAATGCAACGACTTTGTTTTCTATTATATTATTACACAGTCATAAACAGTGAAAAATGTGGTGTAATATAATTATGTCAGGTGTATCAATTGTAATAAACAATGAATAACAATTTTATGTAACCAAATTCTTCAATTACAATGCAAAATTAAAAGCCAGATCACAAAAAAATGAATACATTGAAAATATATTTATAAACATTTACTTAATGACTTTGGATTCTGTTAAAGATATTACACAGCAATATGCAGTGAAATCGTGCAATGTAATTAATTATTATCAATAACAATTCAAAATTTGAGATGGAAAAAACAGTGTTTTTAAATGTATTTATAGACATTTACTTTATGACTTTGGATTCAATTATGGGTTATCACACACCAATAAAGAGTGAAAAATGAAATTTAATATAATTATGTCAATTGTATTGCAAAATTACAAAAAAATGCTAAAACAAAATATGGATAACACATACTCATATTTATGAATATGTTATGAAAAATATTCACAATCATGTTTCATATAAATTATGTTTCATGCAAATATATTATGTTTAACATACATAAATATATAATACATAATTTTTTTCTGTGTTTCACATAAACATGTTATGAAACATATTCTTAGGAAGTATGAATATATTTTCTGCATATTTCATTTAAGCATTCTTGAATAATTAATAATTCAATTATTATCAATAACAATGCTGGAGGTCTGTGATTGACAGGTTAAGCCCCGCCCCTTGCGTGCCTTGCAATTAGAATGACGAATTAAAGATCACCAATTTGCTTTCAAAGAATCTGGATTTTTTTTTTTCTCTTTGGTAACAACATAGAATGAAAAGCTTCTTCTCCCACCTTTCCAGTTCCCAGTATGCAGTTCGAGAAGAGCGCGTACACGGTGAAGGAGGGCGACGGCGCCCTGCACGTGCCCGTGGTGCGAACGGGCGACCTGTCCGTCAAGTCCTCGGTGCGATGCTTCACTCGCACCATGTCGGCGCTGGTGGCGGACGACTTCCAGGAGAGGAGGAATGCCGACGAGTCCCGCATCACCTTCCTGAAGGGCGAGAAGGTGCGGCGGCGCCGGCGGCGTGCGGTCAAGCGAGGGGGCGGGGTCAGCGCTCACACCAACCTCACACCTCCGCGTGCGTCCTCTTTGCCCTCCAGGTGAAGAACTGCTCCGTCCACGTCCAGGACGACTCCGTGTTCGAGCCGCAGGAGGAGTTCCAGCTCCACCTGGGGACGCCGCTGGGCGACCACTGGAGCGGCGCCATGGTGGGCGCCAACGACGTCGTCACCATCACCATCACCAACGATGAGGATGGTGAGCGGGGTGGCGGATAACTGGCCTGAAAATTTTATTATTATTACTGTTGCTGTTGTTGTTAATGTTTATGCGGTTATATATATTTGTTACTATTTTGCTGCAAATTTTTTCTATTGCACTTGATTATTATTGTCATTTTTTCTCAAAGTTGAATTCTTTCAATTTGTTATTTTAAATGAGGTAAAACAAAAATACTTGAAAATCAAATCACTCTGTTTTACCCAGTTTTCTGTCTATTATTATTATTGCAATTTCTATATTTGATATAAATAATTAAAATAAAAAATAAATCTAATCAACATTTAATCAAAAAAACTTTTAAATATGTTTAATAAATATAAAATCATACATTTTAGTTATAATATTAATTATCATTATTATTATTGTTGTTGTTATGTTATTAGTAATATTATTATTTTGTTTTCCTTTTTATGACTTGAATTTCTTCCCCTGAAGATGTTTTACCTCTCATTCTTCTTCAGCTCAAAATTTCTTACAATTATTTCTGTTGTTGTTGACATTCTTACTCATACCTGAGTAATTGTCCGCGCCGCGGTGCGTTCGCTGTCCCCTCCAGCTCCGACCATCGAGTTCCATCAGGCGTCCTACCAAGTCCGGGAGCCTCCCGGGCCGGACGGCATCGAGGTGCTCAGTGTCAAGGTGATCCGGCGGGGAGACCTGGACCGGACCTCCAAGATCCGCTGCAGCACCCGAGACGGGTCGGCCCAGTCCGGTGTGGACTACAACCCCAAGAGCCGGGTGCTCAAATTCACACCGGGTCAGTGAACGCAGCGTGGGCTTTGTCGGGGTAGAGGTTGGACTGTGACCACACCTTACATGTTATTAATCTATTTTAATGTAATTTGTGGGGAACAAAAAACCAAAGACAATGTTTGCTACACAATGAATTTATTCAATTTGTAAAGAAAATTAAGATTTCTTACCTGCTGAGAAAGTCTTTTTTTACCAATTTTATTTACAACATTTAATGGTATATATATATATATATATATATATATTTTTTTTTTTTTGCACTTTTTTCATATGCAATGTATTTTTCATCATCTGTCATTTTGCTGATGAATTGTTTTTAATCCTTTTTTTCCCAATGTATCTGTTCTGTCTGAGATGTCTGAGGTGTTCATTCTCATTTCATAGAAGAATTCTCAAATTTTTATTTTGTTTTACAACATTTGTCCCAGACTGTTAGCTTTTTTCATGTGGCATCTGTTATTATTATTATTTCTGTTTTGATCATTATTTAAATCATTTGCACCTGATTATCAGATTGTGGCTTTTGTTCTCTTTTATAGACTTTTCTCAATAATTGCATATTTTTTAAAACCTTCCCACCTCATTTCTTTTAATTTCTCGTCTATGCCCAGTCATTCCTCCCACCATTTTCTATTTTATTTAAATTTTTTAGGCTTTTCCCCATAATTTCTTTTATTCCAGATAAGCTGACGTTCATATGATAAAAGTTTTTAGAATTTAACATTTCTGTGCTTGAATCTAAATTCTGGGGATGAAAAGATTTATCTTGATCATTTCACATTAGCAATATAAAAATTAAAAATCTTTTTTGTGGTCTGATACTTTGAAAGCGACCGTGACCTCTGACCTCTGACCAAACCCCTCCCCAGGGATGGACCACATGCTCTTTAAGGTGGACATCCTGTCCAATGAGGATCGCGAATGGCACGAGTCCTTCTCGCTCGTCCTCGGCCCCGACGACCCGGTGGAGGCGGTGTTGGGAGACGTCACCACGGCGACCGTCACCATCCTGGACCAGGAGGCTTCAGGCAGCCTCATCCTGCCCGCCCCGCCCATCGTAAGACCCCAACCTGCCACGGCGATGCTCTTCGTGCAGAGGAGTTTTTGATGATATAGATTAATACAATCATCAGATAATACAATTAGAATAAATAATCAGATCAGATAGACAGAATAAATAATAACATTAATACAATCAGAATAGACCATCAGATCATACAGTCAGTGTAATCCTTAAATCGTATAATCAGGTTTAATCGTCAGATTAACTAGCCAGATTAAATCATGAGATCATATAGTTAGAATAAATCATCAAATGATATCATCAGATTAGACCCTTGTATAATTGGATTAAATGAGAAAATATAATCAGATGAAATCATCAAATGAAATTATCATATCATATAGATAGAAGGTAGCATCAGATTAGACCATCAGATTGTATAGACATATTAGTATAATAAGATTAAACCATCGGATTGTACAGCTAGTTTAAATCATTAGATTATATAATCAGGTTTGATCATCAGATTAACTATGCACTGTGTCAATAATCTGTCTGCCTATTTATTTTTATTTTTAAAAAAACCCGTACAAGCTCTGAGCCGGGAGCTCTCATCGCAAAATTTCACTGTGTCTGCACAGTGACAATTAAAAAATCTTGATTCTGGATTCTAATTAGCCAGATTAAATCAGCAGATTAAAATCATGAAATCATAAATCGTCAAAGGATACAATCTGTTTAAAGCATCAGATTATATAGTCGGATTAAATAATCAAATATAATCAGATTAAATCATAAGACAATACAGTCAGATTAAATAATCACTTTATATAGTCAGATTAAATCATTAGATCATATTATCAGATTAGTTAATAAAATTTTATCATCAGATTAAATCACTTGATAATCCAAATAGATTGCATTATCAGATTAATATAACCCATCTCCTTTCCCTCCCGTTCGTTCTTCCTCTCAGGTAGTGTCTCTGGCCGACTACGACCAGGTGCAGGAGGTGACGAAGGAGGGCAGCAAGAAAGCTCCGCCCCCTGGTTACCCCCTGGTGTGCGTGACCCCGTGCGACCCCCACCACCCCGGCTTCCCCGTGATGAAGGAGCGCTGCCAGGAGGCCGGCATCAACCAGTCGCAGGTCCACTTCTCCTGGGAGGTGGCGGCGCCCACCGACACCAGCGGCGCCCGCTCGCCCTTCGAGACGGTGACGGACAGCACGCCGTTCACCAGCGTGAACCACATGGTGGGCACAGGAAGTGGGGAACTGGACGGCCTTTCAAAATAAAACCGGAGAGACAGAAAGCGTGATAACAATTCTCACTCATAGCAGTTCAAATTCTAAAAACAATTTGATATTGATTATAATAATTGATTCATTAATTGGACAATTAATCGATTAATTAATTAATTGATTGATTATTATTATTAAGTTAAAAAATATGATAAGGCTGGAATAATAATTTTAATTCATTTTTTATCTATGTTTTAATTTGACGTGATTTTTAGCTACTTCCTGTTATTTTGACATAGTAATTAACATATTTACCGTTTTGTTTTGTTTTTTTCAGTTTCAAGTTCCATGCCATATTTTGAAGGGGTTAAAAAATAAAATCTTCAAATATTTACTACTATTTAAATCTGCAAATATTTACAAATATGCAAATCTGCAACTGTTTACAAATATTTAAATGGATGGTGGTTTGCCAACCGTAGGATCTCCACCGTCTCCCCAGGTCCTGGACAGCATCTATTTCAGCCGCCGCTTCCACGTTCGCTGCGTGGCTCAGGCCCGGGACAAGGCCGGCCACCTGGGGACGCCGCTGAGGAGCAACATCGTCACCGTGGGCACTGAGGGCTCCATCTGCCACACGCCGGTTACCACGGGAACCGCCCGGGGCTTCCAGGCCCAGTCCTTCGTCGCCACACTCAAGTACCTGGACGTGAAGCACAAGGAGCATCCCAACAGGTGAGGAAGGGGGAGGGGCGGCGGCGGGCGCCGACTGATGACGTGCCCGCTAATACCCCCTTTCCAACCCCTCGCTGTGCGTTCAGGATCCACATCTCGGTCCAGATCCCCCACCAGGACGGGATGCTGCCCCTGGTCTCCACCCTGCCGCTGCACAACCTCCACTTCCTGCTCTCCGAGTCCATCTACAGGCAGCAGCACGTCTGCTCCAACCTGGTCACACCCACAGAGCTCAGGGGAGGGGCTGGTGAGGAGCACGCACACACACACACACACACACACACACACACACACACACACACACAAATAAAGGCGTGCAAACACACTCAAACATAAACAGCAATATAAATACATAGGTACACACAGTCATACATATACACACACAAGGAGTCTCACGTTCCCGTGGACACATGGACGCAAACACACACACACACACATAAATAAAGGTGTGCAAACACGTTCAACACACCTACGCACAGCGCATGTATACATGGATACACACACACAGAGACTCTCATACATACATGGACAAATAGACGCACACACACAGGAACATAAACACTCGAACATGCACGCATAGGGTCACTGACACACATACACACACACATACCATCAGCGACACTCGTACACACATGGACAAATGTACGCACACACACACACACACAAGGATGTAAACACACTCACAGGGGGACACTAATTCACATGCACATACACACGCACAAGGATGTAAATAAACACACATAGTGGCACTGACACACAAACACATGGACATATTGACACAAACACACACACGCAGGGACACATACACACGCAGACCAATGGGCACAAACACACGCAGGAATGTTAACACACACACACACACACACACACACACACACACCTTGTTGCCTCTGTAGGTGGGTCACTCAAAGGTCCCCCCCCCCTTCTCCCCCAGAGAGTGGTTTCCTTGACGACGCGTCAGCGGACAGCGTTCCCCTGGGCCCGGGCTTCGACCGGCCCTACCAGCTGGACGCCGGCGTGCGTGAGGCCAAGAGCGTGCGCCTGTACAAGCAGCTCAACCTGAAGAGCTGCATCTGGACCTTCGACGCCTACTACGACATGACGGAGCTGATCGATGTGTGCGGCGGCGCCGTCACTGCAGACTTCCAGGTGAGGGAGGGGGAGAAAGGTCGCCACACCGTTGTTTCGACGCTCGGAGCGGAACGCTGAGGGGCGGGGCCTCTTTTCTTTTGCAGGTTCGAGACTCGGCCCAGTCCTTCCTGACGGTGCAGGTCCCTCTCTACGTGTCCTACATCTACGTGACGGCGCCCAGAGGATGGGCGTCCCTGGAGCACCACACGGAGATGGAGTTCTCCTTCTTCTACGACACCGTGCTGTGGAGGACGGGTGAGGGCTCCGGAGGACTACAAAGATGGCTTCCCACCTGAGTTCATTTCTGATTGGCCGATCGTCTTCCCGCAGGGATCCAGACGGACAGCGTCCTCTCGGCCCGGCTGCAGATCATCAGGATCTACATCCGAGAGGACGGGCGGCTCGTCATCGAGTTCAAGACGCACGCCAAGTTCAGAGGCGAGCTTACGGGATGATAGATAAGAATAAAAGTGGAATTGAAAATAGTCACAAAAGATGAATGTTGCTTAGAGATCAGAGGTAAAATTCAGACAGGAAAACTTCGGGAAAATATTAATATATTAACAAACATAATTTATTTGGGAAATTTCCAAAAGATTTTTTTTTTAACTACACAAATATATTCACGCTGACTAATTACCTTTGATTTATACAAATCTATTGAAAATTCAGAGAAAAAAAAAATTTTAAAAAATGTTTTGACAGAAATTTTTCTTTAAAAATCAGCAAAAAATTAAAACTTCTTAAAGGCATGCAGGTAAACTGAAGAATGATAAATAAATATTAGCAAAACGTTACAGAAGATCCACAAATTTTATTTTCAAATCTGCAAAAATATACAAAAAAATTAAAGCTACAAGAAAACATTCAAATATATTGAAATATTACTTGTTTATACTGTTATTCACAGGAAGTTTACAGTTAATTTACAAGAAAATATTGTGTCAAGTTATGCAGAAACTCTTCAGGAAAATATATACAAATAATCAACTCAAACAATCAGATAGGAAATCTTTGGGGAAATATATAAATATGTGCAAAAACTGTATCCAGTAGTCTAGAAAATAGGCAAGATTTGAAAGTCTGTAAAACTGCTTCATTAAAATCTATCAAAAAAATTTGAGCAGAATTTTCAATCAGTTTTCCAAACTTTCTCACCGAAAATGCAGCAAGAAATCTACATAAATCAGCAAAAATAAACTAAATAAAATGGGACCTGAAACGATCCAAAAATTATCAAAAAAAAGAAAAAATTCAAACACTTCAATTTGATTGAGTTATATTTAGATCAATAAACTCAATCCCTACCCACCGCCCACAGGCCAGTTCGTCCCCGAGCACCACACCCTCCCCGGGCTCCGGTCCCGCCTGGCAGCGCCCGACCACCTGGGCGGCATCGAGTTTGACCTCCAGCTGCTGTGGAGCGGCCAGACCTTCGACTCGCCCTACCAGCTGTGGAGGGCAACCAGCTCCTACAGCAGGTGGGAGGGGGAACTGCCACTACCGCTGGAGGACGTCTGTCTTTCATTTTATTTTCATCTCCATCTCAATTAATACAATTTATTTACATCAATCATGGCCTTAAATCTATTTTTTTTACTATTTTTTGAAATGTGAAATAGATGAGAAACATTATGAAATTTATTTAATATCCTGTAAGAGTTCTCCTGAATCAATGAAAGTGGATATTTTTATTAGAATATTTTGCCCCCCAAAAATGTTGGAAAAGAAGCTATTCATTTTTGTAAAAAAAAAAAAAAAAAAGAAAAATTGCTTTTTTTTTTTTATCTGATTTTTTTCATTGTGGAATCACTCAGAAATGTTCCCAAAAATTTGTAAGAAATTAAGTTTAAACTATGGGGGGGGGGGCTTCTAAAAATTAAAAAAAAATTTAAAAAATTCCTCAAAAATGTGCACAAAATTTCATGAAGGTAAGGAGGGGACAGGAGTTCTTTAATATCTTCAACATTTTTCCAAAAATTCACTCAAAAACAGCAAGGAATTGCACCAAAATTATGTTTGCTTGTTTTTTTAAATTTAATTATCCACAAAAGTTTTAAATTGTATTTGCCGTATTTGCCACAAGGGCTGCTGGTCTGAAACTGAAGGTTGTTTTTTTTTTCTGGTTCCCCCCGCTGCAGGAAGGATTATTCCGGGGAGTACACCGTCTTCTTGATCCCGTGCACCGTCCAGCCCACCCAGCCCTGGATCGACCCCGGGGACAAGCCCTTGTCCTGCACCGCCCACGCCCCGGAAAAGTGGGTCCATAAATCATTAAGTTGGACTTCAGAGACGGACGCAGAACCCTAAATCCGCTCTGTCCCGCCAGGTTCCTGGTTCCGATAGCCTTCCAGCAGACCAACCGTCCCGTCCCGGTGGTCTACTCCTTGAACACCGAGTTCCAGCTGTGCAACAACGAGAAGGTGTTCATGATGGACCCGGCGGCCGCCGACGTCTCCATGGCCGAGATGGACTACAAGGGAGCGTTCTCCATGGGTGCGTCCACACATGAGGATGCTACGCTTTCACCTCGAAAAATACTGTCCTCATACGGGGACACTGGGAGTCCCTTCTTTTTGAACCTTCCGAAGGGATGAAGATGGCGGCGTTAAAAAAATGCTACTTTCATATGTGCACCAGAGAATTATTGCTAAAATAAAAGATTAGTAACCTCGTGCTAGTCCTCGTATGAGGGCGTTACAGTTTGAGGTCTTTAGAATTTTCAAATGAACTGAAACAGCAGATCCCGACAATAATAGCTATTTATGGCGACAGTAGGCTAGCAACAACGGCACCAGCCAAAACATAATCCACCTGTCCCCGCATGAGGATAAGGCTCAGGAACTGGATCAACGTTGAATGGTTAAATTCTACCGTGAATCTTTTTACCTCATCGTCATTTTGAAATTTGTGACATATTGAAAGATTTAAAAAAAAAAAAGTCAAGAAATACGCCCGTCGCAGCTTTTACGCCTGAAGATATCGGTGCAACAAAGGTGTATTAAAGCCTCTGGTGTCCCCGGCAGGTCAGACCCTGTACGGCCGGGTGCTGTGGAACCCCGACCAGAACCTGAACGCTGCCTACAAGCTGCAGCTGGAGAAGGTGTACCTCTGCACCGGCAGGGACGGACACGTCCCATTCTTCGACCCTACGGGAACGCTGTACAACGAAGGGCCGCAGTACGGCTGTATCCAGCCCAACAAGCACCTCAAGCACCGCTTCCTCCTGCTGGTAAAGCTGTCACTTCCTGGTTCCCAAGCCATTAGCCCGTAGCAGTAGCCCGCAGCTATTCTCCTGGGTTACAACTTCAAAGTTTTTTTTGTGTCTTTAACGCAAAGTTTTAATGTAGCAAAACAAGAAGTTAGTTAATAAGTTTCTAAAATGCTGATGGGACTCTTTTAAAACATTTTTAGATTTTTTTTCCACCAATTATGATGTGTACTTCAGGATTCAGCCACCAGGGGGGGATAATTAAGAGAACAAGACCTCATGGTCATACCTGATCGGACCGGACGCCACAGATTCGGTTCCCCAACGAAGAACGTCTGCGGTGACGATCATCCCTTTACCTATCTGTTACTACTCGCTGGTTGGCAGGGGGCTCATCTGTCAATCACAGGGTCTTCAGCTGAGCAGGTTTTAAGAGAACCCAGGAGAACACCAAGAACCTGGACAGGAGAACCCAGGGGACCCCAGGGTTCCAGCCAGGCAGGAATGCTAATGGCTACCGCGCCCGACGCCCCAAGCCTGTAATTTAGCGAATTCCTGTGGTCTTTGTCAGCTTGTTCCGGACTGTGGACGGACCGGTCGGGGGGTGAGCGACCCGCCCCCAGCCCCGTCTTTACTTCCTGTCGGAATGCGCTTCTTCTCACCCGTCCCTCCGGTCCGACCAGTCAGAGGAATTTTTTTTTTAGAGCCACTAAAACTACTAGCCTCCATCCCCTGCAGCATCTGGTTAGCAAACTTCCGTTGTGATCCCAAATGGGAGCTGAGACGGTCTCAGACACGGAGCCCCAAAGTAAAGAACCAGCCTCAAACTTGAAAAATGCTATCTGGGGAAACTGTTTCTTGTTGATTTTGTCCTGTTAATAAATGTCCATTTGATTCTGAAATTATTTGATATGATCCATTATATGCTATTTTAATTAATTTTGTATTGTTTTTTTTTTTTTTGTTTCATGCATGCCCTTTCCATGTTTGTTGTTGTCATATTTTGACATTATAAAATGATTTCAGTTTTTCAAAAGTATTCTTGAAAATTTGAAATTTGAAACTTTCATTCCCACGACTGCTCCTGCTAATAATGACAATGATAACAGCTGCACTAAAGATAACAGCAATGATAAGCAGGAGTTTTACAATAAAATATAAATTTCAAATTTTCTTCGATTTTTCAGTTTTATTCTTCTTCATCTGCTTCTTCCAGGATCGAAAGCAGCCAGACGTCTGCGACAAATTTTTCCACGACGTCCCCTTCGAGGCCCACTTCGCCTCCGACGTCGCCGAGCTGCACCCGGTGTCGGCCATGCCGGGCGTCGACGGCTTCACCATGAAGGTCGACGCTCTTTACAAGGTCAGCGAAAAAGCTCACCGTAGACCTGATTCGCTTTTTCTCCGTGAGCGTAAGCCACGTGACATCCGGCTCTATCGCAGGTGGAGGCGGGTCACCAGTGGTACCTGCAGGTCATCTACGTCATCGGCCCGGAGTCGCGCTCCAGCCCGCGGATCCAGCGCTCCGTCGGCCAGCCGCTCCGCTCCAGGCGCGACCTGGTGGATCGCAGCGGCCGACTCACGCTGGATGAGTCGCTTATCTACGACAACGAGGGCGACCAGGTGAAGAACGGCACTAACATGAAGTCCCTGCGCCTGGAAGCCGGGCCCTCGGCGTCTTTCAACGCCCACGTGGGCAGCTCGGTGGGCGGGGGCGTGGCCGCCGTCACCCTGCTGGTCCTGGTACTGCTGGCCTCCTGCTTCCTGTTCCGCCGCTGTCGCCGCTCGGCCGCAGCTGAGGCCAAGAAATCGGCGAAGCTCTACGAGGAGTACCCGCTCAACACCAAGGTGGAGGTGTGCATGGACAAGTGCGTGGAGAAGAACTTCAGCACCAGGCAGTGCACTGTCAGGAACGTCAACGTCCTGCACCGCAACCAGGAGCCCGGCACCAAGGCCAAGAAGGTCAAGCAGGTCAACCTGGAGGTCAAACTTCACAACAACGCCGGCGACGGCACCGAGGTGTGAGACTCCGGCGTCGGGAAGCGCATTAACGCAAAAAAAAAAAGAGTGAGAGAAAGGAAGACAGAAAACAAAAAATTAATTTTTCTAGAAGAGAGTTTGTACTTAACGGAGCGACACATTTGTCAATGTATTTTTCTACGCTTGAAAATGAGTCCGATATAAAAAAAAATAAATAAAGGGAAGGCGGCGGGCCAGGTGGAGTCCGAGTCGCTTTGCAACCGGGCTACCTCAGGAATCCACCGCCACTCTGTGGTGCCGTCCAGATAGTGGCAGTCTTTTTTAAAAAAAAAAAAAAAAAAAAAACGCAAGCTGGAGCCCCATCGGTCGGAAATATAACTACTGAAAAATAGGAAGAAGAATATATTTGAAAGGTTCAAAAGATAAATACACTGGATCTCTATTTTCTCACCGACGGGAATATTATATATTTTTATTTACTTCGACAAATCAGCCGAGCAGTTTTTTCCTCTGTCCCCTCTATCGACACTCGGCGGAAACGGGGCGTTTTTGAATCGGCCCCAACACAACTATAGCCCAGTTGCCGCTATTAGCTCTGACTACTAGCAATGTCCATTGTTGTTATTACATCAGTAACACTTAGGATGCCACCAGTTTAACAGAGAACGGCATTGGAAGTCACTTTTCCCGAATTTGACGTCGGTAGTACGAAGCTAAGCTAACGGCGATCGTTAGCACCAATGTTGACAGAATGAAGGCTGTAGTTTGGAGTAGTGATGCTAACGCCTGATGTGCTAACAATTTATTTTTTTAATGGTTGGAAAAGGGAAGGCGTGTAGAAGAGAGCGGGTCATCTCGTGTTGGGAGTTGGTCAAGAGGTCAGAAACAGGAAGTAGGGAAAGTGTGGATCACAGTTAGAAATGTAGTGTAATCAATGGCTAATAGCCTTAATAGCTTAATTAACACTGATAGATCCGATAAAGATGGAATTCAAAAACATTGTTTGCTGATGTAATGCCAGCAGCCAAAAAAATGCCTAAACATATATATATATATATATATATATATATATCTTCACAAATGATGCAGCTGTTACTTCGGATTTGGTATCGGAAATGAAAAAAAACATGGTTATGCTAAGGTAGCTACTCTAAACAGAGAGGTGCCGTTTGGGGACTGCGGCTTCAAGATTGATGATCTGAAGAGGTACGATCCCAATCAGTTCTTGGTTGGTTTTAGAAAAAGACGGTGCTGAACTTTGTAAAGTTCAACTCCGGGACCCTGTTTTGTGTAGCTTTCTGCTTTTTTGTTAACAAATAAAGGATCAAATTAGGTGAAAAATAAGGTCCTGGAATTGAGGTCCAGAAACTGCTGTCTGGGTTTGCAGTAAATCTTACTCTCCGCCTCAGTAAAGCACAAAATTGGCAATTCCTGTCTCGCTTGCAGTCCCTAAAAGCAGCACGGCTAGCTCTTAGCTCACAGGGGAAATGGAACAACACCACATTACTTCCTGTTTTAAGCTAACCAAGCTACATAATGTAACTTCTCACGCAACATTTTTGTCATCGCCAGCATTTGTATGGAACAGTCATGATATTTCTCGCCAAAAGATCAAACGCTCACTGCCTAAGAGCTGAGTGACACAATTGTGCAAGTGCAATTATGCCCTAACTTAACAAGGGTAGCTTGTTTCGGTGCTTAGAAGTGTGTTTTGTCGTGCACCCTGCTACAGACCATGCTGGTGCTGCCGTATCGACATTCAGTACCATCGTCTTCCTCTTGGGGGCGACTGTGAGTCGTTCCTTTTAAGTCCCTGGTTGTAATCTGGATATCATCCGAAGAGTTTGACACCCAACACAAAACACCTTTTTATGCTTTACGCCATCTGTCCTAAAATCAGTGACTGAAACAAGCTAAGCTAGGTCATAATCAGTTCTTACTCGAGGACATTGGGACTTCAAATCTACATGAGGGGTGCTAGCTGGGTGCCAGGTCGCCAAAATACACACTCTGAATCATTCGTTTAGTCTGAATCAGTTGGAAATACCGTCCGTCCCCATTTGAGGACACTTGTACTTTGTGATAAAACACTGGCAACTATTTGGAAATCGTTTAAAATCATTTTAGACATGTTGCACCCTGAAGCCTTACATCCAGACGCCTTCATTGTCACGCAGAGAATTTTTTTTTTCCGCTGACATCGGAGAGCAGCACAGCGTTCCCCCCTCTTCGCACATCGTTGCAGAAGAGTCACGTTTTGTTTTCTTTTCATTTTAATTTTTCTTCTAGCGAGAGGAAATGAGAAGCCACCACCTCCATGTGATTGTAACCAGTCAGACAGCCGGCCTAGTCCCACCATCAAATATCCACTTCCTGTGTTTGTGTCCTTTTTTTTTCTTCCCGGTTTCGCATTGAAAGATTTGTGTTTTACCTTTTTCGTCGTTTTATTATTTAGCCTTGTGTAGCCCACGCCACTAAGCTAACCCTGTAGCCCTGCTGCTGTACAAGTGTCGCCCCCTGGAGGACGACCCACGTCCCAACTGCGTTTTGTATTTGTGTTTTTGTTGTTTTTTTTTTTACTTTGTGGACGCCGCTCCCCGCCATCTCTATTATATTGCGTGCCTATCAGAACCAAGGGGGGGTGGGGAGGGGAGGGGGAGTCAGAGAGGAACTCTGGGAAACATCATTCTGTTTTTGGTGCTCTGGTTTCTGCCTGTATCTGTGCCTCTTTTTAGTAATTAAAGTACAAAACTAAGAACCAAAAGTTCTGAAACACAAGCTTGTCCTGTGGTTAATGGGGAGTGTGTGTGTGTGTGTGTGTGTGTGTGTGTGTGTGTGTGTGTGTGTGTGTGTGTGTGTGTGTGTGTGTGTGTGTTTGTTTGTTTGTTTGTTTGTTTGTGTGTGTGTGTGTGTGCATTTTTGACTTTTGTGACTGTTTTTGTTCTATCAAATATTTTTTTTTCTATGCATGTGCATAAGAGTGTGTTTTGGAGTTTTTATATTTGAGTGTGTGTGCACATAAGTGTGTCTGTCTGTCTGAGTGTGTGTTGTGTATGTTTGCGTTTAAGAGTGAGTGTATTCATGTGTGTGAGTGTAATTTTTTGTGTGTTTTGAATGTATTTCTCTGTGTGTGCGTGTGTTTTTAAGTGTTTGGTTGTGTGTGTGTGTGCATGCATCTGTCCGTATCTGTATGTATGTGTGTGTTTCTAAATGTACGTGTCTGTGTATGTATGTGTGTGTGTGTGTTTCTGAATGTTGTTTATGTGTGTTTGAGTGTTTGTGGTATGTATGGCCTGTATGAATGAACGTGTGTGTCTGTGTCCCAGTATGTTTGAGTGTGTATGTTTCTGAGTATGTGTGTGTGTGTGTATGTGTGTGTGTGTGTGTGTGTGTGTGTGTGAGCCTGAGGGCAGCGCACATAGAAGGTGTGTTCAGGGTCCTCAGTAAATAAAAGCTCGTGGCAGCAGGTCTTTGCTTTTCACTCAAAGCTGCAGGTAAGTTTTATCTTGCATCACTGCTGGTTTGATTGGATGAGATGTAATCAGATTACTACCCCAGGCCTCAGGATTTCAGGCTTGAAACCTAATCTAGCCATATATTTTTTGAGTCTTAGTTATATGAATCAACTTTCTAAATGAAATGTAGAGTTCATTAAAAAAAAAAAAACATAAAACATTTATTACACCTTTCTCATTTTGATTTTTTGGATTTGATTTTTTTTGCATGGACCATCTGCAACAAATGACCAGAGCAAAAAAATAAATAAACGAGCATTTGTGTACAATTGAGTGACAACATAGGGAAAAATTGAAATGAAAATTTGACTCAAAATAGAAGAAAGAATCTATAGAACACCTGTTTTTCATGAAAGCTGGGAATTTTCAACACATTTAATCAGAACAACAAGAACCAATAATTCATTTAAAATGGTTGTTGCACTTTACTTAATATTATTTCATTGTAACTTTTATATCAATGTATTTCCTTTACTGAATTCCACTTCATTTCATTTTATTTTATTTCATTTTATTTTTTTTTATTATTCTGCATATAGGAAACCTTCCTCTTCATCATGAACTGTTTATGGGTGAGTACACTTCTGTCCTGTCGGAAAATACATTAATTAATTAACTACCACCGCCACCAACAATAACAACAAAAGCAACAACAACAATAATAATAATAGTGCAAAATATATTTTTTTTTATAAATACAATTTTCTCTGTTTTTTTTTCATTATTCATTATTTATAAACATACACTTTTAATCATTCCAATCAAATGTTTACGACCTGAATTCGGTTTGACAGTCCGCCTAAATGCGATCATGTCTCGTCTCGTCTCAGTTTGAGCTGGAGTACCAGGTCATCCTGTCCGACTGCTACGACTGTGTACGTCCGGACACACACCCTCGCCGTAGCCATGGCAACAGGAGGCCAGCACCACGAACTAACCCTGTTTCCTATTCCTCAGTGCGACTGCAACCGGACCATCAAGCCTGCGGAGACGTACGATGCCACAGAGGACGCAGACGCCCTGAGGCAGGCCATGAAGGGCTTTGGTAACACACACACACGCACACACACACACACACACACACACACACACACACACACACTGACATATATGCGAGTTTTGACAAACATAGTCATCTTTCCCACGCTTATCCGGAGTCGGGTCGCGGGGGCAGCAGCCAGAGCAGTGAAGCCCAGACCGCCCTCTCTGCTGCCACATGGTCCGGCTCCTCTGGGGGGACCTCAAGGACCGCTTCCCCGACCTGGAGTGGGTATCCCTCTATTTCCGGTTGAGCGGCATGGTTTCGGATTTTAAAGTGCCGATCCTCATCCCGGCCGCTTCAATCTCGCCTGCAAACCGTTCCAGTGAGAGCTGAAGATCGTGGCTTGATGAAGCCGACAGAGCCACATCATCTGCAAAAAGCAGAGACTCCAACCGGATCCCCTCAATGCCCTGGCTGCACCTAGAAATTCTGTCCATAAAAGTTATGAACAGAATCTGTGACAAAGGGCAGCCCTGGTGGAGTCCAATCCTCATCAGAAATGGCTCCGACTTACAACCGGCAATGCGGATCAATCTGACACCAATCATACGAGGACCAAAGAGCCCGTATGATGGGGTTTGGTGCCTTATACTCCCAGGGCACACCCCACGGGATCTCCCACGGGACACGGTCGAATGCCTTCTCCAGGTCCACAAAACACATGTAGACTAGTTGGCCAAACTCCCCTGCCCCCTCGAGGACCCTGCCGAGGGTATAGAGCCGGTCCACTGTTCCACGGCCAGGACGAAAAGCACGCTGCTCCTCCTGGATCCGAGGTTCGACGACCCAGCGGACTCTTTTCTCCAG
Organism: Fistularia commersonii; assembly: GCF_037954325.1. Taxonomy (NCBI): domain Eukaryota; kingdom Metazoa; phylum Chordata; class Actinopteri; order Syngnathiformes; family Fistulariidae; genus Fistularia; species Fistularia commersonii. The sequence goes on from NC_141305.1 coordinate 6,140,588, forward strand.
CAACGCTGAATAGACCTCATTTTATTTCTCCTTTATTTATCCAGGAAAGTCCCATTGAGATTAAGAACCTCTTTTTCAAGGGAGTCCTGGCCAAGAGGCAGCATTCACCAGGAAGGCTGAGGAGTTTGATCCCCCCTGTAGTTGGAGCACATCCTCCGATCCCCCTTTTTAAAAAGGGCGATCACCACCCCGGTCTGCCAGTCCAGCGGCACTGTCCCCGACATCCACGCAATGCGGCAGAGGGGTGTCAGCCAGGACAGCCCGGGAGCGTCCAGAGCCTTGAGGAACCCAGGGCGGACCTCATCTACCCCAGCGCCCTGCTAATGAAGAGCTTTTTGACCTCTTCAGCAACTGCAGCCCCGGAAATAAGCGTGTCCATTCCAGTCCCCGCTCTGCTTCCTCTGCTTCAACCGCATTTCAACGGGGTTGAGGAGAAGGTCTCACAAGTATTCCTGCCACCGATCTACAACGTCTCAAATCGAGGTCAGCAGCGTCCCGCTCCCACTGTACACAGTGTTGACGGAGCACTGCTTCCCCCTCCTGAGTCGCCGGACGGTGGACCGGAATCTCCTCGACGCCCGCCAGAAATCGTTCTCCATGGTCTTCGTCATCATTGCCATTATTGCCATTATCATGACTACTATTATCATTATTGTTTTTGATTGAAATAGGGACCAAAATGTAAAAACTGATAATGGAGTAACAAGTGGTGAATAAACTTTCCGATGACACGTTATTGAATGTTATCCATGAGTTTGAGTTCTTCAAATGTCCTTCATGTCTGAAAACCCCTTCCAGGCACCAGCGAGCAGGTTCTGATCGACGTCCTGACCAAACGGAGCAACGACCAGCGGCAGCTCATCTGTGCGGCCTACCAGGAGGCCAATGGAAGCGTGAGCGCCCCCTGCTGGAGATGACGCAGTCCTGTGATTGTGTAGTTTTGTGATAGTCGTGTAGTTTTATGATGGAGTACTCTAACTTTGAGAAGTAATTGTGTAGTTTTGAGATATAGTAGTGTAGTTTCTTTGTGGTGTAGTTGTGTACTTTTGTGATGTCATTGAGTGTACTTCTGTGATGTAGTACTTCTGTGATGTAGGTCCTAGTTGTGTTTATTTGTGGTATAGTTGTATATTTTTGTGACGCCACAGATTGATTTCCTAGTTGTGCAGTTTTGAGATGTAGTAGTGGAGTTTTTGGAGGTAATATTGTAATTTCTGGACATAGTAGTGTCGGTCCTTTGTGGTTAAGTTGTTGAGTACTGTATACTTATTGTGTAGTTGTGTACTTTTGTGTTGTTGTGGAGTGATTTTGTGGTTGAAAATCCTTTGTGATGCAGTTTTGTAGTTTTGTGATTCAGTTTTGTAGTTCTGTGGTGTAGTAGTGTCGTTTTGTGATGTAGTTGTGTATTTACTTTGTTGTATAGTTGTCGAGTAGTATATACTTGTGGTGCAGTTGTGTATGTTTTTGACAACCCCCCACCCCAGACGTTAGTGGAAGACCTGAAGGGGGAGACCAGGGGCCACTTCGAGGACGCCTTGGTCGCCCTGGTAACGCCCCCCGCCATCTATGACTGCCACGAAGTGATGCGGGCTTTCAAGGTGAGTGCAGCTCCTCATTCGAGGGTGGCGAGGGTCATGTGACCGGCGGGCGTCACGTGATTAGCGTTCTGACCCTCTGCCGTGTGATGGCAGGGCTTTGGGACCCGGGAGAACATCCTAGTGGAGATCCTGGCCTCCAGGAGCAACGAGCAGATCCAAGCCCTGAGGGAGGCCTTCCAGCAAGGTGCCCCATTTGACCTTTCAAAATAAGGCTGAACTACTCTCAAACACCACCAACTTTTTATTGGTGTTTTATACACTGCTCAAAAAAATAAAGGGAACACTTAAAAACACATCCTAGATTTAAATGAATGAAATATTCTTATGAAATACTTTGCTCTTTACACAGTTGAATGTGCTGACAACAAAATCACACAAAAATGATCAATGGAAATCAAATGTATCAACCCATGGAGGTCTGGATTAGGAATCACACTCAAAATTAAAGTGTAAAAACACACTCTAGGCTGATCCAACTTTGATGTAATGTCCTTAAAACAAGTCAAAATGAATCTGCGTCGCTTCCTGAGTGGACACTATGATTTCACAGAAGTGTGACTGACTTGGAGTTACATTGTGTTGTTCAAGTGTTCCCTTTATTTTTTTGAGCAGTATATATAGTATATAGGCTTTCTATAACTTTTTCTTTTTTAAGACAATTCGGATATTTTAATGAAAATGACATTAATAAAAAACATTCCAGCTCCTATGATTAAATGTGATTATTTTTTTTACAAATTTTCTTTTAATTTTTAGTGATTTTTCAGTTGATTTCTCCATGATTATCCTGTAGTTTCATCCTGGCTAAATTGTCATTTCTACCTGATATCTGAAAGTTTAATCCTGATTAATCCACATTATTCCTGATTGTCCTGTAGTATATTCCTGATTGTCCTGTAGTATATTCCTGATTATCTGGTAGTTTAATCCTGATTAACATGTAGATTATTCCTGATTGTCCTGTAGTATATTCCATATTATCTGGTAGTTTATTCCTGATTAACTTGTAGATTATTCCCTAATTGTCTTGTAGAATATTCCTGATTATCTGGTAGTTTAATCCTGATTATTGCGCAGATTATTCCTGATTATGTGGTAGCTTCTTCCTGATTTTCTGGTAGTCTTCCTGTAGTTCCTTCTTGATGATCTGGTACTTTCGTCCTGACGATCTTGTACTTTCTTCCTGTTACCCGTTACTTCATTCCTGATATTCTCGTACTTAATTCCTGATTGTCCTGTAGTATATTCCTGATTATCTGGTAGTTTAATCCTGATTATCTTCTTGTTTATTCCTGGTTATCTAATAGCTTCTTCCTGATTTGCTGTTCATTTTTTTCCCTCCTTTTCCTGTCGGTCCTTCTTGATGATCTGGTACTTTCCTCCTGATGATCTTGTAGTTTCTTCCTGACCTTCCCTTAGTTTTTTCCTGATACCTGGTAGTTTATTCCTGATTTTCTCATACTTTATTCCTTATAATCTGCTAATTTCCTCCTAAATTTCTTCTCTTGGAAACTTCTTGCTGGTTTCATCGGTTCACTTTAATATCTTATCCCGAGCTAAATGTTTAAAAATCAGAGGCGGTTAGTTTCATCCATGAACCGTCCAATCACGGGAGGCCTTACTGACTGGTCCACAGAGACGGGGCAGAGCCTGTCAGAGGCGCTGGAGAAGGAGGTCAAGGGGGAGTTCCAGAGGGCCCTGCTCCTCCTGGTCCAGGTGGGTCGCCCAGGATTGTCCTGGTCTGATCGGTCGGATCTCCTCGTTTCTTTACCTGAGGTTCTATTTCCCAGGGCAACAGGGACGGCACCTTCACCATGGATACGCAGCTGGCCAAACAGGACGCAGAGGTAACATGCACACACACAGGCAGACACACAGGTGTGTCGGTGCTTAAGCCGGCTTCCGCCTGCAGGCTCTCCACCAGGCGGGGCAGCAGGAGGACAAGAGCGCCTTGGTGGACGTCCTGTGCGGGAGGAACTTCTTGCAGCTGAGGAAAGGTGGGCTGGAACCCCCCGAGGTCACCTCCAGGCTTGACCTAGACATTGTCAAGATCATCACCCCCAATCTCCCCACTCCCCCCCCCCCGCCGCAGTTCTGGCCGAGTATTCCGCCATCGCCGGGAAGAGCATGCAGGAGTTCTTGGAGTCGGAGATGTCAGGTCACCTGCAGGAGCTGCTGCTCGCCATTGGTGCGTGGGTGCCGCTGTTGGAGGGCATCGGGGCCTCGGCGTACCCCCTGTAATACCCGTGCACTGTTCTTTCTCCTCCCCTTGCAGTGAAGTGCGTGAAGAGTGTCCCCACCTACTTCGCCGAGCAACTGCACGACAGCATGAAGGTCGGTCAGCATGAAGGCGCCACGTTTTACGGCTGCGGCGCCGCTGTATCACAGTTGTAATTACAGCTCAGCTAATGTGATTACAGCTAGCTGTGTCGCAGATGTTTTTTAATGTGTTATTGCTGCGTGCCAGTCATGCTACTGTTGTGTTACAGCTTTGTTTACAAATGTGTTACAGTTGTATTACAGCTGAGCTAATGTGGCGTTACAGCTAGCTGTATCGCATTTGTGTTACATCTGTGTTATTGCTGCGTTCAGCTGTGTTACAGTTGTGTTACTGCTAGCTGTGCTACAGTATTGTCACTGTTGTATATCCGCTGTTGCGCTTGTATTACAGCAAGTTGCATTACGACTTTATTACAGCTGCATCCCAGTTGTGTTACAGTTGTATTGTGTCACAGCTGTGTTACACCTGTATTACGGCAGTTACAGTTGTGTTACGGTTGTGTTACAGTTGCATTACAGCTTAGCTACAGTTATCTGTTGTTTACAAAGTTAAATTTTGTTACAGCTGTGTTACAACTGTAATATGTAGTGTTTCCTTGCGTTTCAGCTACCTGTGTCGTAGTTGTTTGACATGCCACTGTTGTGTTACGGCTATGTTACAGTTGTCTTACAGCTTTGTTACAATTGTGTTACAGTTGCATTGCAGCTTTGTCACAGTCGTTTTACAGCTGAGCTAAATTTGTGTTCACAGCTAGCTGTGTTACAGTTGTTTGTTTTATAGCTGTATTATGGCTGTGTACGGGTCATGTTACTGTTGCATTACAGTTGTGTAACAGCTAGTTATGTTACAGTTGTGTCACAGCTGTCTTACTATTGTATCACTGTATCACAGTTGTGTTTCAGCTAGTTGTATTACCACTGTAAATCAGCTGCATTACAGTTGTGTTTCTGTATGGCTACTGTTGTGGTACGGCTGTGTTACAGCTGTTGTACTGTTGTTTTAGCTTAGTTACAGTTGTGTTACAGCTAGCTGTGTTACCGCTGCATTGCAGCCATGTCACAGGTGTGTTACAGTAACATTACAGTTGGGTTATATTTGTATGGTACTGTTCGCTTTGTTACGGCTGTGCTACAGCTAGCCTTGTTACGGTTGTGTTTTTGTTACGGTTGTGTTGTGGTTGTGTTGCAGGGCCTGGGCACTGACGAGTGCTCTCTGAACAGGATCATCGTCAGTCGCTCAGAAATCGACCTGCTTGACATCAAAACCCAGTTCAAGAAACGTTACGACTGCACGCTTCAGTCCTTCCTGGAGGTCAGACCCAATAACTCGCTCATTACTCACATCCACAAAAGTAACTAGTCACAGTTACAGGGGAAACAAAAAACTGAGCATTATTATTATTATTGCTATTATTATTATTATTATCATTATTATTTTTGCAATTGAAAATTGACTCATTTAAAGCTCACCTTTATATCCAAACAAAAATAAAAATAACATTTTAGGGTTGAATTTATAAGGTGTTTTTTTTAATTATGAATTCAGTTAGATGTTTCTCCACAACACATATTAGCCAGCGGATCGAAATAATCGATACATGATCAATGTAGCCCCCCTCCCCTCGGCCGGCCATGCTGACGCTGTCCTTCCTACGTATTGTATTGTCCAGTCGGACCTGAGGGGGAGCCACAGGGACTTAATGCTGGCTATCTGCGGACGGGAGGACGAGGCCTGATGGGCCCGTCTGTCTGTCCAACACAGCTGAAGAAAGAGGAGACGACCCCCCCCCCCCCCATCCTTTGGACCACCAGCTGGCTCGGTCCCCAGCTGTTTATGGCCTGGCATACTAATCTGGTGTTATAAGCAGGATTATTAGGGGGGTCTTTGGATTATGGGAGATTATAAGGTGGAAAAACTATGGAGGAGGTTAATCCTAATTTTGTTGTTTAATTCGATGGATTTTTTGACGGGGTGGGGGGGTTGGAAGATGATAAATAAATACAAAAATACAAACGAACCAAAACACTGTGTTTTGTTTTTTCAACATTTTTCAACAACAGAGATTATTTATCTTAAATACCTTCTAACTGTAATGAAATAAATAGAGATTGAATTAGTAGGATACAAATTAGAATGACAACAGGTGTGTGACACCCATGACTGATGAGGAATGAAGCTAAATCAATTTTAATTTAAATTAATTTATTTCCATTTGATTTAATTTGAATTAATTTAATTGATGTAACTAATGTAATTACTTTAATTAAGTCCTTTAATTTAATTTAATTTAATGCAATTTGATTTAATTTAATTTAAGTGATGTAATTAATGTAATTAATTTAATTAAATTCTTTAATGTAATTGAACTCTTAATTAAATCATACTAATTTAATTTTTTTAATTAAATTAATTTTCCTCTCTTATGAAGTACATTTATTTTTATACTTGATTTAATTTATTTAAACTTTCACCTTCTCTCTCTTTCGTTCCCGATTACTAATTGGACAACTAAATATATGTAAAATTATTTAAAGTAAAATGAAAATAGATAGTACTATTTTAAAGTGAATTCACGTGTCTTAAGATATGTATGGCATTACCAATAATAAATTAATAAAAAGCCATTATTAACAAATGAACAAATTAATAGATACATTGTAAAAATGAAAAATAAATATAAAAAAAAAGATAAAGGTGCCGCAAGAACCAACCTGAGAATTTGCTAAATAAATAAAGGTACAGTATAAGTATATGAAAAAAATACTTGATATGAGAAAAAAAACATTGTTAACAATAAAAAAGATACAAAATAAAATTAAGTAAGAACATGACACAAATTAAAATAAATTACATTAAATTGAATCGTCTTAAACTCTACAAGGTATCACCCTAACATGAAAATAATCCAGGGAAATCACAAGAACATCAGATAACAAAGTTGAAGGTCATTCACAGCATCTGTAATATTTTTACACACACACACACACACACACACACACACACACACACACACACACACACACACACACGCCTCACGCACACACAAGGAGAACCATTGCCTGAAGGCAGAACGCTCTCCCTCATTAAATCCAGCGTATCTCCCAGAATCCCCGGGCCCACGACCCTTTTCGGCGCCATGCTTGGAGAACAAGGAGAGGCCTCATCATCATCATCTCCATCTTCACCATCATCTTCCTCGGGCAGCTCACTCTCGCGTCACGTGCCTCACACACTTCTGACATGCTGCTGTTGTGACCCAGTTTACCAGACACACTGGAGACAACTGGAATTGTATTTTATTTAATTTTATTTAGCTTGAAGCTGTTGTCGTGGCTGAAGGTTCAACCGTCACTGATTAATTGATTGATTTGTCACAGGAAAATCAGTCATTAACTATTTCTTGTTATTTCGCTCATAAAAATGTTTATTCATTTATTTGGTTTTTTTTTTGCAAACACAAGATGCAGAGGCAGAGGGGTTTTCTGCAGTAGTGGTATGTGATACTGCACATTTTGCTTCATCTAAATTCATTTTCATGATCTTTCCGTGTTTTTTTTTTGTTTGTTTTTTTTGATGTTTCCATAATTACTATCTAATATACAGCTCAAAAAAATGTTTAAATAACACTTAAACACCTCAGTTTAATTACAAGTCAATCACACTTCTTTGAAATCAAACTATCCTCTTAGGAAGAATCACGGATTCATTTTGAATTTCATCAAAGTTTGATCAGTCTGTGGTTTCCACTTTAATTTTGAATGTGACTCCAAATCCAGACCTCCATGGATTCATAAATTTGATTTCCATTGATAATTTTTGTATAATTTTGTTGTCAGCACATTCAACTACATAAGGACAAAGTATTTAATAAGAATATTTAATTCATTCATATCTAGGATGTGTTATTTAGTGTTCCCTTTATTTTTTGAGCAATGTAGTCAATCCAAGGACAGAATTACGACAAACTTTGAAATTTTCCCACTGCAGAATGCCGAAAAGCATATGATTTTTCTATTCTATTCTAAGTTTATAGGTAAATAGAAGACTTTATTGTCAAAATACGTTTTTCTCACAAACAGTACAACAGTAACAAAATGTTTTTTCAGGTAGTGTTCAAAAACGACAAAGCAAAAGATACATAAAATTCTACTCTCCTTACCTGGATTTTTTTCCTTAAATAAATTGAACGATATTTATCATTGAACAATTGATATGATAAAACATTTAAAACCTTTTTTCCAAGTACAGTGTATATTCAGGGGATTCAACACAAAAATTGAACAAAATTTCTCCCCTTCCTTGCTGGCACACATCTGATACCGATACTGACTTCGGTATTGATATTTGTATCGATCCGCCCACCACTACTCTACAAAACATTGCAGACCAACAGGTGGCAGTAGAAGTGTGTCACAAGAGGACAACCCCCACAAGCGGACACACACACACACACACACACACACACACACACACAGACACACACAGAGAGAATGAGAAACAGGATGCGCCCAGACACGAAGTGAGGGGGGGTGCATTTATTTTATTTTATTTAATTATTGATGTACTCACAAATATTGTGGTGAAATGTACAAGCCTTTTTCGAGAGAACTGGATTCTCACTACAGCTGCAAAATAAGATTTTTTTTCTTTATTATGAAGACCGCATCAAAGAAAATAAGTTAATTTTTGGTACAATTTATTCTACATTTGGGAACATTTCACATTCATAACAGGAAATTGACTTACAGCAAACCAAACGTAACAGTCTTTCTCCAGGAAATGTATCAATACAGCATCATTATAAATGGGCATCACAAACCGATTGCAGCACACACGAACTTTATTTGGGGAAAACTTGTTTTATATTTGTATGTATACATGCATAGAAAGTATTTTAGTTATACTTTTTTGCTATGTATACATTTGCGTTACCGCTCAACAGATCTGTTGTATATTTATTTACGAATGAAAAAAAGAGAGGGGCGGGGCGTCTTCGTGTCACGTGATCTGGCTCCGCTCCCCCTGGCTTCTTATGTAATCCCCCGTCTTTCCCAACCATGTGCTTCCCCCTTTTTACAACCGCTGACCTCCTTCCCCTCTCCTTCCCCCTCCGCCCTCCTCCACCCCCCGCAGGAGCCGGATGTGGGAGGTGACCCGGGTCGGAACCGGTTCCGCTCAACGCTACTTCCCGGTGGGGGGGACAGGCACCCACGCTGTTGTTGTTGTTGTTAGTCGCTACTGCGCATGACCGGCGCCGATCGTGGGAGGACAGCCGGAAGGAGGCGCTACCTAATGGAGGGGGGGGAGAAAAGAAAAGAAAAGAAAAGAAAAGTTGTTTTTTTTTTGAAGATATTCCAGCCGTGGTCTGAGGTTTGTGTGCGTGCCTTCTTCCCAGGTTGTTTTGTGCCCCCCCCCAACCATCTGAAGGAGTGTTTTTAAAGTGATCATTCAAAATAGATTATATGTTTACATTTGCCCAAAGTAAGAAACAGTAAGATTCTCTGAGGTTCTACTCTGGGTTCCTTCACTGTGTGCTCTCTCCATGGCTCCATGAAGATATTTAGTCTCATGGTGAATTTAGTCTATTTATTTAGGACAACATGGAGAGAACACATCGAGAACTTAGAGGACCATTGGGGACCTACACCTGTAAAAATGATTAGCATTATTACTATTCTATTAGGGAATGTGACTTTGTGTGATACCCACACTTTACTGTTTTCTATATTTCCAAATGTGTATTCGTGTATTAAAGATGAAGCTGACTGGTCTGGATGTTTTTTTTAATGCTCTATTTCAATTATTTAAAAAAAATGTCATTAAAACTTCCCTCTGACTCTCCTGTGTTTCTCTGATACTCAAAAGGACTAAAAAACATTTAGAATAAACAGGGTCCCACAAATTACGTAAATAAAAACTATAAAAAAGGACATAATATTGAACTCAAAGGTTGAAAAAGCTTTAAAAAACATGATTATTTGTATGTTATTGTTACTTTTACAACTAATTCTGCTATTTTCGGTTATTTAGGCCAAGGTGAGTGTTTAATTTGCCATTAGAGGACATGTTATTTATCCTGAGAGAGTTGGCTTTTCATTCATTCATCACTTCGGGTCTGGCCTGCGGCCTCCGTCCGGTCTCCTCCTGGACCAATCAGGAGGGCCGGAGGGGGCGTGGCCTCGTCAGGTTAGGTTGTCACTCTCATTGGGTAAATAACAAACCACCCACTTAATTTTTTGTAGCCTCCGACCGGGGGAGCAGCGAGAAGTTTGACGCGGACGGGGTCTTCGCGAAAATGACACGGAGGGTTGCGGCGGCGAGGCGGGCCAGAGTGGTTCGGCGCGGCACCGTCTGAGAGGCGGCCCCTTCGCACGGGTTCCGGTTCTTCCGTTAGCCCACCTGCTCCCGGTGTGGCGCGGCGAAGCCCGTTAGCCCGCTAAGCTAGCGATGCTAACTCGCCCCGAGTGAGGCGCACAAGTGACGCTAACGACGCCGGAGCTGCTTTTCCCTGGGACCGCCGAGTGGGAGAGATTCACCGCGAGGATACTCGCCGCCACCCCCGGGGGGGAGTTCTTCCTATCTCCGGTGCTTCTTTTCCAGGGGTCCTCCACCCCCCCTCCTCCTCCACCACCACCACCACCACCACCACCCCCGCCTCATGTCGGGGGAGCGTCCCGACCGTAACCCGCCGACTCTCCACGCATGTTAGCATCGGCTGCTGCCTGCTAGCGTGATGTGTCAGATTAGCTAACCTATCCCTGCGCCCCCTCCTCCTCCTCTTCGTCTCCTTCCCTGTCTTTTTTTTCCTCCCTCCCCCCTGTCCTCCACCCCCGGGTTTGTCGGCGGTCGCTGTCACCGGTTCGAGCCTCTGGGAGCCCGCCGGGGGGTCGCATCATCCCGCCCAGCAACTTTTTAATGTCGGGTCACCCGACAGCAAGTAGTCCCTCCAGGAGAACCAGACGCGGAGCATGCCGGCGGAGGAAATACTTCACATGAGTAGATAGGAGGGAGGCAGCCGTTCGAGCCGAGCAGCGTCATTTTTTGTTTTTATTTTTATTTTATTTACTTTAATTCGCCACCAAAATAGAGGATCTCAGCTGGAAAGGACAACGAGACAAGAAATATAATAATAAAGGAAGTGGCGGCGGCGAAGGGAGAGGATGAAGAAGTTTTCCAGAATGCCAAAGTCCGAGAGCGGCGGACTCGGGGGCGCGTCCGCCTCCGGCTGCGGCTCCGGGGTCAGCAGCTACTTCGGGAAGGTGTTCGCCGTCGGCCGTTACCAGGTCACCGTGGAGGAGCTGATCGCAGAAGGTAAGGACCACCGGGAGGGAGAGGGTGGAGAAGGGAGAAGAACCAGCCTCATATTTTCTGGGACACACCCCACACCAGCCGCCCCACCTCCTCCACCCCCGTCCCCCTTTACACGTCTCACCCGCCACGCCGTTGTTCTGTTACTGCGCAAACATTATATCCTGTTTAAAAAATATGCACTTTTAACTCTTCAGCGAGGTTCAGTCGATATTGACACATATTCACAGACATACACACGCATATCCCGTTTCTTCTGCAGGAGGGGAGCAAAGTCTGCAGCTGTCAGCTGCAGCCCGCCGTTGTTTTTTTCTGAACAAGTGACGTCGAAAAGACTTTAAAATTCGATTCGAATTTGCAGAGGTTATAACTTTTTTTTTTTGGTCTGACTCTAAACTAACAAGGACTATGTGTTTGTGTGATTCTGGATGAAGGTGCTGGGTGAAGCACCAGTGGGGAACTAGCATGAAGTCCAAAACAAACCATCACGTATTTTGAACACATACATACTTTTGAAATTTCGTTGAAACTTTCCAGAGTTGCGAGCGCAGCTTATCGGCCAATATCAGAAGATGTAAGTTGTCTGCACAATGCCATTCTTGTCTATCAGGAGGCTGTATTGTCCATGACGTCTGGACAAAGAAAACCAACCTTGGTTGGAGTGTCGCCAGCCTGCAAAGTCCACTCTCAGAAAGAAAAAGACCCTCACATCGTGTAGAATTTTGCAAATTCAACCATCAAAGCAAAGGCTATAGTTATATTTGAATGCTGTCACAAGAGTTAGTTTTCTTTCCGAACGTCCTTCGTAGCTGACTGCTTAGTTGCAGATACGAAATTGACCGCAGATCCAGCCTCCTGTGAATAAAGATTGGCGTCGGCCTACTTCAGGGCCGGACTTTGCCTCGTCTCCCTGGAGGATTCCTGAAAGAAATATGAATATTACTTTTTCTTTATAGCTGTTAAAACACAAGGTCTGCTCGGGCCGGCAAGAGCAGACTATAGCTTTTTAAACGCGGGATTGCATAACGCGGGAACACAAGTGCCTCCCGGAAGGAGGCGTTTCGGGGCCCGTCTTACGCAATGTCTGCCCGTTACCGAGGATGGCATTAGGAGCTTCACCCTCTGCCTCCAAAAAGAAGAAAAAAAGGAACCCAGAGAGAATCCCCGCCTCCCTCACCAGCAGGTACGAAAGGAGGAAGTGGCAAAAACCCAACGGCAGCGCCAATGAAGAAGTGTAGGTTTAACGATTAAACGCACTCCATTGTAGTTGTTTTTCCCCAGCCGGTCAATGGTCGGGGCTGACACTCGATCGGTCAATAAGCGGTAGCTAAATGGAAGCGACGGAAAAGTGATACAGTCAAACTGGTGTTAGTTTAAGGGGGACAAAGTAAATGAGGTTGGAGTTTGTGAGGTTTCACATCCAGTTGGATTAAATGAAAAGAATTAATTCCCACCGGTAACTGAAATGGTGGGTTTTTATCTTATTCATCCCTCCCACCTTTATTTGTCCAAAATTACTACATAAGATTTTTAACTGATAATTATCAGTTTCACTTGACTGGATTATTTGAGTGCCAAACAGGAATAAACACCGTGATTTGCATGAATAATTTCATTTATAGATCCATTTGTCAAATTAATGGATTACTTGAGTAGCCTGTTTTGTTGAACGACCCTGAGCCCAACAGATGTATTGTTTATTGATTGGATGTCGGCAGTTGAGACCCCAGGGGGACACCGTGGTCGTCGTACCTTCACCAGGGGGCGACAAACCAAACAGCTCCTGATCAAATTTGCCTCGCTGACATAGCAGTGAACGAATCAAACGTATAAGTACATGTATTTCTACGATGCACTACACCTCCAGCCCAAATTATTCCATCAATATGAATAGTGGTCTGTGTAAAGTTGACATCCAGTCGATTGGCTAGCGCTGCTAAGATTGAGCCTATTTTTGCTTTGCATTGCATTGTCTTCCATGCCAAGCTTCTTCTACCTCTACTTGTGAATACTTGTATCTGCTGAGATCCAATGCTGCTCCGGCTCAGTGACAGTGAAGGTCAGTCCACACGGCGTAAACTAGGTGAAAGGAAAGTGGGTCATGGAGACCAGAGCTCCTCCTACCGGCCCGCGTCCGGCAAACCAGCTCAGGAAAAACATGACAAAATGCCTCAAAAACCTGCCGCTGTCACCTGGGGCTGTCACCTGGACGCGGTGGTTATTCTCTTAGATCACCTGTCAACAAACGGGCCGGGTAGGGCGTGACTTTGTTTGTGTTGTCCCAGTGAGAACAGGTTTACAGAGCTGCTTTACTTGAACGCTTCCTGGAGGTAGTCATGAGCCCAACTCGTCATACAGTCACCCAAATTGGCTGTTTTGGTTTGTTTTATTTTCCTCAATAACAAGGACATAGCCACCCATTTTATTTGTGATTTCAACCAGTTGGCAATTTTTTTTTTTAATTCAGAGAAAACGAAGCGTCAGGATGTTTTTCTCCAGATGCTAATTTGCAGGAGTGAGTTTGACTGCCGGGAACAGTTTGGGCTTCTCTTCCTCCGCTGGTCGTCATGGAAACGGGAGAAGCCGAAGAGCGAGGAACAGCCCAGAGATAGTGTTATAGGAGACTAAGCTGAGATCAGCGTGGTTGCTGTGGACGCAGACAGGAGTAAAGCGTATCGTTAGTGCCCCCTCCTATGGACTTTGACTAGTTTTCCCATTAAAACCTGCAAAATATTAGTAAAGAGGGCCTGACTTGGACCGTTGCCAGGACGACGGTAGAGCCGTCAGATTCCCATTGTTCATCGGATTCGTGTCCCAGTGTTGATCTGACAAACTCCCAGATTCGGAACCGATTTCAGGCGGGAATTTGTGGATGACTCAATCCTATTATTGTCGCACAGATTGCGATCGTCTGCTTCATCGTCGCCAGAAGACTTACCCGTTGTCATCAAGTGTTCCCCATACAGAAAAAGAATGAGGTCAAATCTGCCAGAAATGCTCTTAAAAATCAGCAAAATTAGTCAAATACAGAAAATTAGCTAGAAGTAAACAAACATCGTCTGAAGGAAATAATCTGATCAGTGTTGCACTAATCTCCAAAGAATGGGCACAGTCCAGATTAAGAATCGACCCCTGTCGTGTGTCTGACCTCTGACCCCAGTTGACCATAGTTAGAGTTTTGTTAGTATTTCTTGCTGGGGAGCTCAGGTTGGACGGGCGCCGTCATGGCCGCTGTCCTTCCTCACAACTTCTCCTTCTGACTGCCCGGTTATCTGGGGCGCCTCTGACCTGGACCGCCAGTCCGGATGCTCCACGGATCATGTGATGCCGTGGAGCGTCGGTACTCCCACTTCCACCCGCCCCCACCCGTCATCTGTCTGCCGTGACTCTTTAATGGAAGTCATGAGTTTTCATGGCGACCGTTCAGCCGGGGTCAAACACACGCAGTACTTTTAATACTTCAATAAGTCTGTTTTGACATCTGTCCGATACAACAAATACACCCAGTACTTTAACATCTGTCCCGATATAACAAATACCTTCAACTGTAGACTGCTTTCAGATACACAAATACCGCAAGTACTTTAGCACTTCTGACTGATATACAAATTCAGGAAGTACTGTCATATTGAACATAGACTTCTGCCTACTTCATCAGTACACTCCGGTCAGATACACTAATACCATTGGTACTATTTGTCTGATACACCAGTATCCAGTACTTGAATACTTCACTCAGTCTGCATAAATTTTGTCATACACAAATACACCCAGTATTGCAGTACGTCAGTGTGTCAGCAGTACACCGACCCACATTTCTTGGCCAAATACATGGATCCAGAAAAAATGTACCATCTTTAGATTTGACATATTCTTCCTTTTTTTCTTTCCCCTTTCTATCCGTTGCTCGTCTGGCACCAAACGCTGAAGCCACGTCTGCCCCGCTCCCCTCCTTAATCATTTTAAATGTGAAGTTATTAACGGTGTTTGACGCTGGCTAATTGCTGCTTCACACATCACCTTGACAACAATCGATTGTACTTACTGAAGGGGGGGAAACGCAAAAAAATTAGCAAAGAACTGATTAAAAACACATTTTATAAAATTCCCTTTTCCAGATGATGTCCCATGCAGACACTGGAATCCCACATTGCAATTGTTGACTATAGCCCGCTCCCATGTGACCCCTAGGTAGTAATTACATAATAATAATGTTGTAAGCATTCCAACCCCCGCGGGGTTTAACCATCACCGTCCTCCTGTCCTGTTGCCATCTTTTTTGGCTTGTTTGTTTTCCACTTCTGAGTTCTCTCAAAGTCTTATCGGAGGAGTTGGAACGGAAGCAGAAGTGACATGGAGGAGCCGGAAGTGTCTGTTGGTGAAGCCAGCCCCCCCCCCCTTCTCTCTGCCTCCTCGCGAGCGCAGGGTTCCTTGTGTAACGTTGCTACTCTCTCCAGCCGTAGCCGGCGTCCCGATTGCCGAGCCAGTCGGTGCTTGGAGTGGAGCCAGTGCCGCCGATGTTGGGCCAAGAGGCGGGGATTAACCTAGATGGGTCACCTGCCAATCATGGGTCCAACACGTAGATGCGTCCAATCATTCACACCTTCGGACAATTCAGCGTACAACGAATACACCGACTGTTTTCAGACTAATTGTCTGAAAGGGTGAATAAGGAGGTGATTGGTTAGATGTCTGTGATTGACAACTGACCTGTCCAGGTTAAGCCCCGCCCCCTGCTGCCACCTCGCACCCCAGTTCCAGCTGGGATCGGCCTGACCGTGTGAGCAGGCCGAGTGTTGACAGCATGAATGTATGGATAAGTGTCATTCAGTTGTACGTGAGTGTTTTTAGCGCTCTTATCGCAGTGCGTTCAAGGACAAATACATGAACCATTTACTTTTAATTCATTGTCCAATTATGACGGAGGACAGAACATCGTCCCCTGTGGCTGATCAGTTGGTTCCTTCCAGCCCAGAGCTGCTGCAGTCAGGAGGGGTATATCCAGTGGCTTGAAGGAGTGTGTGTGTGCACGCATGTGTCTACACTGTATGTCTGTAAGTGTGTGCACAATATGCAGTAGTGTACTGGGAACAGCCAGTGTTTAATGAAGTCTTTGGTCAGCTGATAACCATCTTTGCTGGCAGCGACTCGTCCAACCAGACGTGGCAGTGACACGCCGACCCCCCCACACACACACACACGCACACACACACACACACACACACACTTGTCCTTCAAGCCGCTAATGCGTCCTTAATGCATATTTTTCAGACTATGGGATATTGGAGGGGGAGTTTCAGATCACGACTCTCAGAGACGTTTATTTTGACTAAATACCTGCTGAGGCAGTGAGATGAGAATCATCTGTATGGTGAGACAGCAGCTGAGGAGGAGGAATCTTCATCACTTCGTGGGTTGTTTATCGCGGGTTTTAGAATAACCATAAATGAAGTTATCAAGTACTGATTTAAAGAAACTCGTAATTGTCTCAAACTTTCAAGTAAAAGTGATTTTATTTAAAAAAATAATTACATTTTATTTTGCTAGTATATTTTTTTCTAGAAAATCTCGATTTTTGATGTAATTCTTTCAGTGAGTCTGATTTTACGCCCGGAATGAAAACTTGCCTCAGTCTGGGGGGAAAAAAGCTTAGGATTTTCTCTTCCTCAATAATAACCTCCAATTATCAAAACCAAAAAAAAACTGCAAGCTGCGTCGAAATGTAGATGTGAAATTTTTTTATTAATTTGTTTTTTTTTTAAGAAAAAAGGAATTAAGGACAGGATATATTCTGCTGACAGGCAGGATGTATTTGTTTCCTCTGATTTGATGCGGATCCTTGCCGCCCGCTGGCAGGAAGGCAGTTTACAGGACGGTGGCGGCGGGGGTTCCATTTTCGCCACGGGCCCCGTCTGAAAAGGGGTCACATCCTCCCGATGACGCTTTGTTTTTCAGGTGTGGTTTCAACTTTAGCCTCAAAAACAAAAAGGGGGCTGATCTGTACTAAATGAATATCACCTGGAATGTAACATTTTGAACTTTGGAACCTTCCATTTATTTGAAATATGTCCTGTTGTTGTAATCTCTGGGATTAGCCCAAAATTATGAAAAAAAAAAAAAAAAATCCCCTTAAATAATGACAATTTCCCCCCAAGTGATGATTCCTCCACCCACCAAAAAATAAATCAAGAATAAATCCCTTAAAATAAAAGAAACCTGCCCAGAAATGTAACGAAGAAAATGTCCTAAAAATCTCCTGTTCGGCCGTGACTGGTCCTTTTGTGTGAATTTAAATGGACCTGCTCTTTTCACCAAACAACAAAACGTTGTGTGTGTGTGTGTGTGTGTGTGTGTGTGTGTGTGTGTGTGTGTGTGTGTGTGTGTGTGTGTGTGTGTGTGTGTGTGTGTGTGTGTGTGTGTGTGTGTGTGTGTGTGTGTGTGTGTGTGACTGAATCTGCTGACTCGTCAAACACTGGTCGGACTGTGTTTGCCGGCCGTCAGCAGAATGTGCGGCCTCTCGATGGCGAACGGCGAGGGTTGGGAGGGGTGTAATTCGGGGGATTCTGGACCCTCATGTTCGCTGCGTCATGTCGGCACCTCAAGTGCACCACGAGCCCACTTTGATCCACCACACCACCCTTACAAGGATATTTCATGTGACCTTGCTCAGGCCGGTGGAAGGGCTAACTATATGAATTTGTATGTCTGTGTGTGTGTGTGTCGAGGGGGGAGTTTGATTTACATTTGTTTGGTGATTTGCAATCATTTCTCCATTTAAGGTCACAGATACATGATTCTAATTTTCCACAGATAGTCTGAAGCCAGCCTTTTGTGCAGTTTAAACCAGAAAGTTTCCGGATGATACTTGGATAGTTCCCTTATTATTTTTTATTTTTTTTTGACGATGAATACTCAATGTCCGATTAGACTTTCTGAATTAACGTAGAATGACCTTCAATGTGTCTGAAGGGAAAAAAAAACATTTATAGTGATTTGCTAATCTAGGTGTAGCTGTTAGCTTGTCTTTCTGGTGGCTTCGCGCAGTCTTCATCAATCATGGCGGTGCACATCAGAGTCTTCACTTTTTATTGTTTAAATGACCCACTTGCCCCCCCCCAGCCCCCCCAGCCAGGGTGGTGTGGTGAGAAAGCATCCGTTGACATGATTAGCATACTGTACCACTGATGAATAGGCGCATTGTGCATTGCTGTTGTCTTGTTGTCGCACCCAGAAAGAATGTTGGTACGACGCGGCCCTCGGTCCCGTGACGGGCCACTGCTGCCTTTGTGCCTGCTCATCCAGGCCAGGCCCGCTTTGTGAGCTGGCCAGGGAATTATGTTTTGCCGAATTCACCGGCGTTCCGCCATCGGAGCAGGGTTGCCGCACCAACAGTGGGTGGTGGCCGGGGCCGCGTCCAGATTACGATACGCACAAATCGCAAGAAAACTAACTTTTAATAATCAAAAAGTTGCTTTCAGCAATTGCTGAATAAATTAGCTCACCACAATGAATTGTAGCCTGCCGTGTTATTAGCTTAGCGCCATCAAAGGTCCGACAAATCAAAGCAGCTGTTATGATTCAGGAGGTCTTTTCTGAAAATTTGACAAAAAATTATAAAATTAGTAAATGCTGCCCCGAATTGAGGTGAAATGGAAGAAAACTGCATGAAAAATCAACTCACATCAACGATTGCAACATATAAATAACCGAAAACCCAAGTTATAGACACACCCTCTTCTAGCCAGCCGTGCACGATGAATGGTCGTCCACAGCGTTGTTAAACTGCTGCCGTCAGATGTCGTCAAACAGCCCACCGCTCATTCCCTTTTGTACAAAACATTTTCCAAATATTGTCAAAAACTCTAGTTGAAAATTAATACAATTTTCCACCAAAAGCAAAAAGTGTCTTTTAAAATCGAAAGTTACTGGATAAAAATCCACCAAAAAATTTGGTGACGGCAATGGCAGTTTGCAGGAAACGACACAGGAATCAGACAGAGAGCCATTTCCTGTTTGTTTGCTTAGCATCATGACATCTGTCTATGATAGCTGTTAACCCTTCAGCTTTGAGAGTTACAAATACACATGGATGTAGTGGGCTAGTTGTTGTCTTCAGGAGCTCCTAAATTGTCAGTGAAGGTAATGGCAGTTTGTAGGAAACGATCAGTCATCCAAAGACCCATTTCCTGTTTATCAGCTCAGCATCATGATCACCCATCCATGATAGCCGTTAGCCCAGCAGTGGTGAGAGTTACAAATACACATGGATGTATTGGGCTAGTTGTCATTTTCCAGGACCTGAGAGTGACCTCCCAGGATGAATGTTTCTGGTTCTAAACTAATTCTCCTCTGGGTTCTCCTTGTGTGTTCTCACCACATTCTCCCCTGCCTGTCTGGGTTCTCCCACGGGTTCTTGGTCTTCCTTCCGCAGACTAAAAACAGTCAGCTGATTCATTGGAGACTCTAAATTGTCTGGAGGTGTGAATGACAGTGAATGCTTGGATGTATCTATATGTGGCCCTTTGATTGATGGCTGACCGGTGATTGACAGGTCTGGATAAAACCCCACCCCTCGCCTCAGTGACAGTTGGGATTGGCTGCATCCTCTCTCCGACGCCCTGAGCAGGAAAATGGCCGTAGATAGACACTGACTGTGTGCTCGTGATGAAACAAAGACAGTATTTGTTGACATAGAGTATAGAAAACTAAAGATGGGGCCTGCTTCATGGCGCCCTCCTCTCCATAGCAGGTCAAATAAAATAAAAAAAAACTAAAATAATAAAAATGATGATTTCTTTAGTTTTCTATTTCTGATTTTGTTTATTGGTGGTTTCAGCTCTTGTAGCTTCTTTTGTAATCTCTGTCCAACCCCTAGTAGAGTCACACTGCGTGACTCCTGTATGTGTATTTGAGCTTTGTGCTAAGCTAAGTAGCCCAAGGTGTGTGCGGCTCCTTATTGTGCACAGGCAGATGGGAGCAGTCTCTGTCTCTCACCCTCCAGACGGGTTTGCGTGTTCCTGTACCGTGCGTGTTCATCGACGCTCGGAGGACCGCCTGAGTCAGCGACCGCCGTCCCGTTTTCTCGCTCTGTCATGCAGCCAATCTCCGAGTCCACTCGCTCGTAAACACTCCGCAGAGGGAAGATCTACGAGGACTCGGGCCGCCGCCGAACCGCACCCTCCCTCCCCCCTTTTCCTTATATGGGTATGCTCCTCACAAACAGCACTCACTCACCTCCATCTGTCTGGAAGGGATTTGAATCACCTGGATTCGGGAGTTGTTCACCTCCAGTTTGACAGTTTAACCACAGTCTGCGTGTGTGTGCACGCATGCCATGTTTGCTCTTCTCACCACAGGGACAGGAATGAGAGTTTATTTGTGGGGTCACCTCTGGACATGCTGGTCAAACCAAAGACAGAGGCGTTTTGTTTTTCTTTCTTTACAGTGGAACCTTGACGTATGAGTGCATCAACTTTTGGATTTTTCCTGATATGCAGGCCGTCTGTCCGTTGATTTCTTTGCATTGTGTTCCAAGCCGAGATCTGAGTTAGGAGTGAGAGGGATGAAAAGTGGGGTTTAAAAACAGTCTGGCGTGCCACCTGCCACGAGGTCACCCAGAGAAAATCATGGAAAAAAAGGGGGAAACAGGTGCGCGGGTTGTGGACTGGTCCATGAAGAGATGGAAAACTTGTTGGTGAGATACCGTGACTGAGAGTATCATCTATGGGAAGGAACACACGTTGAGGCAGACGGCGGGAACGTCAACGGACGAGTTATTGGAAGAGTCACTCAAGCCAGTCGGGGACAGTTTGATCATTTTAGTAAGCGGAGCGGCATTCACTCTGTCGCTAAAATAAGTTCAGCAATGAAGTGTAACAAAGTGTGCAAGTTTCAGTTAGCAACATATTGTAGCAATAAGTGTATAGCCAGTCAGTTCAGTTAAGCGATAGAGCACCAAATGAACCAAAAATGTGCATTGAAAAAACACGCATCAAGCTGGGGGCTGGAACGGGTTAATAGCGTTTCAGTTCATTTTGGGGGAAATTGAATTTGATATGCGAGCAAACTGAATTACGAGCTCGGTCAGGGAGTGAGGTAAGCTCATGAGTCAAGGTGTTGCTGTATTTCATTTCTTTTTTAGTTCCCTTTGCAGGAGGTCCTCTTTTATACATAGCCTCTCTGGTTCCCTTCAAGTTATCATGAAGTTTGCTCTTGTTCTTAACTTCCGTCAGAATTGGGTTCCCTGATTTTTTTTTTTTTGCTGTAAGTCAGAACTCGCATATGGACATAAAGTTTCCAAAAAACAACTTAAACGAAAGAAAACGAATGTAGCACAATCCAATATGGCGTACAACCGGCAAAAGTAAACAAAGCCGTGCAATGACGAATTTATCCGCTCCGCTTGCCAAATCATTCCCATGTGAAATTTCTTCCAACATTGCAAACTTTCATATTCATAAATGAGACTTTCTTATCCATAAATTTATGTGAGATTGCGACCCAACCACAAATCTCTGTAATCCAAGGACTGTCTGTATGAAGATATCAGTTCAGTGCGGTCATCACTGGGCATCCCCGCGGTTATTTGCAGCTAGAACGTTGCAGGCTCTAACCCTGTGTCCGACTGGTTTCTTGATGGAGTGAAAAAATCGGCAGAGATCTCTGAGAATTTGACTTTTTTTTTTTTTTTTTTTGGAAACTGGATCCCCCCCCCCACACCCCCCATCAGGTAGAAAATGTCCATCAAACGCCACACGGGACACTGGATCCCCACGCTGAGTGTCCAGGAATAAAGTGCGGAATCTCTCGATCCTCTGCGAGGAGTGAGCGCACCTCTATTTTAAGTCTTGCGCCGGCGGGCTTTGAAAGTGCGAGTTTTCTTAGTCATGTATGGAGCAGTGCCGCGGCTTTTTCGACAGCCCGTTACCCCTGTAGAGCATCTAGACCTCTGCCACATGCACCGTGATGTATTCAGGTACTGTTTGTCTTTTGCGGCAGCACCAAGCCTCGAGTCATCGGCAATTCAACGACACACGACGGTTTGGAAACCCGTCTCCGGTTTCCTGCGGGGACCTTCCTCAGACAGGCAGTTCCTCCTGAGGAACCCGCTCTCAGCTGACAGCAGCTTGATCAGAGCAGTG
This sequence comes from Fistularia commersonii, assembly GCF_037954325.1. NCBI lineage: Eukaryota > Metazoa > Chordata > Actinopteri > Syngnathiformes > Fistulariidae > Fistularia > Fistularia commersonii. The sequence goes on from NC_141305.1 coordinate 6,162,916, forward strand.
GGACACTCATGTGGAGTCTCCAGGTTCTCCATCATCCTCCCAAAACAGCCCCTGGCTCCATTGACAACTAAATTGTCTGGAGTTTGGATGTCTCTGTATGTGATTTACAGCTCACCCACCAAGGTCAAACCCCGCCTCTCACCCCACTGTCAGCCGGGATCGTCCGACCCTGTGAACGGAATCAGATGCGTTGACGAGAAATAGCTCTATGGACTGCTGGGTCTTATTTTCTCCGGCCCGACGTTTCCGAGTCCGGGGGCTCCGCGTTTGCGGAGGAAATGGACTGGAGGAAATAAAAGTCTGAGGAGAATGGGGTCGGAGGGGGGACGGGGCCTCCTGGAGGAAATACCTCGGCTTTCTGGAGGAGAGGCAGAGCTGGAGAGTCTGCAGGGAGCGGTCAGAGGTATGTCAGGCAGACGGGAGGCGGAAAGGGAGATGGACAGACAGAAAAAGAGGAAGAGACCGTCAGACAGAGGAAGTGATAGACGGAGAGAGGGAGAGAAAGTGCTCCCTCATCATCCACGGACAGCAAGCCTCTGCTCTCACTTCTGTTTCTCAGTGCCTGTAAACAGTGCCTGAGTACACAGTGGCGTACTCTATCACTGTTTTGCTCTTAACTTGTGACGTGTCTTTTAACTGCCTGTTAAAATCACACGGAATTTGTCCCGAGATCACCGCGAGGTAAACAAAGATCCCCGGGGGAGGAAAGGGGAATAAGAGATACTGAAAAGTGGACTTCTAGAAGAACCCAGGTGGGATTAAATAAAAGAGGACGTCGCAACAAAGTTCCCTAAAACAAATGATGGGAAGAAAAGAAAATTCTCCCGGCAACTGAGAAAATTCTTGTCATAATTATTATGATTATGAAATTTAGAATGAATCTAATTAAAAATAGAATATGAAAAAAAAAAAAAAAAAATATATATATATATATATATATATATTTTTTTTTTTTTTCCCAGCCATCCTTCCTTCAGCGTGTTTTCTTCCAGGTTTTACTCCTAATTCCTAGTTTTGTGTGCAGGTGACTCAGTGTCTCCTGTCTGCAACCCGTCCCTCTTGGCTGTGATTGACAGCTGACTTCATCGTTGCGACGCCTCCTCCTGCTCCTCCCTATTCATGTGTCAGGAGTTCAGTTGTGTCCCGATGAAAGCGGGACTCTTCATTGACAGCTGACCTCATCCTGGTGCCGTAGAAATACCTCCTCGTCTTCCTCCTTGGAGTGCTAGGCTCCGGCACTAAGAGGTCCCATTAGTCACAGCTCAGTTTGTTGTCTCAGTCGAATATCAGCTGCTCAGCTTTTTCTCTTTGTGGGTGCAGGCGGGGTCAGAGGTCTTGGACTCAGGTTTTGAGAGTGTCAGTAAAAGGAGGCCCACAGTTGAGTCGGAATTCCAGCTCGGGTTCGGGTTAGAACCCAACGTGGCGCTTGACAAAAACAACAGAAACGTCACAATTAAAGAACTTTTACAACATCCCGTCATGTGGTGGGAGCATCACACACACACATGTGTGTGATGCTGGACAGCCACTTCCTCTTTCCATGAACAGACTCTTAGCATCCTCTTCGCCATCGCCCTCCAGTGACAGTTTATATGCCTATTTCAGTGTGTGTGTGTGTGTGTGTGTGTGTTATTTCAACCCTCGTGTTGGCTATCGAAAATGAGGTCGTCTTTTTGCTCTTAAGACAGAACCGTGTTTCCCATTGTTATTGTTTTTGTGTTTGATTGACAGGTCCAAGTCAAACCCTGCCCCATGCCGCTTATTGGCTCCCAACCCCCCCGATCTGATGTCTTTAGCAGTGAATGTTGGGATGAACAACAGTGTGCGTATCCAAACATGCTTTTGCTGTTGGATAAGTGCCGGGGGGTTTTTGATGTTTTCATCAAAACGGGAACCATGCATGAACCAGGGTTTTCTAGTCGAGACCACAGTCGTAATACATCTTCTTGTTTCATCTCCTGCTTTCATCGAGCTTCTCACTCAAGTTCAGAAACCCCTTACTGGCGCCTTCACCAAACGGGAGCGAAGTTAGCTTAGCCTTCCGTTTCATTATGCCACCTGCCTTTCTTCTACAGAGAGGTTTAGAGGTTTTCAACTCAGGTGTCACAGCGGCGTATCTCCATTTCTCCCACGCTGATGAGTCTTGTGTTCCTGCAGGAGGCTTCTCTGTGGTGTTCCTGGCCCGCACCCACAGCGGTGTCCGCTGCGCCCTCAAGAGGATGTACGTCAACAACGTCCCGGACCTGAACGTTTACAAGAGGGAGATCACCATCATGGTGAGAAGAACCCCCGCCGGCCGCCGCTCCATTTTCTTTGCACGTTCTAACCACAGAGGCTTTTTAGGCGTCACACATGGTCGTGGTCGTTGAGATTGAACATTAAGCCGTCAGCTGTCAATCTTCTGTCCAAGCCCTGGAGGTGCTCTGATTTTGAATACTAATTCTATAATCCTAAAATGCAAGGAGATGAGGGCACCAGAATGTTCACATTTGAATTCAATATTAAAATTATACATAATGGTTTTTCTCCTGGTTCCCCATCTTCCTCCCACAGTCAAAAAACAAAGATGCTTAATTGTCCCGAGATGTGAATGAATGGTTGGATGTGTCTAGGTGTGTATGTAGGCGGTCCTGTGATTGACAGCTGAGCTGTCCAACTTAAACCCCGCCTCTCAACTCTGTGTCGTCTGGTATTGGCTCCGCCTCCACCAGCAAGATGAGGCCCGATAATAACAGATAGATGAAGTGACTGATATAAATGTTAAAATGATTATTCCTTGTTTCTTTAACATTACATCAAGTTGTTACAAAAGAGATGGCACAAGATGGCCAGAGGCCGTGTGGCCAGGTCATGTGACAACTGACCAAGGTTCCTCGTGTCGAGCGTGTGACCTCACCTCTCAGCTGCATCTGGTATCAATTCCTTCCCACCTCTCTTTCTTTCTCTCTCTCTCTCCGTCCGGGGTTTCAATTAGCGCTAAAAGCTTCCGTCCTCGTGGTCCAAACATTCTCTCCAGTCTCTCTTTTTTTTTCTTTCTGGAATTTTCCTTATGAGCGGGACGCCAGGCATCGTAAAAATGCTCATAAAGCCGATACGTAAACTCAACATAACCGCCTCCCTCTGACATCTTCAGGTACGGTGGGAGTTTACAAGCTCCCGGCTTTACGTTCATTGAGATGAAGACAAACGTGTCCCGTCCGACGACCGGTGGCGGTCCCTGAAAGCATCATCTGCCTGTTGTATAACGTCCAGTCATCAGCAGATGTCTCCTCGCTGACCCGCGACCCCCCCAAGGCCCGTCAAACGCACAGCTCGCTGTGAGCGGCGTCTGTGTGCCTGCTCGCCGCCTCATCGGCGGGAACAACGCGCCACACGCACACACGCTTGAGCGTTGACTCATTTCCAGTGTTTGAGTTTCCACAACACACAGCAGTGTCTCCGCCGATGAGCAGCAAACGCTGAGTCGAGCTTAAGAACCGTTTGCGGGGGTGAAAGAAAAGCATGACGACATCCACACGCACACACATGCTTATCTTAACACCTAAAAGGTCGGACTTAGCAGTTTTGCTGTGTAATAATTTAGAGCGCACATTATAGTTTAGCTTGCTCTCTGTTGCACTTTTAAGCGTACTTCCTGTAGTTTTGCTGAGGAGCGCAAAACCACAGGAAGTTATCTGACGACACTCGCTGTCGTGCTCTTTATCTTTTTTTTTTTTCATCTGTTTGTACTTTCATCCTCTTTGAAATCTGCCGGAGTAACAAAGCCAATGAATACTTTAGAAATACGATTTGATTTCGTTTTTAATTTTAACTTAAAGCTTTTGCAGCCTCTCACTAGTTTTGGTATCAACTGACTTTTTTTATTTTATTTTTTTTACCTCAATGAATATAGAGTGGCAGGGTAACGCAGCTGCGTGAGCACGCGCACATACACACAAGCACGCACACACACACAAATAAGTGACACCACGAGGGCTTGGACAGAGTGTGTTTACATGACCACTGCTAACCAACTGCTGCTTCTCATATGTGTTTTTCTCGTGCGGATGCTAATGTGTGTTGTTGCCACACTCTATCAAACACACACTCTATCAAACACACACACACACACTAACTGCCCTCAAAGAGACAAATGTTTGATGAAGGTCTCTGCTTGTATGTTGATGTGATTTGAGATGGAAAAACAACGATTTAAAACGGAAGCTACTTGATAAATGGCAACAATAAGGCTCTCATCACCAGTAAAAGCAAAAAAATTACTGCAAACTAGCAACAGATCAAAAAAAGACAAAACTCAATCGGAGTCAATCCCAGGACTCCCAGTTTTCCACATTTATAGGTAATTTGAAGATTTCATGTTCCTTTTTTTATTCTAAGTAGTCGTTTGGGTTTTTTTTTTGTATATTTTGGTATATAATTATTTTAGGGTTGTTTTCTTCAGGGACTCAGTTGGAAAGGCCTCCTCCTCATGTAGGTTGAACCTGTACTTGCTGTTCCCAGTTTTGACCACTAGGAGCATGGAGGCTCAGCTGTTTCAGGGTCCTGTTTCCTCTAAAGGCTTTAATACTCTTCCCTGGAATGAATTTGGTTCTGCCCTGAGCCATCCATGCGTATCCCGCTTAACAAATCCCAATCCCAATCTGAGCAGTACCACCGCAAACTTCTGGGGGCAGTGCTGAGTTGAAACTCAAAACTGAGAAAGTTTGAAAACGCCTGCTGCTGAACACACAGGAGGAAATCGTCCGGGAACTCTGGGTAAACTGGACGAAGGAGAAGTGGGGGTCTGTGCTTTAGTTGACTTCAAGCGGGGTGGATGTACGACCAAATGAAAGGGATAGAGCTATGAGGGGCAGTGCGTTCGGGAAATGGGGATCTACTTTCATGCGCGTACGTAGAGAATGAATGAGCCCGTACTCGTCGGCAACCACCTCCTCACCCCTGTGTCTTCTCTCTCCGCCTGCAGAAGGAGCTGTCGGGTCACAAGAACATCGTGGGCTACCTGGACTCGGCCATCAGCACGGTTTCGGACAGCGTGTGGGAGGTCCTGATCCTCATGGAGTATTGCAAAGGTACCCAATCCAAAAAAACCATCCCGGGATTAAGTTCACATTAAAATAGCTAACCCAAAAACAAATAAAGAGAGAAGAAATTCTGCCAGAATGGTTGTGAAATCTATTTGAAAATGAGCCAAAAAGCTTGAGATTGCAAGAAAGTGACAGATTTAGAAGAAACTTTAAAAAAAAGTTGAAATTCAAAAAAGTGTAAACACGACTTGGGAATTTTATTTTGAAAGAAATGAATCTAAATGTCACAAATAACGTGCAGAGAAAATACCAGTAAGCTTAGATGTATTTATTTATTTTTGAGTTTATATTTTGTATTTAAAAAAAAAAAAAAAATCAGTACATTTCCAGAAAATTTAGCCTTTTGATTTTTAAATGTAAAAAGACATTGTCTGTTTACCTGTCACCTAGCTCATATTTTTCACTGCTAAATAAATAAAAAGAATATTCTTTATTTTTTTATTTTTATTTTTTTTGCATTTTTTCATGTCATTACTAGTTTTGAAACTTTCCAGTTCCAGGCAAAAAAAAAAGGGGGTGACATGGTCTTTGTGTGTGTGTGTGTGTGTGTGTGTGTGCGTGTGCGTGTGCGTGTGCGTGCGTGCGTGCGTGCGTGCGCGTGCGCGCAGCGGGGCAGGTGGTGAAGCAGATGAACCAGCGGCTGAGTGTGGGCTTCAGTGAGGCCGAGGTCATGCACATCTTCTGTGACACGTGTGAGGCGGTGGCCCGGCTGCACCAGTGCAAGACGCCCGTCATCCACAGGGACCTGAAGGTGAGGCCCCCCTCATTTTTCAAGCAGTGAAGTGGGGGGGATGTTGTTCATAAACCAAAATGTTCATGAAACAAAGAGACAACATGGACAAGGAAAATTTCTCTTCTCTGCCGATGACTCTGCTTCATGTTCCACATCGCCTGTTCCTTTTATTGCCTTTTAGCTCCTCAGTCGGCGAAAACCCTCTATCTCGCCGCGCCATCCTGCGGAGCAAAATCGGGCACGCGAACACCTGGTTCATGCCTCGTTCACGCCCTATGTCTCTTTCTCCACCTCCATCGTCGTTCTCAGAATTGAAAATGTATCTCTAATAATCAATGAGAACTTGAGCGGGGCGTTCACACAATGAATGTGTCTCAGCTAGCAGCGGCTAGTTCGTTCCTCAAGCAGCATTTTGGTCATATGATAATACAGTAGCAGCCTAAAAGTTGAAAATCGGAAGGAATTTTGAGGAGTTTTGCTGGAGTCTCAATGGCTCGGTCATCAAGTATAAGGTGGTAATCTTTTTAGTCCTTTCCTGGTCTTTGGTTTACTACAGTATCAAACATGTTTGATATTATCACAAGTCTTTCAGTCTTTCCAGTGATGCAACACAATCAACAACCGATAGATGAGTTCCGACAGAACTGTGAGATGATACGACTTTTCCAAATCTTTTCAAAGTCTTCTGGTGTTAGGGTAGCTTAATGCGATTTTTGGACTTATTCATTTATTTATTTGTTCTTCAGAAATGTTGTCAGTCAACCAATAAGTCGTAAAAGTGGTCCTTTCTGAAGCTGAGTTCCAACAAAAATAAATCCCCAATCTGTCAAACCCAGGGTCAGCCTTCCCCACTGCTCCCACCTCCTCTTATTTCCTTTCCTTCCTCCCTCCTCCTCCTCCTGCTGACCTTCAGTACTCCTCGTTTATCACACAGTGTTTTCTGGCAAGACTTTTATAATTATCTGTCCTGGGTGGGGTTTTTGGGAGTTTCTAACAGAGTTCTGGGTATTCTGACGGTTTCTGTGAATTTCTTTTTGTTTTTTTACATTTCTGAATCGGGTTTTTTTTGTTGAATTTAATGGTTTACTTGCTTATTTTTGAGAATATCCTATATTACAATATTCACCAGTCTTGCAGGAGCTCACTGCTGAATGTCATCGGGTGTTCCTTACTTTGTACTTTTCAGGTACCGTAAATTCCGGACGATAAGCCACTAAATTTTTCACACACTTTGAACACTATGGCTTAAACAGCTAGCCAGTGCGGATTATATTGAGGTGCGCACAATAGTCCGGAAATTACGGTTGTTTTATTGGGACACTACAGTTTGAAGGAATTTTCTCAATTTATTTGAGGGGAATTCCTCAATTATTGTCAGGGAATTTCTCTCTGATTTTAAGGGAATTGTCAAATTTCTGGACAATTTTACGAGAAGTTGCTGACAATTTTGAGAGAATTACAGATAATTTAAAGAAAATTCTTGCTGACATTTTGGGAATTTCTAGATCATTTTGAGAAAAGTTTCAGAGGATTTCAAGTGAATTTCTAGTTAGTTCAAGAAAATACAAAAAAAAATTGCTGATATTTTTGGAATTTCGGGTTAATTTTATGGAAATTTATTGATTTGTTGTGATGGAATTTCTTGCTGATATTTTGGGAATTTTTTGATAATTTCAAGTGAATTTCCATGATATTAAGTATGTTTCTAATTGATTTTTAGTGAATTTTGGAATTCTCAGATCATTTGGAGGGAATGTCTCTGAGTCTCAATAGATGTTTCTGGATAAACCCGGGTCTTCCTCTGAACACGCCCCCCCCCCCCGCTCTGTTCTGCTCCCACTTGCTGAGTTACGTAACAGAGCGGGGACACAAAAGACGGAGGGGCCCGGGGACGCAGGGGAAGTGAAAGCGAGAACTAGTGATTCCCCTCAGTCTGATCTGTCCCCGCTGTGTGTGTGTGTGTGTGTGTGTGTGTGTGTGGTTGTGGTTATTTTTTTGAAACCCTCGTCCCCCTCCTGCAGGTGGAGAACATCCTCCTGAACGACCAGGGCAGCTACGTTCTGTGTGACTTCGGCAGCGCAACGCACAAAGTGCTGCTGCCGCACAAGGACGGGGTGACGGCCGTGGAGGACGAGATCAAGAAGTGAGTCTTTCTTAGGGACAGAGACCCAACTCTTTTGGGTTTGTGGGCTGGAATATGCCAAAATAAGTATGAAATGCAAGGTTTTAATATTAAAGAAAATAAGATGAATGAATAAGGCAATAAATAATCCAAAAATAATTGTTAAAATGGGAATTGATCAATTTAACAACATTTTGAAAAATGATAACTAGCCACTTACTATTTAAATTCATTCATGCAAAATACCAGTGTTGATTCAAGATTAATTTCTTTTGAGAACAAGTCCAAAAAAAATCAACTTCTGGAGTCAACGATCTGGTATAACAAACCAGAAAACATGATTTCACTTTTTGTTGAATTTGATTGTCCCCTTTTCATTGTCTTTCCTCCGTTTTTTTTGTTTGTTTGTTTTGCTTACATCTATCTTTTTGGAAGTTTTTAAATGTCCTCCATCCTTTTAAGCTATTTCTGTGGTCTTCAGCAGCTTTGGTAGCCATGCGTGCGCACAAGAGAGATCTGAGTTTACCTGGTGACTTCCTGTCGGTCAGTTATCCACTTCCTGTCTGACCCTCAGGTACACCACCCTCTCCTATCGAGCGCCGGAGATGATTAACCTGTACGCGGGGAAACCCATCACCACCAAGGCCGACATATGGGTAAGTGTGTATGCATGTGTGTGTGTATCCCTTCTTCTCCTTCCTGTCTCCTCGACTCACTTCCTCACCACTTTGAAAATCAATAGCTTCCGCAGGGATTTCAGTTGTAAGCAGTTTATTGCTTCAAAGATGGTACAGGTTTCAGTCTTGTTTCTCTGTCTTTATGTTATTTTTCTTTTTTTTTTTTCTTTTTCCCCGAAAAACTGTTTGAGTCACTAACCTCATTTCCATGGCAACTTTGTGGAAAAAGTTGATTAAATTTTTTTCAAAAAATGTTTAATAGTCATAAAAGCTTGTGGAAAAAGACCTGACCGTGTATATGTGTGTGCGTGCATGTGTGGGTGTTTTTGTTTTGTTTTTCTTGTTTTTTTGTGTTTGTGTGTGTGTCTCCCTACAGGCGCTCGGGTGCTTGTTGTACAAGCTGTGTTTCTTCTCGCTTCCGTTTGGGGAGAGTCAAGTCGCCATCTGCGACGGGACCTTTATCGTTCCTGATAACTCCAGGTTCTCCTTCAAGCTGCACTGCTTGATTCGTAAGTCCCTTGTCGTGTGTGTGTGTCTGACATAAGAGAACAACAACAAAAAGTTTTAAAAGTAAATACACACAGATACGAGGTAAAAAAAAAAGTGAGCGGCTGTTAAAATTAAATGGAAGTAATTCAAAATAAAAACAAGCTAAGTGTTGCAAAGGCAGCAGCAGGAAGTTGATCGGTCCAACTTCCTGTCAGCTTTTTTAGCATCCAGCTAATATCATTTTTGCATGGTCACATTTTCGGTGTAACTGAACCATGAAGATGTTCAGTACCAATCCTTGCCACTTCCACGCCTTGGTGAGGAGAGTAAGGACCATCTTTAAGTTATATTTATCAAATTTATTGGTCCTGCTGGGGTGCATTCTGCGGGTCCGGCCCGGCCCGGCCCATCCCGCTTCGTCTCCAGGGGAAGTTCCTCCATCTCCGGGGGAAGTTCCCCGCTTGTGTCACTTCCCCTCCAGGAGTTTGGAGCAACAGCAGTTTCCTCCTCATGGTATTCACTCGTCTGCAATGCCGCCCGGTGGCCAGGCTGTGGATTGCACGTTTCAGCAGCAGGAAACCACACCTGAAAAAACACCTGGTGGAAAGTCGACAAGGAGATTGTGTGTGTGTGTGTGTGTCTGTGTGTGTCTGTGTGTGTGTGTGTGTGTGTGTGTCATGAAAGGGATTTGGTTTGGATCCAGATAAAACCGTTACTGTCTGCACTCATTAAAACACAGTCTCACACACAGACAGTGGCAGAGACATGCAGACACACCAGTAAACAACCGAAACAAACACAGAATCAGGCTTAAACCGCAAAGCTCAGTCCTGACGAGCGTTGCCATGGAAACTGGCCTGAATTCTCCGATTTTTGAACCCACAAAGTCAAACAACAGACTTGATGTATTTTTTTTCTTTTTTTTTTTTCTTTTAAGGGATGACTCAGACCGCTCTCCTCCGATGTGAGAGAAAAGACCGGGGGCTGAAAGACGGCATTTTCCTCTTTCCTCTTTCCGCTTTCCGAACTTCACCTGCGGGTGGTCGGTTTCCACGGAGATGTGGTAGTTTCGGTGGAGTTAACGGTGTGTGTCCTGCAGGCTACATGCTGGAGCCGGACCAGGACAAGAGACCAGACATTTACCAAGTGTCCTACTTTGCCTTCAAGCTGGCAGGGAGGGACTGTCCCGTGCCCAACCTCTTTGTAAGAAGCTCCGCGCCCTCCCATTCTACCTGATCATCGGAGTGCGGCTCTCAACCGCTCTTTCAGTATTTTCCTCTATCTCCCGTTAGAACTCTCCCATACCCACGTCGCTGCCGGAGCCTCTGACGGCCAGCGAGGTCGCTGCCAAGAAAAGTATCACCAAAGCCAGGTACGGCTCCGCCCAGGTGCCAGAGGCTGGATACCAGGCGGGCTATTAAGTGGGAATTTCCTGGACAATTAGGCAGTGATGAAATGAAAATGTGACGGGGACTTTTCTGAAAGCTAACCATGTATGATGTGGAAAATTAACCAGGAATTATCTTGAAAATTAACCAGGAGTTACCTGGAAAATGAGTTGGAAATGGACTGAAAATCAACCAGGAATTATTCGAAAGCTAAGTGGGAATTAGATGGAAAATCAATCAGGTTTTATCTTCAATGTCATTGGGACTTATTTTGAAAATTGAGACATTTTGAGAAAGCTAACCTGGAATTATTTCTAAAATTAACCAGGAATGATCTTGAAATAAGTCAGATCATCTGGAAAATTATTAATTTACTGAAAGCTAACTGGGAATTAATCAATTGAGATAGATCTTAAAAATCTAGGAGGAATTTCCTGAAAGCGAACCGGGAATTATTTGGAAAATTAGTCAGTAATTAACTGAAAATCAACTGGGGAGTTTTCGAAAGCCAACCAGTAACTAGGTGGAATATTAATCAGAAATTAACATGAAATTCATTAAGAAATGTCTTGAAAATTGTAACATTTCTTGAAAGCTAACCAGGAATGATCTCGAAATTAGTCTGAAATCATCTGGAAAATTAGTCCGGAAATTTGCGGAAAACTAACGGGGAATTGATGAATCGGGAATTCTCTTTAAAAGTGAGGAGAAATTTTCTGAAAGCTCACCAGGAATTACTTGGAAATTGGTCAGAAGACATCTGTGAAAGTTAACTGGGAATTATCTGGAAATTTTAAGAGGAATGATCTGGAATATCACTCAGAAATGATCCTGTTCGCTATCAGTTAGACATTAGTGAAAACAAAAAAGTGTAAAGTCATCAGACCTCAAGAGGAAAGTTTCCTCAGAAATTTTTCTGAAATGCATCAAGCCTGACCTTTGACCCATGACTTCACATTTCAGGATCACAGACTCTGTGGGCCCAACAGAAACCTCCATTGCTCCCAGACAGAGGCCGAAGGCGACCAACAGCAACGTCCTGCCGCTCGCCGCCGTCACCCCCGTCAAGATGGCCGTGCCTTCTGCGCCCGTCAGTAATGGACAAAAAGGTCAGTTCGCCACTTCCTGTTTTGTTGAAGCAGAAAAAAAATTCGAATTATGATGGCGGTCCCTGGATTATATTTAAAATATTAATTCAAGACAAAGAGAGGTCATTGATAGAAGGCACGTTCGTAAAAGGAGATGATCTAAAAATTGTCCAGAAAACCAATTTGTAGAAACTAAAACTTGTAAGTTAGAGAGGCTTTCCTTGCAGTTGGCTAGACTTGTGTAAAAGGGAAACGATGAAAATCAATAAATGAGCGCTCGTGTTCTGTAACCACCATCTGTCCCGGCAGCCCACACTCCAGGCTCCGCCCCCTCCTCCATCCCTGCCCAGTCCGGCAGTCAGCAGCACCGGGTCCTGCAGCAGCTGCAGCCCGGCGACCTGCGTCTGCAGCAGCTACACCAACAGCAGCAGCAGCAGCAGGCCCTGCAGCAACAACAGGCGAATGCACAGCAACTCCAATACCTCCAGGTACACACACCGATACGCACACACAAACACACACTTCACACCTGCATGACTTCTGAAGGTGTGTGTGTGTGTGTGTGTTCCAGTACCAACAGGCAGTGCAGCAGTCCTTGCAGCAGCAGCAGATGCTGATGCAGCCCATGTACCAGCAGCAGGTGGCTCAAGTGGCGCAGGCCCAGTACGCCGCCATGGTGAGCCTCACTACCCCTGTCTGTTTGGGTCTGTCTAGCTCGGTTGCTACGGCAGGGGGACGATAACAGTTAGCATGCAAATTGGTGCTCAGAAACCTTAGTCAGAACATCGAACCAAGTGGCAGCGAAACACGTGGTGCCGCTGCGTGATGCCGCAGACGCTGCAGCCTTAAGTTGTGCTGAATGCCAGCTCTCAGGCCCCCTTCCCACCCAAAGCCCCGACCCTTGCCATTGGGGAGTGGGTCAACTCTGCTGCCGAACAGACGCTCCAACTTCCACCTAACGCCGTCCAGAGTCCAGGAACCAGCCATCGGCGCTCGCAACAACATCTGTTTTTATCTCCTGCCCAATCTGGTCCAAGCAGAGCGGGCTGTGTGTGCACATGTGCGTGCACGCATGCGTGAAGTCCAGACTGTCAAAGCGGGCAGAGGGTCTTTGCTCACCTCCCTGTGGTCTCTGACGAAGGCACCCTAAATTTTAACGACTCAGTTGGCGACCCCTGGTGGCCACAAAGGGAAGGAACGAATTAGCAGCCCCGATAGTTATTGTTTTAGTTTCTGACGAATTCAGTAATCTTACTGTTAATGGATTGGATACATAATAATCAAATACTTTCTCCTGCACCTCCTGATTATTGAAGGTGCATTTCTAACCTTTTTCATCCAAATTAATTTATTATCATCAGCTTTTATTGATTTCTAAAAATAAACATCAGGGTTTCTTGAGTGCTTTTTTTTTCTTTGCTATCTTTCCCTTTTATTTTTGTATTTAATTTATCTTGCTAAGTTTTCAAGTCATCAGTGAATTTCAAGCGGTTTCCGACCCTTTAGTAGTTTCTTAATGATGATGATAGTAATAATACTTACTGTTATTATTTGTTTTGCTAAATTGTCCATTTCCTACCCAATCATTTAATACTTTTCTGGCTGATTGATTATATAGTTCTTCATAAAAAATCAAGCAAAATATGAATACAAGAAGTTTTCGGTCTGCGACAGTAGCGGACAAATACAGTCCGTCATCACGCAGCTAGAGCAAGGCGGCTTTGTTTACATTTGCCAGGACGGCTTTTTCGCCCTTCATTGTGGCTTGCAAGGGAAATCGCACAGCGAAAATCGTGTTATGTCGGGCCGTAGGGACAGAAATCCGAACCAAGTCGAATACCTCCTGTATATATACTGAGCATTGACCATGACTCTGAGAGTTGTTTTTTTTTTTTAAGGCTTTCGTGAGCGGTAATCAGGGTTCTATTGGGGTTCTGTTGTGGTTCCTTGCAGGGTGTCAACCTGAATCCTTTAGAACCTGATTGGTTTCCTGTTGGGGCCTGATATCCTTCCTACTGTTTGACTGTCACCCTCCCCTTCCCTCCACCCACCCCCGCCCCTCCCTCCCCGTCCCTCCACCGTGTCCCCGGCCTTCCAAACCCAGCTCTGGTTTCTAACAGCATTTCATCATCTCTTGAGTCACCGCCGCGCGTCATCATGATCAAAAGTCCGTCCCTCATTCCCACCCCCCTCTTCTGCCCGGCCCCCCCTGTCCTCGCAGCTGCACCAGTACCAGCAGGCGTTCGCCCAGCAGGCGCCGCAGCAGCCCCACCCTGCCCAGCAGCATCTCCCCTACATGTCTTCCCCACTGGAGTTCCAGATGCCACTAGGCTCCTTCAACCCTGCAGCCACGCCCACTGCCACCACCCCTGGCCAGATCGGGGCGGCGTCCCCTGTGGACCCGCCGTACGCCAACCCCAGGTAACCGCTGCTCTTCTGTCTCCTGCAGCGGAGGAGGCTCGATTGCGACTTGTGGTTGCGTTGATTTTCCACACCACTGGAGGGCAGCATGGCCGTTCCGTTGAAACTGTAATTTCAACACTTTAAGTCAGCAAATACCCTAAAGTTTGTGAATACTCTCATTGTTAGCAAATACCCTGAAAGTGGATACCCATAAAGTGAGTGAATAAGATAAGATAAGATAAGAACAACTTTATTTATCCCGAAGGAAATTGTTGTGCCAGAGTTTCAAGTAAAACATAACAATAATAGATAATAGCAGGAAGGAGGGAGAATAAGAAATACAATAAAATATAAAGTGTCAAAGTTAAGGCTATCAAGTGTTTTAAAGTCTTTAAAAGTACAAAGATTTGAATATTCCCTTCGGCTGAAGGAAGAGGACTTAAAAAGTCTTGATAGGTAGAAAAGACCTGGAAATGTAGGAAATGTCCTTATAGTCAGTGGCTACCTGCATTGTCGGCCAGTACCCTTAAAGTCAGCAGCTATCCTCAATGTCCGATAATACCCTTGAAAAAAAGGACACTATCAATGTCAGCCAATACCCACAAGTCAGCATATACCCTTATAGTCAACAAATACCCTTAAATCAACTGACATAAACTTTTTTTGCATAATTTCTAAAACTAATCAGACAATATCTGTCCTGTGCACCTGTGCTAGTGTCACAGTTCTCCGGCTGTCAGGATATATTGTGTATATAATGTTCATGCTTGTCCTCTGGATTTCTGCTACCGACCATCATGTGTTGACACAAAACCTGACAGCATTGCCTCCGCGCCGCTGTTTTTTGTTTGCGCTCTGGCAGCCGAACCCCGCTGCTGGCCTCGGACGGGACCACGCCCCCCCCACAGAACAGCAACCCCCCTGACATGTCGCGCTGGAACCCCTTCGGCGAGGACAACTTCTCCAAGCTGACGGAGGAGGAGCTGATCGACCGCGAGTTCGACCTGCTGCGAGCAAGCAAGTTCAGCTTTCTCTTTCGAAAGATTGAGCGGAGTAGCAACAGCGGTCTTAGACGTGTCTGCCACACGGCAACAGTGGATTTAATGTTTTAAGTACCTGTTGGGTTTCGAATGAGATTAGCAATGAGTATCTAAACATTACCTCTCTGAGACAGTCTGATGGTTGTCATACTGATGCTTATCTTTAACCTCCTAGTTGTCGCTGCCTCAAAGTGGCAAGACAGAAGCGCAACAGAACTCCTGAGTGTCCGACTTCATGGGGTTTCCAGTCATAGTAACCAGAGTGTCCCTGTCCCTCCCCCCCACAGAGAAGCCGGTGGAGAGGACGCCCAGCGTGGAAGCCCCCGCCCCCCTCCCTGCTGCCAAGCCCCTTCCCCCCGAGGACCTGTTCGGCTCGGTGCCATTCGTGGCCAGCGCAGGCAAGTCGCTACCGTGACGACCAAGTACTGTGGAGCTGCACCCCCTACCCCACACTCACATGTTTGCCCCCCCCCCCACCACCACAACAACGGCCGAGACCACTGCCGCGGCGTGTAAACCAACCAATGAGCAGTCAGATACCCCCCCCCCCCCCCTTTGGTTTGTTTTGGTTCTCGACTCGGTGTCACAGGAGACTAAAATCGGTTAAAATAGTTTATCCCAGACTGTCGGACACCGTCTCTCTGCCTGTGTGTTAACAAAAAAAAAACCAACAAAAAATAACTTATGCAAATCAACAGGTGGGGGGGCTATGACGGGGAGCCGACCCCCCCCAAAAACACACACACACACACACACACACACACCCCTGAGAATGTAACCTCTATTAGGTAATTTGTCTGAGGGGTGAAAAACTTCCAGCTCACTGTGTTCCACGACCAGAGGCCGCCGGTTCCACCGCCATGCTAAAGCAATACCGACCACGTGACGCCGTCTGACGGGGGGAGAGGGGCTGAGTGACGTACATCTTTCTCGCGTGTGTTCTAAGGCTGAGTCGCGCAGAAATGTGGCATCAATGAAGGCAAACGACAAGGGTTCCGGCTGGGTTTCACACCACTCACATCTGATTCTGATGGAGAAGCTCTGACCGAAAGACTCGAAAAGCCCACGGTCTTGTTTCCGGAGTTAATCGGGCACGATATTGTTTGTTCAGATATGTTCACGACTGGTCTGATGTTAACCCAGGTTTTTTTTTTTTCCTCCTTGTTTAAAAACAAGGGTGAATTTCCGCTACGTTAGCATTAGCTCCCCAGTCCTTATTCATACAGGAATTAAATGCCATGCTAACACTAGCTGAAGAGACTTCTCTGGATGATAGCAAGTTGCTATCAGCTATGTTAGCATCTCTGTCTTTCCTTTATGGTGGGACTACTCACATTTGCAGTTATTGAATTATGGTAATGGTGGTGTTGTTTATGGTCGTAAATCACTCAAACTCTCAGCTACATCACACATGCTCAAAGGATTACGGTGATTAAACGTGTCTCTCCGCGGGCGGAAATTCACCATAATCCAGGTCTGTATACCTACAGCAAAGATAGCGTGTGAATGTTGACATCAATCTTCGTGAAATTACAAAACTTTTCAAAACAAAAAAACCTTGTTTGGTGTGAAACTACTTCCAGCGTGTGAACTGAGACTTCGGGACCCTTTGTTTTGGCCTGAGGTGCTCTAGTGTGACTTCTCGTGGCAGTGAGTGCTTTCCGTTATATTTGTTTTACAATCAACAGGCCACCTAATTAAGACAACCTCAGGTTGTCTTCAATTTTCAATCACTTGTGAGACGGAGAAATTCATGAAACTTAAAAAGCTTTCTTAACCTGGACCGCATGAGACGTGAGTTCATGTTACGCATTTTTATTGTTCTCATGGTATTTTTTGTAAGTTAGAACCGACTGAATATATATATACGGTCTTAGAGCATGAAGCACAAAAGATATCCTCGTATGGGGACGGTGACCGACTGTTAAGGTAAAAGTGGAAGTAGTGGCATAGCAGTTGTGACTAGCAATCGCACGGCAAAGTACGAAGCACATGTTTTAGCACAATTGGACATAGCATTAGCAATTGGAGACCACATGTGCTGGTACTGGTGTTCGTACCAAGGTAAAAGACTGCTAACTCAGTTAAAAGTACTATAACAAAGAGAGTAATCCCAGTGTCCCCATACGACGAAATTCTTTTTTTGTCTTTTTTTTTTTTTTTGCAAAAACCAAAATAGTAGGTCAGCTGGAGGTGATAGAATAAGTGTACAGTGTAGAGAACTGCTTCAAAGTTGATGTCCTCATATGAGGACCCCAGATCGTTGAGAGACTTTCCTGCTCCGGTATCGAATTTTCAGTTTCACGGTAGTTTGTTGACATCGGGAGGTCGCTAATGGGATCCCTCTGGTCTTTGGAGTTTGTTTTTTGTTTTCCTTATAAATGGTCCGGTCCAAACATCACTCAGCCCCGGTACTACTTCTAAACTCTTATTGGGACAGATACACATTGAAGAAAAAAAAAAATTAAATGACGCTTCCAAATTGGCGGCTCTGGGCCGTTTGTTTACAGCAGAAATAGCGGACACCCCTATTGGAACTGCAAATGGAAAAAAAAAACACCCAAAAGCTACTCCTTCATCTTCCTCATCTTTCCTCTGTCCTCCCCGTCAAGACGGTGTTGTCCCGATGTTTGTTGTGGATATGTGCACTTTACCGCTGAGGTTGATGCTCCTAACCGAGAGGACCGAGACTAACCGCATGTAGTTTTAACCCCTGATGCCCGTTATAGCCTCAGTATGTATGAAAATGCAGTATTTCTTATAACGTAAAGTAAAAACAAATATTGGTGGCAGCAATAAGCTTCTGTGCCTCTACACGTTCCCGCTCGGCAAATGTGAACCCGTCCCCACGTTTCAATAGGCGACGTAGAGACGTCATTTGTAACTGATAGGATAGATTTAGCGATAAGCAGTTTCAACGGTAACTTCCATATTCCCATGTCCTTTGGATTCCATGACTCTTAAAAGACTTTAAAAGAGTAGAATATGGTACCATCCCCTCCTTCCCCCTTGTGCCGTCTTGTCCCGTTGGAGTTTGTTGGGGGAAATGAGAGGAAACAAACCAGCCAACGGCTCATTCGCCCTGAATTGGAACGTCAAAAATCATCTGGATCTGTTTAGGTCTCATTCCCGCTGCATGAGAATAAACCATCGCCAGCTAATTTCCTGCTACGAATCGGTTTTTTCCTGCGTACACATGAGCTGTCTACGACTCAAAATTAGCCAACCGGCAAAAAGGCATATTTGTAGGCTTTGATTTTGATCTGCATGTGCACGTGGACATTGAGGGTTCTGAAAAGGGTCAGAGGCTTAAATTTTCCAGCGGGATTCTAATTCCCATATCTTCTCTAATTTCTCATATTCCCATAGTTTAGCCTCTATTTTATTATGTTGCCAGCACTAGCTTGCTAAGCTAAGTAGGCTGCAAGCTCTGCTCCTCTCTTAGCCACGAGGAATCTAACAGTACTAATGTCTGCATCTTTTGCTACATATACTCGTATTTTGGTGAGGTGTTTAGAGAATAGGCATGACCCCAAATGTGTCTCTCCACTGTCTCTCACTCGCCTACTTGAGAAACTGGTTATGCTTATTGATAAGCTGTAACGCTTTAACTATCAGGTAAATTCTTGCTTAGCAAATAATGGAAATGTTAATCCCCCAAAAAATTGAAGATCAACAAAAAGGGATGAAATCTTTCACTGCTAGACTATGTTGTCATCTTGTACCAATTCTGTTATGACAGACAGCTCATATCTTTTATACGATATTAGCTACAGTAGAGTTAGCTTGTTAGCCTACCTTGTAGAAGGTGTATCCATCCAATAATATATTAGCTCCTGATTTCAGCTTCAGTCAGAGATTAGACTCCATACTGGAGATCCCCCGGTGGCAGAAATGACAAACAGCGCATTTAAGAACAGAGGCCTCAACAGAATTCAGCGTCAATATCAGTCCAGTTGCCAACGGTTAACAGTAACTGCACCTTTTTGGAAATCATGGTTTTAGGGATCAAAATACAATAACTTGTTTTTCGTGCATGTCATTCTTCCATTTGGAGTTACGAAGTGCCTTTGTGCAACTTTGGATTCGACTGACCGTCCGGTAATCACCAGCGAGGTAGAACATTGTCCGTTGTCAAAATATCAGTTTATGGATCTACTTTGTGAGTCGGACGGGAACGTTTGTGCCAACTGATAATTTGTTGCGTCCCTGGTCATGTCGTCATACACGATTTGGTTTTTTGCTGTTTTGTCGTAACAAGATGTTGAAGACGGGGCCGGTGTTCCGGGCTGAGGAGAGGTGTTTCGCTAGTTCACCTAGAAAGACTAAATTGTTTCCTGATGCTCCTGGCTGGAGGGGGCATTTTCATTTTTTTATTTTTTTTGAGTCCCTTTCGAGCAACTCCTAGCTTCTTCCACTTTGAGGAAAAACACTTTCTTACTGACTCACTAAAAGGTTAGCACCTTTTTGGATGCCTCAACGTGGGTACAAACAGACCTCAAGTTTTGGAGCACAGGCTAAATTAGCATGGCGGGCCAAATTGTGCTTTGTTAGCAAGGTTCTTGGATCATGCTAAGCTCCTGCAAATAAGGATATGACATCTCGCCAATGTTTACTGTCTGTCCAGGCCTCTTCAGTGCCATTCGATTCTGATTGGTCGATACTTCTCCTAGACTTTGAAGTCGTGATGTTAGGGGTCGGGGTTCAAACTGAGTGCCGGTCCGTTTGGAGACCTGGTTTTGGGCGAACCAGCTCCGGAGGTTGGTGAAACCCACTCGGGGCTCCGGCCCCCTCTCTGAACAATGTGAAAGCTGGTCTTGTGATGCCATGTTTGAAAATCATGCCGTACAGTTGTTGTTGTTTTTTTTTATTATTCTTTAATGTCTTAAAGGGACATGCCAACATTTCTGGGAACTTTGTTTTTTTTTTTTGAAAAGTAATAAGAGGAGAAAAAGTAATAAGAGGAGACGGAAGATGGCATGTGACAAAGACTGGTCTTCTGCAAGTCAGTTTTGCATAATTAGTGGCAACAAGTGGGATTACTAGCTACAGAGGCAAAGTTCTTCTGTTGCGAAATGCTGTGATACATAGTGAGTGACTGTACATAGTGAGACGCACAAATTTCATTTCACCAAAAAGAAATGACCAAAACCACTGGAAAGAAAAGTAAAATAAATTCCCAGAAATTCACAGAAAAACTGTTCTCTAGATGTGAAGAATTTCTGAATCTGCAATAGATTAATTGAAAATTAGTAAAGAATTCATCGATAATACTGAAATAACCATTGTAAAGTAGCTGAAAATAATAATTCACTTAGAGTAAGGATTGTATTCCGCGCAGTGATTGGTCAGTCGCTGGCTCCGCCCCTACTGTCATTCCAAACCCGTCCCAGGCAAACAGCGAAGGTCCCAGAAACGGGACGTGTGGTGTCCCTTTAGTTGGCGCGGCCCCTGCTGGGCCGTACCATCCATTGCTCCGCCTCCCAGCAGCCATATTTTCTTTTCTCGCACCCGCCGATTAATATGCTTAGACCCAGGTAAGTTCATGCCGCTCCATCCTTCCATGTTTAATGCCCTCGCTTGTAGGGTTCTCTGTTTTTTTGTTTTTTTGTATTCGCCTTTTTGGTTACTGTGTTGTGACAAGCATCCGTTTGTGTAGCCGCTCTGCCATCTTCCTCACTTTTTGATTTGGTCACGTAGCAAGACAGCCATACTCAGAAACATCTTGTTCGCCTGTAGGTGGCGCCCTTTTGCCCGCCACTCAAACCGACGGTGGGAGGGGCCATCAGAGCCTCCGCCTTCACTTCTCTCTATGCGTGACGGAACGCTGAGCCAAGTGTCTTTGTATATTGTTTACATTTGCTTTGTTTTTTTTTTTTCTATCTTTTTATTTTGTTTCGAGTGTCAGGTTTTTTGGTCTTAAGCAGAGACAGGAAGGATGGGGGGGTCAAACAGCTACTTTAAAAAAAAAAAAAACATCAAATCTTTTTGAGCTTTTTATCCTGTTCTAACAGATCTTGCTAATTTCTTTAAGGCATTTAAAAAACAAATAGTTCAGGTGATTTCAATTTCAACTGTGTTTTTTTTTTTATAGAAATCAATTAATGTTAATCAAAATTTGTTTTACTGTTTTGGGTTGGTGAAGGTCCCCCCACCTTATTATTTAAGGTTTTTAATTTATTTCTTTTGTTTTCTTAGTTTAATGTAAGGATTTTTTTTTAACCTTTTTTTTTCAAATTATCTTTTTGAGAAAAAAAATCAAAATTTATGGTTAATCAAAATCTGTTGATAAACCATCACCTTATTAATACTATTATTATTGAAGGTTTATTATTTGAAGGTTTAAAAAAAATGAGTATCTACTCCAAATGCTTTTTTTTTTTCAATATTCTAATTTTTTTATTTTTTTATTTTTTTTATTTTTATCGATTCCATCATAATCAAAAATTTCCCAGCTCTTAAAGTTCTCAGCTTCTCAATTTTTTTGTCATTTTAAATTGTTAACAATTTATTGTTAAAAGCTGCTAAGTGGATCTGCAGACTCCCACTCCCTCCGGGGTCGTTTTTCAATCGCGGACCGTCCCTCGTCCCGAGGCGGAAGTAGTATTTGAAGTACCCCTGCGAAAGAGGAGCAGCTCGTCAGACCTCCCGGTACCTCCTACAGGAGCCAACAGGAGCTGGAGGTCGACAGCTGCCTCCTCTTCTGCACCGTTTGTTTTTTGCTTTCACCTCCCATAATAATCCTCCTCTGTCTCTGCATCGCCTCTGTACGCGGCTCTGTATCCAACTGTGAGTGTGAATGTACCTCTTTATAGAATGTTACTGAGAAATAAACAAAAACCTGGAACAACTTTAACACCTGGCTTCCTTTTTTAAAGTATTCCACCAAGTATTTAAAATACTTGGCGTCTCTCTCTTTCTCTCTCTCTAGCTCTCTCTCTCTCTCTCTCTCTCTCTCTCTCTCTCTCTCTCTCTCTCTCTCGCTCTCTCTTTTTCTCTCCATCCTTCTTCTTTGAGCAAGATGTTCCTGATGTGGCTGTCTTTGGGTCAAAACTGCAGAATAAAAAAAAAAGTAAAAAAAACCTTCCAATACAAAAGAGTTGATGAAACATTTCACTGATATCAAGTGATAGTGCTCAAAATTTTAATCCCAAATATTTTCTCTTTATTTTTTTAGTATTATTACTCTGCATCAAAATACTTATTTTGGTGGGGGGATGGATGTTGAATTTTCAGACTGAGTTGTGTTTCTTTGAACAGAAGCCGGCGTCTGTGAGGTGAAAAAAGAAGAAACCAACTAGTTTGTTGCTTGCCTTATTTTTATACCTAAATAACACATTTCCATGACTTTTTTTTTTAGGATTAAATTTGAATAAAATGAATGAGCATCTGGTTGGAGTTATATTGAATTGGCTAGGAGCTGCTTGAAATCACAAAGGTTCTGTCGAATGTCAAATATAAAAAAAATAACCTACATTTGAATGATATTCATAAAGAAATCACCTGAAACCAGCATAAATTCACTGAAAAATCATCTTAAAATACACCGGTGATGTAATCACATCCGTGTTTACAAGTAGTATTTACAATTTCAATTTTAATCATACTCTTTAGAAGTTAAATTTTGTAAATCTTTATAGGACTCTGAGAAACTGGCTCTCCAAGAGCTACTTTTTCATTGTGTAAAAGGTTTTAATTTTTCATCTTTTTCAAAGATCCAGTCTGAAGGAGAATGGATTGTAATTTTTGACCACAGACTGAAATTTCACATGGTTTTTAAAAAAATAAATGCTATATATTGACTGATTGATGGGTCGATTTGACAAATAACGTCTCCGATTGAGCCTGTGCAGCTCGTCCAGGTCAAACCGTAAAAGCCCCTTCGACTGACTGCCCTCCAGTGGCCGCAGCCAGAAACACACCAAAGTTTACTTTTAACGCCTGACCTGAAATGGAGACATGTACATGTGGAGCTATTTCTTTAGAGAAAACATCATTTTCAAGGCATAATTTAAAAAAAAACATTAAAAAAGTGTAAATATATATACTAGTAATAGAAATAATGGTACTACAACATTTGCAAGTGATAATTGTTTTGAATGCACAATATTGTACATTTTTTATTATATAATACATATTTCATAATATGTGGATATTTCATTGATTTAACATTTTTTCATGTTTAATTTCAAGTCAATGTAGAACATGATGTAAACAGGTTTTATAAACAAAAATTAGTTTTGAAAAACAAACAAAAAAGCAGAAGAAATTCTTCCCAAGTGTGAAGAGTGACAGTTTAGTTGAAAAAATAGCGTTCAAAAAAAAAAGAAAAGGAAGTCTGGAGTCGTGTTGCCATAGAGACATAGGATCCATGACTGGTTCTTTGGTTGGAGTCAGCCAGCCCATTCCGTTTCCAGGGATGCGATCCGGCAGCTGAACCCTGCCTGCTATGCGGTCGTGCTCTGGTCATGACCCGGAGGTCGTCGCCGTGGAAATGGAGAGGTAAACAAAGATGACCCGACTGACCCGAGGCCTCTGTGTGTTCCTCCAGGAGGGGCCGACGCTGAGGCGCCGGAGCAAGACGGCGCCGCCCCCGCCGAGGCCTCCTGCCCGCCGCCGCCGCCCAAGGGTTCCAAGTCAGGCCGCAGGACCACAAAGACGGGCGACGACTCGGACAGCGATTTCGAGTCGGACCCGCCGTCGCCGAAGAGCAGTGAGGATGAGGAGGCGGAGGAAGAGGAGGGCCTGAACAGTGAGCACGGCGACGACACCGAGCCGGAGAACCTCGGCCAGCGTCCGCTGCTCATGGACTCTGAGGATGACGACGAATCGGAGGAGGACTGTGAGACGGGCAGGGTCAAAGGTCGCGGCAGAAAGGGTGCCGCAGTAACGGGGGCCGGCCCCAAGGCTCAGCCCGAGCCGGCAGCTACGCCGACACCCACTGACCGCCCCGCAGTGTCGTCGTCCTCGTCCTCGGTGGACGTCTTCGGCGCCGTCCCCTTCCTGGGCGGGGACTCGCCGGTTGGCCCAGAGCCCACTGACATATTCGCCAAGGCGCCGTTTCGGCAGGCGAGCCAGGAACAAATGGCCACCGACGACTTTGACGTTTTCACCAAAGCCCCGTTCAGCCGCAACCTGTCCCGCTCGGGGAAGAGCGTCAGCGGGGAGGAGCCGACGCCCCCAGTCTCCCCCGAGAGCGTGGACGTCTTCGGCTTCTCCCCCTTCCAGCCAGGCGGCGCCGGCCCGCCGCCGACCACGTCGCGGAGCGCCGAGGACATCTTCAGGCCCCCATCGGAGTCACCCAGCCCGCAGCAGATGCGGTTGAAGCAGCGCAGCCTACAGAAACTATCCTCCCGGCAGAGGAAGGGGCGGCAGGACGCCGCGGTCGCCCCTGGCAATAGCAAGCGTCACCATGGCACACCAACAGGGGGGCGCAAGGCAGGCAAGCCCGCCTTCCGCACGCCAGAGCGAGTCCGTCGCCACAAAAAGGCAGGTCGGCGGGACTCGCAGAGCAGCAACGAGTTCCTGAGCGACTCCAAGGAGAACATGGGCGTGGACATCAAGATGGCAGAGGGGAAGGAGAAGGCCGACGAGCCGCCGCTCGACCCCTTCGGCGCCAAACCCTTCCACCCACCTGACGGCGGCGTCCACCCGGAGAACAAGACAGACGACTTCGGCGCCGTTCCCTTCACGGAACTAGTGATCCAGAGCGGGACGCCGCCGCCGGAGCTCGACCCCTTCGGGGCGGCGCCATTTCCCTCCAAGCAGTGACTCCGCCCCCTGAACCCAGGTGGGACCTCCTCAGACTGGACCTGGTAACCTGTGGAAGGAGACGTGCAGATCTGCTGCTCCTCCTCCCTGCTGGAGCCTCCTGATGCTGCATCCTGACCTTGTGAAATGTTTTGAAAGAACCCGTACAAACTCAGAGACGCTGAGCCCTGATGATGATGATGATGATAAAGATGATGAAGACCCGGCGGGTCGAAGCTCTGCCTTCCTGTCTGTTGCACCAAGAAGCCTTAACCCGAGCGGAGAACCTCCGACTTTGGACTTTGGACCTGAACCACTGAGCGCGGGGCGTCGGGGTCACGTGACCCGAAGAACGGGAAGGAACCGACGCCTACACTTCCTGAATCCCAGCCGAGCCCACGGCCTCCACCCCTCTTTTTATATTTCCTCCCTCCCTTCCTCTCTTCTCCCCCCCAACACCTGCTACTCATCCTCTCCCCCGATCCCCTGGTGATCCTCCCGTCCTCTCTGCTCCTCCTCCTCCTCCTCCCAGTCAGCGTTGTATTTAAGTTTCCAACCTGTTGGACATTTGGAGGAAAATAAAATGTCAGATTTGAGATTCTGTTTTGATTCATTTTCGTCTTTTTTTTCTCGAAAGAGATCCAGGAGATGGAGGCTCCATTTCAAAGTGGTGGACTCTCCATCTCCTGGAATTTCTGTTCAGGAGATGTTATCCTGTACTCAAAAAAAAGAAATCTTGAAAAGGCTCCTCCTGAAAAATTAAATTTTAAACAATCGATGCGTAGACTTTAAATCATTTGATAAAAAAATATCTTTAGATGAACAGTAAACAACAAAAGAAAATGTACTTGTAAATGAAAAGTAAAAAAAAGTGGATGCGGGTCAAAGGTCAAAAAAGAACATAAAGGTTAGTTCTTAATTAAGAGAAAAATTGGCCAAAAGTCAGGAAAACCTTTGAAAATGATGCAAGTTGAATGAAATATATATATATTGCATATATATAGCATAAATATATATATATATATTTATATATATATATATTATACACACACAGTGGGGTAAAAAGGATTTAGTTAGCCACATCATAGGAACACTTAAACTAAGAGAGACATAGTTGTGTATATACATATATGTGTGTGTGTGTGTGTATAAATAAATATATATATATATATATATATGTTAGTACATGTGTGTATGTATGTGTGTATATATACATGTGTATATATACGTTAGCATATGTATGTTTGTATATATATGTGCATGCATGTATTTATATGAGTGTGTATATATATATATGTATATGTATTATATGTGTGTGTGTGTGTGTGTGCATGGTTCTTTTATTTTTGTGATGAGGGTAAAAAATAGAGGCAAATGGACAGACGTGATGAACATGACTGCCTCTACTTGACGTTTCTTTTGGCTAGCATATAATACTTGTCGTCTGAAATCCATGAAGAAGAACACACGCCCCCTTCAGTGAGGCAGAGGTATTTGCTGCCTCCCTTCCTGCTTTTCCACCGCAGCATTTTATCGGATGAGCAAGACTAATATGTTCTAGACATACGTGAAATATATGACTTGGACTATTTCCTATCTGCGCTTTGTCCTACTCCAGCTGATCGCTAGCTTGGTCTTCCTCCTGCGCACTAAAATAGTTAGTCGTCCTCTACGATGTTGGAATTGAACAGCCTTAGAATTCATTGTACTTTCATTTGTTCGGATATGAAAAGGTTAAATGGTTTGGTGACATGAAGTTTATTAGCCCCTCAAATATTGTCATTGCACCTGTCACAGGTACAGAGCAACAAAACAGATTTCAGCTTTCAGTCTGTCTGAGAGACATGCAAAGACGTAACAGGGGAGAACAGGAGCATTGGATACAAACTTAGGTGAAAAGGGGATGGGGGAGAAGGGAAAAAAAACAGGGCTCCTGTTTGGATGGGATTAGTAACAAAGCAAGCCATGCATGCACATATAAACACACACGTATATAGGACAGTCTCTACATGTATACACACATACATGCGCATTCATAGATACACACATAGGATAGATCTAGAAAAAGCATTTGACAGGGTGCCGAGAGAGCAATTCTGGAGTGGCAGAGAAATATGTTAGACTGGTGCAGGACATGTATGCTCGCTGTGAGACAGTGGTGAGGTGTGCTTTAGGTGTAAGAGTGAAGTTCAAGGTGGAGGTAGGACTCCATCAGGGATCAGCTCTGAGCCCCTTCTTGTTTGCATTGGTGATGGACAGGCTGACAGATGAGGTTACATATATACATATGGCTTCTTGAGAACTTGGAGTCCCGGTAGCACCGACTGTCAGTCTCGCACGCTAACCCCCATCTACTGTCCAGCTTTGGCAGGCAGGTGCAGTTGCTTCACCCCTTCCAGCAGCAGTTTGATGATGGGTCCAGGGCCCGGATCCTCCGGTTATGCCAGTTCCAGCAGAAGAAGACCAGGATAGCACAGATATGTGTGTGTTGGTTCATTGGAAAATTGTGGATGGGGGTCCTGTCTTCACCTTCTCCGTCCATCACCCTCTGCAGTTCCTGGAGTCCTCCACCAACATGTTCCTGGCATCTCGGCAGCAGAACCCGGGACCCGCAAACTCAGGTTGGGGGAGGGGTGTGTGTGTGCGTTATTTTATTTGACAATGGGGGGGTTCACAGGAGAACAGCTTCAACTTTCAGAACATTGTGGAGAAACTTCTAAGCTTGCAGCCCTGAAAAAATATGACCCACATTGTACATTAAAATGTTAATTTATTTTTTACTTTATTATTTAAAAGTGTATTAATCACTAAAAATATCTGTTTTTTTAAGATTTTTATTTTATTTATACTATATCATTACTAATTATTTGTTATTTAATCATTAATGAATGTATTTTTCATTGTATTTCTTGCTCCTCTGCAGGCAAATTAAACCTTGCACATATATCATGAAGCATGTGATGTATATATATATATGTATGTGTGTGTGTTTGTGTTTTTGTGTATCATGTGTATATATGTGTATTACAGACATGTATATATGTGCATGTATGTACATGTACATATGTATGTATATATATATATATATATATATATGAGTGTGTGTGTGTGTGTGTGTATATATGCATACATAAGAATGTATATAGATACATATATGTGTGTATATACAGTGCATATTGATAAATATGTATATATACTTGTGTTTTTATTTATATGTATGTACGTTTATATATGTGTGTGTGTATATATATGTATATATATACATATATGTATGTGTGTGTGTGTGTGTGTATATATATATATGTGTGTGTATATATATATATATAAGGAATCGGAATGTGCACTGCAAGTCTCTATGTATTTTACGTTATCGAAAATCAAAGAAATGTAACCTAGTGTTATTTGGGGGATTTAAGTCACTGGAAAGTAACATTTCTGTCCTGAGTTTCTGCAGGACTCCATCCTGGACGTCAAGGTTCCTCAGCTCAGGGGTCCGGGGGAGCCGTGCTCCTCCAACGGAGGAGTTCCCCTTCACCTTCCTCATCATCCTGCGTGTAGTCAACGCCTTGCCAGAGACACTGAGTGACGCGCTCCGCCAGTGATTCGAGCTCATTGCTGCTGACAACCAGTAGGCCCCGACCACAAGCCATCAGGCGGCGACCAACAGCACAGCGCCACTCTGGCGCTAGCCTCGCTAGCGAAGAGAGGGAGGTGGTCTTCGGCTGTACATGTGGCTTTATTTTCTTATCTTTACTGTAACTAGTGGAGCCAATCCTTGAGCTCGATAGCGACCCTTGACCTTTTCTGGTTTTTTTTGTAAAGCAGGATCGGTTTGGACTTGAAGGCCTGGCAGGAAGTGACTGACAATTGACGGGATTTCTGATGTGTGTGTGTGTGTGAGAGAGAGAGAGAGAGAGAGAGAGAGAGAGATAGAGAGAGAGAGACAGAGAGAGAGCGAGAGGACCAGCTCAGTGGTGTAATTAAAATACCTCTGTCTGCCTCAAACATGCATCCATGTTTCTTTTTTTTAGGGGGGGGTCACATCCCCCAAATGACCAGTTTCTTGCCGTCTCGTCGCAGATCATCCTGACAATCAACACTTTGCAAGAATATTATAAATATTGTACAATCAGTAAACGTGTACGGTATTTCTGTGTGTATATATGTGTGTGTATACATACATACATACATATATACATATATATATATATATATGTGTGTGTGTGTGATCTATATATGTATGTATATATGTATATATTCATATATGTGTTTGTGTATAAATGTATATGTATATATACATATATGTATATGTATCTGTATGTATATATATTTGCATGTATGAATGTGTGTGTATTTATCTTTGTAAACTGTGTGTATGTATATAAATATAGATGTGTTTGTATGTAGACATACATACGTGATAGTGTATGTATGTACAGATGTATGTACATACATACATACACGTGTATGTATGTATTGTAAATATATACACACACTTGAATGTATGTGTATCAAATAACATGTTTATATATTTCTGTTTATATGTTTACACATACATAATGTGTGTGATTATATATTTGTGTATGTATGTACATGTACACACTTATGTATATATATTATGTATATACATACATCCGTGTGCATATGTTCATATACATCTGCATAAATATATAATCACACTTACATGTATATGTATGTATGTATGTATACATACACAAATATATATATATACATGGTTATTATTCCATCCTGTAATACAGAATCTTGGACACTTGTGTTAGTTTCTGGGGTCATGGGGGGTTTTGAGCTTTTCAACATCAGACCCCCTCACCCAGGAGACCAGAATGGGAGTGATCAGCTCCCGCTCTGTATCCAAGAAGCGCTCATCCACTCCTTGTCCCTCTGTATCCACAGGTATTGTAAGGCTCTCTCAGAAGCGTCTGAAGCTGTCTTGATGGCTCTCCTCTTGCGTGCACTTGTGATGGCCAGGAGACTGAAGGCCTTGCAGAGTGACCTCCTTGCAAAGCCTCTTCCCTTGACCACAACGGGCAGGCATTGTGCATGCCACCCCTGTCTGCGGCAATCCTTCACTAGCTCTGCGTGCTTCTCCTGCTGGCTCCCTCCATTCTCTCCTCCCATGGCACTGTCAGCTCCAACATGATTATCCTTTTCTTGAGTTGGTGCCGCTCAGATGTAATTGTGCCAGAGGTGAATCTCAGGTAAAAGCTGTAATAATAATCCATGATGAGGTTTTTCGTGTTGAGGTGGTGCGTCTGCAATGCCACCTTCACTAGCTTGTGGGGTTTTCAGCCAGATGCATTGGCGAGGTCCAGCTAAAGCAGGAGTAGGTTTCCTTTCCCACCGGGAGCCTGTTAAAGGCACCCTGGTACTCCTCGGATCCCTCCCTTATACTCAGAGGGGTCGATGTATTTGTTCTTTAGGAGGTAGTCTGGCAGCCGGGGGGAAAGGACACTGAAAAATTAAGCAGTAGGATGGTCCTATATCCCTCAATTGAGGTTGACTTCTCTTCCTTGGGAACCCACACCCCTTCCGCTGATATCATTTGCTGGGCGACCTTCGCCCATCCACCAGATCACCCTTAAGGTCTTCCACAGACAGTGCAGGAGTTTGGGGCACCTCTTGTGCACCAGGTAAGGTACATACATACATGCCTCCATACATATATACATACATATAAGCATGTATCCACAAATACATAAATACACACATGCAGATGTACAAATATTCATACATTCATACACACATCCATAAAGACACACATGTATAAACTCATACAGACGCACATGCACACACAAATACATACAAATATTCATTAGTACATGTATACACATACGTAGGTACATACATACATACACATTTACATCTTATACATAGTAATTTCCGAAGACACATACAAACATATTTAAACATACATAAATAAATACACACACAAAAAATATACATAATTGCATACTCACACGCACACCCATACAGACATATGAGACATGCAAAAATATATACAGTACATACATTTAGACACATACATACATATTTGCATACACATACATAAACACATGCAAATGTACATACACATTCACAAAAACACCTACATACATACATATACACATAAATATGTACAAACATTGACACACACACATATATGTATACATACATATATGCATACACAAATATGCACATGAATAATCACATACATGTATACACACATACATACAATCACCTTGAAATTTGGTCAATATTGTGAAGTTCTGTTTTAATTTTAAAACCATCAAACAAGATTTAAGTGCTAAACTAAACGATGTATTGTTATTGATCAGACAGGAGAAAATGCTGTTTTTGTTTAATTCGTTCCGACAGGCAGGCAGCCCAACTTACCGTTCATTTAGGACCATCATAACTACTGGTTCAGTCATAGCTACATACATATTTCCTGAGTTTCTAAGAAACAAAAATAATGTGTTTTTTCTTCAACTATGACCATAACTTTTACCACATTTTATTTGTTCCTACAGCAATATTTGCAAAAAGTGTTAATAAGTTATACCTTTTATTTATTGTTCAAAAGTGATTGAGCGGAACAGTTGCATTGTTACTATTAATGAGCTCAATATCTGCATTTTCTGTTTCACTTTTGAATCTAAACATACAAAGATAATTCAGCACAGGAAATGACGTCATACCTTTATGTTTTTTTCTGACCGATGTTATAAATTAGGGGGCGTGGCCAATGAGCAGACCGGAAGTGGAGCCAAGTGAGCTAGCAGCAGCAATGGAGTATGACACCGACTCCGTGAGACAAACAAATTTAAACGTTTTTCCTGATGCTATGGCTACAATTCGATGAAAGAGTATACAAATCAAACTCCTCAGAAAGAGGCAGTAAAATTTGCAACCGTAATTTTGTTTCATTTAAAGGTGAGACGTCGGCGGGCAGCAGGTATGAGGCTAGTAGCATTAGCATCGAGTTTCTTTGCTATCTCTGGTCAGTGCAGGACAGACTTGTTGACGTTTAATTCTAACGTGCTCGATTACAATCGAATGTAAATGCTGCAATTGCTGAAGTTACGCTGTGGAGCAGTCCGTAGCCAAAACCTCTCCGAAGTATTAGCATGTTAGTCTGCATTTTGACAGTAAAATCCCAGATTACATTGTGATGTGTAGTGGGACCAGGGAACAAGCAGAGGTGTGAAGGTTTGCTGCTTAAGACAGAATACACGTGTGTGAAAGACAGTGAGAAGGTGGATTTGAAGTACATTTGTCAACAGTGCAGAGCAATGGAGGGTTTGGAAGAGGATATTTATGGATGGATTGAACGAGGAGATGATGTTAGTTGATCTGAGAAAACGTAATGCTCGGAAGAAGTGGATTGCTGAAGGTAGTAGAAAAGGGGGTTGTCAGAAAGTTTTAAATGGCAAAGAAACAAACTTTATCTCCCCAGCACTTGGCAGTCAATGCCGTTAAATCATTCTTTCTCATCGATCAGACCTGTCAAACAGACAGTTCATCTAAATGCTGCTGTGATGGCCTGATGTTAGTCCTTTAGTCGGATAATGTTTTTTTCCCAACAATCTGAATGGCAAAATTGAGAGTGATAAGCTAGCAAATATTACCTAGGGTTTGATTAGGATTGAAAGGAAAATGTTATATTTCCCGTTCAGCACATGAATTTGAAAGATAATTTCAATCATCAAATTGGCACGTGTAATGATTAATTTCATCTTTTTTATTTTAGAAGTCTAGAAAATGAAGGCAAGGTTAGTATTTTTAAAATAGCTCCCAAGTTGAATGTTGTCCAAAGAGTCATTTAACGTGTTGTGATCATCTTGTGCAACTCCGATGTAGTGTTGGAGTGTCTGTGTGCAGAATAACTTCATGTGTGACGACAAGGAAGCTGTAGCAGCACGTCAATGGAAGCTTCAAAGTTGAATAAAGTTCCTTTTTACTAATTTTGGAGTCTGTGTTGTATGTATTTTTGTGTTCTTTTTGTGTAAAATACATATGTGTCTGATTTTAGTGATTGGGCATAAAAAAAAAGACTAGACTAACAGGCATAGTGATTGGGCATTAAAAAAAAAAATGTTTCCTTTTCTATCGGGGACACACTCACACTCACACATTAGCCCCCCGCCTCCGCGGGTGGCGAGGGGTGGCCGGCGCCCATCTCTCAGCCTATAGGGCCACCCTGCATTGCACAGGGTCACAACATTCATACGTAGGGACACTTTAGAGTTGCCGATCAACTTAAATGCATGCTTTTGGCCAGTGGGAGGAAGGAGAGAACCCACGCGGACACGGGGAGAACATGCCAACTCCGCACAGAGGCAACTGCACACAGTGGTTGCTGTGGGGCTTGAACCCGAGTTGCTTTGCTGTGAGGCTACAGCTCTAACCGCTGCGCCACCGAGCCGCCCAACAGTGATTTGTGCGGATATTATATTTGACATATACGTTGATCCCAAGTCCGAGTTAATACATTTGATTGCCAATAATAATTTTTGTGTGATTTTGTTGTCACCACATTCAACTAGGTGAAGTACAAAGTATTTAATAACAATAGTTCTTTCATTCTGATCTATGATGTGCTATTTGAGCAGTGTATGTGTGTCAATTTGACCTGAGCTCTTAGTAGTGTAGTAAAATAAACTGATAAATTTAGCTTATGTCAGTTCCAGTGATTACTTTGGATGTTTGTTTTGAACATGAGTATCCCTCACTGATAAGTTCCAAAGTGACTGAATAACTCAAACCTGCAAGTCATGACTCATTTTATAAGACAAACACATTTTGTTTTTATCCAGTCTCATTTTATTTCAGTTAACAGTTGTTAACTGACTTTTATAATTACGGACATACATGTATACACACATACATGTAGATACACATACATCGGTAAATTTGTATATAGACACATACATACATGTATACATACCTACATATATGCACACACGTACATACCTAAAGATATAGATACATATACAAACACATTCATATAAACATACATGTATATACACATACATCAGTAAATTTAAATATACACACATGGGTACATACATAAATACATACATGTATACACACATACATACCTACCTGTACATATACATATACACACAAATACATACATAGATGTATACACACATACATATACACACACAATTATCCATACGTATTCATACATACCTACATATAAACCTACTACCTACTAACATAAATATATGTATTTACATGTATACACACATAAATACTGACATGTTTACATACATATATACACACAAAAAAAGACATATCTAAATATATACATACATATATATACACATATACCTACGGGCATACGAACTACCTGTTTATATACATACATATATAAACACATACATACAAACATGTATATAGCCATACATCCCAACATTTATATATACACACATACATACCTACATATATACACACAATTACATACATACATGTATAGACACATAGACACATTAAATAATTACATACATACACGTATGTACACTTACATAACTACATGCATACACACACACACAGACATACATGTATACAGACATTCATACCTAAATATATACATATAAATATGTTCACACAAATGCATGTATACAAACATACATACCTTCAGATATGCACACACATACATTGCTACATATTTATACACATATACATACATACATAAACACATACAAACATACATGTATACACATATACATATCTACATATATACACACAATTATATACATATATGTATACACACATAGATCCTTATATGACTACATACATGCATGTATAAACACACACATACGTACTACCTGTATAAACAAATACATACATACATGTATGGCCAAATACATATATACACACAAATATATACACACACACACACAGACATACATACATGTATACACACACAAACATAAGTATATATATACAAACAGATACTTACACAAACAAACACATTTGTACACACATACTCACCTACATATATACTTCTCCTTCTTTCAGCTTTTCCCTTCAGGGGTCGCCACAGCAAATCAACTTTCTCCATTTAACCCTATTCTCTATTCTCTGTATCCTCCTCTCTCACAGCAACTACCTTCATATCCTCTCTCACTACGTCCATGAATTTTCTCTTTGGTCTTCCTCGAGACCTCCTGCCTGGCAGCTCCAATTCCGGCATCTGTCTACCAATATATTCTCTATCCCTCCTCTGTACATGACCCAACCATCTCAGTCTGGCTTCTCTGACCTTCTCTCCAAAACATCTAACATGTGCTGTTCCTCTGATAGACTCATTCCTGATCCTATCCATCCTGATCACTCCCAAAGAGAACCTCAACATCTTCATCTCTGCAACCTCTCGTTCTGCCCGCTCTCTTTTGGTCATCGTAACTTTTTCTAGGCCACACAGCATCGCTGGTCTCACCACTGTCGCCGATAGTCTACTATCAAATAGTACCCCTGATACTTTTCTCAACCAATTCCAAACTTCACCTTTTCTAATCTGTTCTACTTTGTTGTCTACAATCACCTATCCTACCCTTGCCTCTCTTTATTTGTCTACTCATCAGCTCTTCAAAGTACTCTTCGCATCTTCCCATCGTTCTTCTAGCGTATACATAGATATATGCATCAGTACGTATAACCATACACAAACATATATACATACATACTGTATATTTATGAAAACAAATACACATATACATACATAGGTATAAAGATATACACTGCTCAAAAAAATAAAGGGAACACCTAAAAAACACATCCTAGATCGAAATGAATGAAATATTCTTATGAAATACTTTGCTCTTTACACAGCTGAATGTGCTGACAACAAAATCACACAAAAATGATCAATGGAAATCAATTGTATCAACCCATGGAGGTCTGGATTAGGAATCACACTCAAAATTAAAGTGTAAAAACAAACTCCAAGCTGATCCAACTTTGATGTAGTGTCCTTAAAACAAGTCAAAATGAATCTGTGTTGCTTCCTGAGTGGACACTATGATTTCACAGAAGTGTGATTGACTTGGAGTTACATTGTGTTGTTCAAGTGATCCCTTTATTTTTTAGAGCAGTATATATACTAATATACATATACATCCATATATATATGACATATGACCATAGATATAAATGGATATATATAAATATACACACATACATATAAACATACACACATACAAATTTACATATATATACGTATATAAATATTAAATATATATAATATATGCATTTAAACACATACATACATACACACATGTATATACATACTAATATATAAGTACATATAAGTATATGTATACATATATATTCACATATATACATATTTACATGTATATATATCTACAAACATATAAATATGTGATATATAAAAACATGCATTCATACGTATAAAATATACATATACACAGACATATATACACATACGTACATATATAAAAATACGCTTATCGGTACATAAATATATACATACATTCATATAATTGTATACATACATATTTATATAAATGTACATTATATACGTACATACTATAAATCTACACATACGAATATAAAAATACATTGATAAATATACATGTATTTCTATAATATAAATATTCTATTCTACAGCTATACATACATATACAAATACATATACATATGCTTACACATTCATACATATAGAAATACATACGTAAATATATACATTTTTACAATCTGTATATACACATATAGACATATATATGCATATATCAATCCACATTTATATGTACACATATATTCTTATGCATATATACAAAATGTATATAGACACATATGTATAGAGGCATATATATGTGTACATGTTTATATAGGTGGGTGTATATATATGTACATAAACATATCAATACATATTTACAAAATACGCATCCATAAATATAGAGACTTATAGATACAATTATATATACGCATACATACATTTATTTATACAAACATATATATATATACATACAAATATATAATTACATACATATGTATATATAAATACATATATACATAAATATGTTCATACATAAAAATATAAAAAATATTTATACATGCATATATATTCTAAATACATATATATACATACATTCATCTATACATATATAGACCTGTACAAATAAAAATATATAGATGCATACATGTGTATACAAACAGTTATACATATACATTTAATTGTACATACGTAAATTTCTATAGATACCTGCATATATAAAAAAACATAACAATATATGAATAAATGTATTCACATACATGCATGAATTGCAAATTGCAAAATGAATACAAATATATTTTTTTATCGAAGACATATACATTTATAAATATATAAGTATGTATGAATATTTATGTATATATATGTATATATATATGTATGTGTATACATATATACTCACATACATATATACACAAATCTACATTTGTATACTTACATAAATATCCATATACACGTACATACAAATATACGTACATGTAGTAATTATTCATATATAAACATTCATATAAACTGTATGTATATATGTACATATACATATTTCTATAAATACATACACATATAAATACATTAAAATATACAATTTTATTAATATATATACCTGCATACATTTAAAGAAAATTTAGACATACATATATGTATTTATATAGATCCATCAGTATATATATACATGCATAAAACATGCATATATCAACATGCAAACATACATATTTATATACATACATATATACATCCACAACATATATATAAACAGACACATATATACATACATACATATGTATTTACAAAATATATACATACAGGCACGCACATACATATATGCATATAAACACATACCTGTGCTCATATATACATTTATGAACATAGAAATATACTTATATAGTAATTTTCATTCATATATACATATATAGACATACACATACCTA
This sequence comes from Fistularia commersonii, assembly GCF_037954325.1. Classification (NCBI taxonomy): domain Eukaryota; kingdom Metazoa; phylum Chordata; class Actinopteri; order Syngnathiformes; family Fistulariidae; genus Fistularia; species Fistularia commersonii. The sequence goes on from NC_141305.1 coordinate 6,200,635, forward strand.
CATATTTTATATATACAAATAGAAATGTACATATATACATAAAATTATTTATATATATATATATATATACACACATATGAATACAAATATAAACATAGATATGTATGTATATATATTCATAAATACACATATACATATAAGTATGTATATACCTATATACATACTTATAAGTGTATTGAAATGTATTTATTTATGTATACATATAGATACATATGTTTAAATACACTAATATATACACAGTTAAATTCAATACGTTCGTTTATACATACATGTATATATATACATATTCTTACATAAATATAAATACATTTATATATGCATACATATATGTGTACAGGCAGAGTTTTTTTCTAAAATAAATAAATACATATATACACACATATATTCATTCATACATAGTTAAAAATATATACACGTACATGTATACATCCAACACAAGTATATATTTTAATATATATATACATAATATATATCTATCTTTGTATGTATATATATACATATATATACATATGTGAGTGAATATATATGTATGTGTATACATATATGCATTTATATATGTATTTATTTTTAGATCTATATTTATATGTATGTATAAATGCATGAATGTATGTATATATTTGGCTACATTTGTATGTGTATATATATGTATATATATGTATAATTATACACACATGAATATATATAAAAGTATTTGTATGTGAATATATGTTTCTAAATGTATGGATGCATATACACTGCTCAAAAAAATAAAGGGAACACCTAAAAAACACATCCTAGATCTAAATGAATGAAATATTCTTATGAAATACTTTGCTCTTTACACAGTTGAATGTGCTGACAACAAAATCACACAGAAATGATCAATGGAAATCAATTGTATCAACCCAGGGAGGTCTGGATTAGGAATCACACTCAAAGTTAAAGTGTAAAAACAAACTCCAGGCTGATCCAACTTTGATGTAATGTCCTTAAAACAAGTCAAAATGAATCTGTGTCGCTTCCTGAGTGGACACTATGATTTCACAGAAGTGTGATTGACTTGGAGTTACATTGTGTTGTTCAAATGTTCCCTTTATTTTTTTGAGCAGTATATATACATATATGTATATATATAAATACATGTATGTTTACACGTCTCTGTAAATATATGTATTTTATTTATGTATGTGTCTATATATATTTGTAAATAGATATGTGTATATGAAAGTTTGTATCTATTAATCTATTTATAAATGCATCTTTATGTATGTATATATATGTATGTGTAATTAATATGTATTTATGTATATATATATTGGTATATATGTATGTATAAATATGTTCAGGTATGTATATGTGTATATGTCTAAGTGTATGTAAGTACATGTATATACACATATATAAACACATGTACAAGTACTCATATATATGAATATACAAGCATATATTCCTATATACATGTATAAATTTTTATATATATCATATATTCATACATATTTTAGTGTATAGTAATAAATAGTGATGTATCAGTATGTATATATGCATGTGTATATTTATGAACGTGTATATGTGTTTTTTTCTAGATATGTTTTTGTATGTGTATATATATGTATGTTTTTATGTGTTTTATACATTTATCCTTATGCATACTTATTTATACATATATACATACTATCATTCATGTATATATAAGCATATGAATATTTACATGTATGTATGTACATATTTTGTATGTATGCATACATTTACATTTATATGTGTGTATGTATGCATTTATTCGTATATATATTTACATGTATATATCTGTAAGTTTTTTGTATCATTGTATATATGCATATTTGTATCTACAAATATACCTATAAGTGTATGTATGTATGTTTATGTGTGTATAGGTATATATGCATGTATTTACACACACACACACACATATATATATATATATATATACAAACACATATATACATACATGTATACATGCATATCTAAACATAGACAAACACATTTATATTCAAATATGTGTATATTTGAATATATGTATATATATACATAAACTTACATAGATACCTTCATATATATTATAAACAAGAACATATATATACATTCAAATGTATGTATGTATTTGTGTGTATTTAAATATATGTATGTATGTGTGTATATATAAAATTACAAAATTACATCAATGTATATGTATAAGTAATTATATATTTGTATATTTGTATTTATACACACAAATATATATGTATAACTTGTTATATATGTATGTAAATGTGTATCTTTGTGAAAAAATGTACACCTTTATAAAAATGTGTGTACATATGTTTACTTACATACGGTTATATATGTATGTAATAGTATATATGTATGCATATATGTTAATTAATATATATATATGTATCTATATGTGTAATTCAATGTACGTTAGTATATATGTATGCATACATTGATGCATATGTATGTATTATGTATGAATATATGTATGTATACATATATAAGTATGCAATATGTGTATGGGTGTACTTATGTATACTTTGATGTGTATATAAACATTAATATGTATGTATGTATGTTTCTTAGTATATATGTATACATACTATATATTTATTCATGTATGTATATATATATATATCTTTGTGTATATGCTTATTTTATATTTCATATATTTTTATATATTGAAAAGAATATATGTCTCTATGTATACATATATAAGCATGAATATATGTCTTTTTACATATATATGCATATATGTTTGTGTGTATGTATGTATCAATGTATGTCTGTATTTATGTGTGCATGTTTATATGTATTTATATGTACGTATTTTGTATGTTTATATTTGTATGCAGGTGTTTGTAGGTCTATAAATTCCATATGTATAAAAACATCTTTATATATATACGTGTGAATATATGTATCTATATATTTTTTACTTATATATTTGTGCACATATATATGCATATATATGTATGTATATATTTATTTGGATATTTATGTATGTATGTTTATATATGTATGTTTATGTGTGTCTGTATATATATGTACACATATATAATATGTATGTTTATATGTATGTATATATATGTATGTATACATACATACATGTAGATACATGTTGATGTATATGTCTATATATGTGTATGTATGTATGTATTATTACTTGAAGACTTTCATTTTTTTGTCATTTTCTAGCATCTGCTCGGTCAGTTTTTCATGTATAGTTTTTTGAGATAAAACAAAATCACTTTTAAGCCATTTGTTTAAGCAGCAATACCTATTTTCAACATTTCTATCTTTAATATTTAAAAGTGTTTTTTTAACAATCAATCTTTTTTTATGTAATTTTTCAATTGGTATGAAATCGTCTTTCATACGTTTTTCATTGTTTAAGCTTTTTTTGGTGGGGGGGTTCTTTGACCAAGATTTGACATCAATTTTCATGTTTTTAATTAATTTAGTTTTTTGTATATCACATATTTTGGGTATTTCGTATATTTGTTACATATTTTCGTTGGGAGGGGAAAGGAGGCGATGCCTTCATACAACTCTGTTTATTGATTGATTAATCAGGTCCACTTGATCCGTTCGGATCTGTTCTGAGGAGATAGAAAATCCTGACAAAGAGAGGCTTTGAGGCTTCGACAAATCTCCCAGAAGCCGGTTTACAAAGATGTTCACAAAACTGTACAGTCCAATAATTTAAAATACAAAAATACCACAACACACATTCAACTAAAAAAAAAAAACAACCCACAAATGTGATGCAACCTTTCAGAACCCGCCTTTCTTTCTTCAAGTCTTTACTCCCAACAAGCAGCAGAAAAATCAAAAACGTTCACTTCAGCTTTCTGCTGAACGCTCTCATCTCCAACTTTGATTGATTTCAATAAATTTTTATAAAAAAAAGGAGGTCTCTTATTTTTTGTGTTAGCTCCCGCGTCAGACGCTTTTCTTTTGAAGGAATCTGCAGGAATCATGAGACTTTCTTGCAAAAAACTGTCTAGTTTGACCCAGAAGTGCTTTGATGGCTCCGATAAAACAAAAATAAGGACGACCAAACGGCACCTTGATGCTTTTACATTCTCATCCTGAATCTATTTTTTCCTCACCTCCCTCAGGGATCAATATGTAAATTGATCGGATCACACCTATGATGAAGTATTAATACGTTGTTAATGACTTAATACTTGGGATGATTGTTAGAAGTCTTTCGAGAAATAATGATACTAATAACGTTAAAAAGATTAGTATTAAAATTTGATCGGATGATTTTAATCAATAAAAGATGTTAAATATCGACAGGATGAACAACAAACATCTGAAGGGTGAGCTTACTTGTCTGAGACACAGTGTTTAAAATATATTCTCTATAAAAAGTGTCCTTATGCTGTCTGTAGATAAATTAAAATGTATAAATACTTTATGTACACGAGGGCGATGCATTCTGTTACGATGGGCTCTCTGGCTCCCTCTAGTGGTCAGGTTGATGTACTGCAGGATGCGAGTCCTAGAGAAGAGAAGGGGTTTCAAATCCCCGGCTTTTCTAAATGAAACTCTGGGTCGGGAAGGCCCGTGAAAAGCAGCAGCCACGAGATGATGGTTGAGGGGAGTTTGCTTTTAACCCAACTAAAGCGTTGGAATGAGGAAGGACGTCTCCCGAACCCCATGTCCACTCCAAATGTCCTTGCAGTCGTTGGACTCAGAGCTTTTGTTTTGAAATGTGACTGAATAAAAGTTTTTTTTCCATCTCCTGATGTCATCCGGGACGTGAGCGCAGCTTCAGCCGACACCGTCGCCACCTGACCTGCAGTCACTCGAAAAGGTCCGAATGGGAGGGAAAATACCGGAACCGGTGTCGTTGGCATGTGGTGGGCGCGGCTTTAAGTGTGCGCCGGCCCGTCAGGGCAGGGCTGGCTGTGTCTGTAGGCCAGGAGGAAGCAGGACGCCTGGTGCCACCAGTACAGCATGGCCACCAGCAGGAGGTGCCACAGCTGGTGGCTCGAACCCAGGAAGTTGAGCTGACCTGCGGAGGAGACGCCCATCAGACGTCGGCAGAAGAATTCTGGAAAATGATCCTAGATCTTGTCCATTTACACGCAATACATTATTGGAGGTCTTTGATTGACAGGTGTCACAACCAATGATTGAATGAATTTCTACTTCACTGTGTCCTGATCTAACTTCTCATTAATTCACCTTTAGGGAGATTTATTATTATTATTAAGAAGCATTTACAAAGTAATGAAGAAGCAATGGAGAGATAGTGAAAATAATAAATACCAAATAAAAATTGAAATTAAATATCCAAATTATTAACAGAAAAACTCTGAAAGGAAGGAAAATAAAGGGAAAATGTGAAAGTGATGACAAAAAAGTTCTAAAATATAATTTAAAATTTAAGAAAAAAAACCCACATATAAAATACTTTTAATTTTGTGTCAACAAATTGTTCTACAAATTTTACTGAAAAATAATTAACAAAATTGTAAGTGTATACATATGTATATACATACATATATCTGTATGTATACACACACACACACACACACACACACACACACATTTTTTTGTCCTTTTCAATCTCAAATGACTGAAACTACTTTAAAGAACTCTGGAACTTTTTTTTCCCTAGAAACTGAAGAGAACCTATAGATCCTCAACAACAAGGAAGCGATCTTGGAAAAAGCACATAAACAAAGAGAAAAACAGGACCTAAAGACCTAGAATCAAATCAGATAATTGTTTTCTTGAAAAATTAAGAAAAAATTTTTATGATAATTTGAAGAAATTACAATAATTTAAATTAAAATAGTTTAAAGAAAGAAATTCTTCTAAAAATGTTGAAATGAACATTAAAAATACATAAAAATTAAGAACATGCTTGTAATATAGTTTTTAAAATGATCTCCTATGCTCTAGAAAAGAATGTCCTAGAATAGCATATACACATTCATGTATATGTATATACACACACACACACATTTGTTCATACTTCTATTTTATTGTTTAAATCGATTTTTAAATATTTCTATATTGATGCTTGCTTATATTTCTTATAGTGTATCCTTTGACAAGGAGCTGCTCCTGTAAAAAAAGCAGTTTCCCCTTGAAATTCTCATTCTGAAGAAGGAAAAATGATTTAAAAAAAATTAAATTAAAACACTAAATAAAAAGACAACATCTGTTTTAAATATCTATGCATGAAAACTACATTTATAATGATCCTGGACTTTTTCTCAGAAAAATGGCGGCCAACCAGTCGGTCACGGTCACTGAGGAAACTATGTCATCTATTGTAAGTCGCTTTGGATAAAAGCATCTGCCAAATGCAATGTAATGTAATGCAATGTAATGAAACGTGACAGAACCTTGTCTAGAACTTGTGAGGAACCCAACACAACCTCACAGGGAACCGGAGAGGGTACCTGACGGAGAGCCTCAATGACGCGTCTCACCTGGGAAGTATCGTTCCGGGACTCTGGAGACGTAGAAGCCCAGAGCCACGGCGGCAAGCAGGTACATGACCAGGACCCGGGGGACAAAGGCCTGCCGGGACAGAGGAGGACGGGGGGTCAGAGAGGGAAGCCGGTTTGGAGGCGGTCGCCATGGCGGCACGGGTGATGGACGGCTCTCACCTGGACGAGGGGGGAGGAGAAGCCGCCGGCCAGACCGATCCAGTGTGTGGTGGGAACCAGGCCGGAACCGGCCAACGCGCAGAAGACCAGCCAGCGCAGCTGCTTCCAGCGCGGACTGAGGTGGAGGGGGTGGATCTGCGCCAGGAACACGGCCAGAGTCAGCGCCAGCACCGCCAGCAGGTACACCTGACGCCAGAACTGGGGTCGGTCGGAGGGAAGGGGTCAGCACGGACACACAAGTATAAGATACATAAGTAAAAATCTACAGGTGGTCATTTTGTGTGAATAATGCTCTATCCGGGTCGAATAATTTTAATCCCTTTATTTTATTTGTTTTTTAATTTGGAAAATAATACGAGAATTCAAATGTGACTTTTCAGATTATTTTTTCAAATAATAAATTAGAAAAAAAAAAAACATGTTGATTCTTGCAGGAAATTTAGAACTATTATACCACTTACTTTTAGCACTAAAATTAAACACATCGTTTTTAATAACACAGAAATGAACCAAAGGGGCTATCTCGGACACTAATTAAAGACAAAAAAAATTGCAGCAATAACAGAGAAAATGTAATCGGTGTAAAAGAAAAAACAGAGAAAAACACCATTAATTGTCTCCTTCCAATAATTATTTTAATCAATCTTAGAAGTACAATTCAAATACTTTTTCTGCGTGAAAAATACAAATGTTGAAATGTTGAAGGCTTACCTGGTTTGCCTAGAAAAACCTAATTGTGCAAACGCACACACACCGAAAACAACCATAAATCTCCACCTAAAAGTTTGATTTAATTCATTTAATCTGTTTTTCAAAAATCCCTTACAACCCAACAGCAATTACCCAAATGACAATAAAATTTATACATTTGATCAACCAAATGCAATTTAAAAAAAGTGGGGGGAAATCACAGAAATAAAGCTGCAATTTATCCAGAAAAGGCTGACAAAAAACGGACAATTTGAAAAAATGAATATCTGAAATAAATAGGAAAGAAATGAAGAGAAAAATTGTGATGAATTCCAAAATAAAAGCACCAGGAAAACAGAATGAATGAATAATTAATAAATAAATAAATTAATAAACATCTAGAAATTATTTGGAGAAAATCAGTGATTCTTATTACGAAAGTGAATATTTACTTTGTGTGTGTGTGTGTGTGTGTGTGTGTGTGCACTCACATTATTGCAGTAGAAAGTGTAGAACACTCCAGGAACGTAGCAGCCCAGGATGCCGATGGAGATCCCAGCGTAGTCCAGCGCCATCCAGCGCCGACTTGTCTTCTCCGAGCGGTGACAGCAGAACAGGTGGAAGCCGGCCGAGCACAGCATGCACACCTGAGAGACACACACACACACACACACACACACACACACACACACACACACACACACACACACACACACACACACACACACACACACACACAGAGGTTGTTGTCAGACTCGATCTCAGGTGGTGTGTGCAGGCTTGTTCTCGGTGTCCAGGTGATGCTGGGGTGTGTGTGTGTTTGTGTGTGTGTGTATGAGTGCTGACACCTGGAAGCAGAAGAGCCCGATGGAATAGATGACGTAGTCCTCCCTGGAGGCTCCAACGGCCGGCAGTACTGCTGCCATGTTGTAAACGGCGAGGCAGAAGAAGAGCAGGAAGCCCAGCAGGTGGGACCAGATGTTGACCGTCTCGTTGGAGAGGATGAAGAGGCTGCAGAGAGAGAGAGAGAGAGAGAGAGAGAGGGAGAGAGGGAGAGAGAGAGAGAGAGAGAGAGAGAGAGAGGGAGAGGGAGAGAGAGAGAGAGAACGCCCGTCAGGGTTGGCTCGGGACGACTCTATGGCGCAGACCGCGGTCGACCTCTGACCTCTTGATGCAGAGCCGGGAGGGCAGGTAGGCCCGGTATCCATCGGTGATGTAAGGGTTGTCCCTCAGGAACCCGGGGATCTGCTCGTAAGTGTAGAGCCGGATCCCCCGCGGAACCAGGACCGGCCAGTACTGGTAACCGCCCAGCTCGATGTAGTGGGCCGTCTGGTTGCTCTTCTGCTGCGGCTTCTGAGGCATGACTGCAGCACGCGGGTCCAGCTTACACTGACCTGCAGCAGCTGGACACACAAAAACACACACAGCATTAATGACATGAGCAAACAGGAAATCCCCAAATTGCTGTCTTTTGTTACCCATTTCCAATTCAAAAAGTCAAGTCAACTTTATTGTCAATACTGCCATATGTTCACACATATAGAAAACTGAAATAGCGTTAAGACAACGGTGCAAAGCTCCAAAAATTATCCATAGTTTGACACAGAGAACAACGAACATCAAGTTATGCTGAAGTAGATACTATAGGGTTTGATTTTTTTTAAGTGACAGGTGTGCTTTAGTGCATTTTGAAAAAAAGTTCTAGCAGTTGCACATAATTTATTCATATTTTCATTATTGAATTATTCATTATTGAAATGTCACTAATTTCATTTGTTCATATTTTCGATCTAATATTAACTTACTTTTCTATTTAATCTTTTTTTTTATTGTACATTAACATCCCGGTTATTTCTAAACTGTTTTTCAGTTAATTCAATTTATTTGTTTTAGTGTGAATAACAAACATAATCCAACACCTTTCTAGGTCTGCATCGGGTAATTATGAATAATATAATTATGTATTCTCACGATTTAGAAACAAGTTGTTGCTCACTTCTAAAATATTCTATCCTGAAAACTACTACTTTTTCTCACAATATTTGGTCAGGGGATGAATTGACAGTAAAAGTAAGTGAATAAATGATGATGACAAAATTCACAACATAGATTATTAAACTTTTTTCATCATACCTTGTCAGTTCGATGCGTTTACATAATCACTGGCTTTCAAAACAATTGTGATTGATTCAAATAATTCAGTGAATTAAACTAATATCTGTTTTAATCGTCGTTAAAGTTGATGGTTTCGTTTGAAGATTATTCGTCATGAGATTATTCCAACAACGAGAGATGTTAATCTGTAGATTCTCTTGAGATTAAATCGCACACAGAACTCCGTAGAGAAATGTCAATTTTAGCGCAGAGACTCTGAAGTCCAGTAGCTTTTCGTCTCTTTTCTTTTCTTTTTCTGTTTTCTAGAAAACCCCGACGACGCAGGTTTTAATCGCAAAATTTGATCCCCGAAAACACACTAGAACAACCGCATCCGGCGGACTTCAGCCTCGTAGAGTCGTACACAGCTGCTCTCGACAACTCACATAAAACTTCAATTTTAGTATGAATTTCAGTATCTGTTTGTGGAATAAAATGAGCCGAATGAAAGCAAAGTCTTCAAATAACTACACAAAGTCGTCACTTGAGGGGTTTTTCTTAAACTAACGTACCGGTCCTGAAGTTGGACTGAAAATTGAAACTTTTGAAAGCGGTCAGGGCGGACAATGGTCACGTCCCTGGTCTGACTGGGGTAGCCACAACAGGCTAATTTGATTAGATTAGGAAAATCGATAAAGAACTCACCTTTTAATTTGGAATACGTCCACTTTGTGCCATTTGGTGTGTTAAAATACGCGCCGTGCATCTATACACACAAGTTAACACACAAGTTGTAACACAGCGCGGCGTTGAACAAGTTTCGGCTAGCTGACATGGCTAGCAACTTCCAAATCATCGGTGACGTCATCGGCCTCGGACCTTCCCGGGCTGCCCTTCTTTCTGCCTGATCAGAAAGAACCGAAGAAGCGGCCAACCCGGGGAAAACAATAATACTGTACATTTTAGCTTATTTTAAATTGATAAAATTCACATCCCAAGATCGAGGGTTTACTTCAACATCATATTTCCACTCTAATTCAATGTGTAACAATCTGTTTAATAAATCAAAGTGGGAATAAATGTTCTTCTTTCAGCTTTTCCCTTCAGGGGTCGCCACAGCAAATCAACTTTCTCCATCTAACCCTATTCTCCGTATCCTCCTCTTTCACACCAACTACCCTCATATCGTCCCTCACTATGTCCGTAAATCTTCTCTTTGGTCTTCCTCGAGACCTCTTGCCTGGCAGCTCCAATTCCAGCATCCCTCTACCAATATATTCTCTATCCCTCCCCTACGTGATGTACATAATCCAACCATCTCAGTCTGGCTTCTCTGACCTTCTCTCCAAAACATCTAACATGTGCCGTTCCTCTGATAGACTCATTCCTGATCCTATCCATCCTGGTCACTCCCAAAGAGAACCTCAACATCTTCATCTCTGCAACCTCTAGTTTTGCCTGCTGTCTTTTGGTCATCGTAACAGTTTCTAGTCCATACAGCATCGCTGGTCTCACCACTGTCTTGTACACCTTTCCTTTCATTCTGGCCGACAGTCTTCTATCACATAGTACCCCTGACACTTTTCTCCACTCATTCCAACCTGCTTGGACCCGTCTCTTCACCTCTTTTCCACGCTCTCCGTTGCTCTGGACTGTTGACCCCAAGTACCTGAAATCCTCCAGCTTCTTGATCTCCACTCCCTGTAGCCTCACCGTTCCACCCGAGTTCCTCTCATTCACACACATATATTCTGTCTTGCTGAGATTAACTATCATTCCTCTCCTTTCCAGAGCATACCTCCACCTCTCTAGATTTTCCTCTACTTGTTTTCTGCTCTCACTACAGATCACAATGTCATCCGCAAACATCATGGTCCATGGAGATTCCTGTCTAACCTCATCTGTCAGCCTGTCCATCACCATTGCGAACAAGAAGGGGCTCAGAGCTGATCCCTGATGGAGTCCCACCTCCACCTTGAACTTCTCTGTTACCCCTACAGCACACCGTACCAGTGTCTCACAGCTAACATACATGTCTTTGTAATGAGAATAAATGCTCACAGTAAATCACAGCAGCAAGCTTGTAATGCACCAGATGTTATGGCACTAAAATCGGCATATTTATGCATTGTTATAATAATAAATCCCACAAGGAAGACAAGTTATTAGAAGAATTAAATTGTCATGGGATAAAATTAGATTGACAGAATGAAGAAGAATTGAAGATTGAAGAATTTCAATAAAAATGTAATTTCATTGTTTAAAGGCATCATATTTTAAAAAAACGTAGATTAACAGAATGACATTTAAAAAATAAGAATTTCAATAAAAATGTAATTTCATTGTTTAAAGGCATCATATTTAAAAAAAAAGGTGTGACCCTGAGTGAATGAATTTATCATAATTGAAACATTTCAATTAGAATAAAGGTAATATTTGAAGATGATAGTTGACGGTGAGAGATGTATTTAAAAAGGCACTTAACAGGAGTAAATCCATTACATTGTAAAATCGTGGAGGACCAGTCACAATTCACCTGGCTGTGATAATATTAAACGTCAAAGAATATAATAATGTGGTAGTAAAGTTCTGAAATATGTGTTATAGTTCTTTAACTTTCCTGTTTCGATGCCCAAACTCCCCCTGGCCTGTAAAGGTGTTTTTGAGCAAGACACTGAACCCCCTTACTGCTCATGGATCACAAAAATGGTAAAAATGCAGTGAACGCAAGGGATTCATAAAATGTAATAATAATGATAATAATAATAATAATAATAATAATAATAATAATCTTTTCCTCACGACAGCAAGTTATCCACCTCCATCTAACCTTATTCTCCTTATCCTCTTCTCTCACACCAACCAAAACAATAACAACAACAATAATAATAATAGTAATAGTCATAATAATAATAATAACAATAATCATCATCATCATCATCAGAAATAATTCATTGATCCTGGAGGAAATTTCATGATTTCAGATGCTCCACACTGACAGAAATAAAAATAAATAAAATATGATGAGATGAAAAGAAATAGATAATCAAAGATGATAAAAAATAGATTATGATACTAATACTAATATTAATAACAATGAGAATAGAATAGAAAGTGTGGAAATTTCAAATAATAATATTAAAAACATAAAATGACACAACAACAACAACTACAGTAATAATGAGGAGAAGAAGAGGAAGATTGAATAAATAATAATAATTGTAATAAGATAATTGTGCTGAATGAGGACAAAGCAATATGCCAGGGATGCACCGCATGTGACCCGGGACTTTGGGACTTGACTGTGGACTTGAGAGTTTGTCCAACAATAACTTGATCTAGACCCCAGGGTCGTTGCTCCTCTAAAATAACTCGCTACTCAGCGACGTGAAAGGTCAGGTCGTTAATGAGCGGCACGTAGAGTGTAAGTGCATGCGTGTGTGTGTGTGTGTGCGTGTGTGTGTGAGTGTGTGTGTTTATCTCCTGGCTGCCATCTTGTCATCCTGTCACCAGGAATCGTCATCAGAATGAGCCCTCTCAGGTGTGAGGCATGCTGCCGCCGCTCCCTCAGCTCTTTCTAATAGCCACTAATTTTGATGCGTGTTTGTTATCACGTCTAATAAACCTTTCAGCGCCACCACCTCTGGGCCCTTGTCAGCTGACTGCGTCGGACAGGAAGTGAGAAGCACGCAGGCGCTCCCAGGCTATATGCTTGTATTTTAATTTTTGCTGATCTTCACTGTTTTACGCAAGTATTTTATTATTTTTTCTTTCAGTTAATTTTACAGCATGTAATTTTGTCAACATTTTCAAGCGTCGCCTGTTCTTTACGAATGTCATTCCTTTTTTAATGTTCTAAAACTAAAACAAAACTTTTCATAAGCAACAATGGATTGGATTAAATCTGTTCCTGACTCACCAAAACAAAAGGTCTCTTAACCAAATCAGCCAGTGTCTACTCTGGAAAGCCTAGAAAACTCCCTTTCTATGCTGATGACTGTTTCATATTCTAGAACGTCCCTACAAACAACTTTCCCACCATCTGGAACACACACACATATGTATATATATATATATATATATATATATATATATATATATATATACATATATATATAAGGCTGTTTGGACTGTTTTTACTGTAAATTTTCACATTTGTTGTTCCTTTCCAGGAAAATTTGCTGCCATTTTCCTCAGAACAATTTTGAGATAATTTTCAGGTCGGTGTCTTCAAGTGCACATCCACACACAGATACACACACACACACGCACAAATGCATTTTTTACGTTTCTAATTTTGTATTATTAATTGGATTAGTTAATATATTTCTATTCTAGTCTGACTTTTATTTAATTCCATTCAATTCCATTTTGGGCTGTTTTTGCTTCACCTTCTCTAAAATGTGCTCTTGAGTCCAAACCTTGTCCTCGGACTGATGGACAGATGGACCCACCACCCCCAAGGCGGCTGCCATCCTTTGGGTCAGTCAGGGTTGCCACAGCGACGGCCGCGGACGTGAAGGACATGTCTCCAAGCTAGTGGTTTTAAAAAACACAAGGTCCAACAGGAGGAGCAAAAAACAGTAAAAAAGTCCTCAAAATTAATTTAAATAAATACAAAATTACCAAATAATTAGACCCTTATATGCTAAAAACATATATGTATACTGAAGAAAACCAGCACTAAATTCAGATGTAATCCGAGCCCAGAGCAAAATCAGAAAAAAAGAAAAAAAAAGAAAAAGAAAAAAAAAAGTACTATATGAAAAAAAAAAAAACAATAACATTTCTCACAAAAAGAAAATAACTGAAAAAATTAAGGTGAATTTGAGGGAAGCCCAAAATTCATTCAAATATTCTGTCTTCAAATACCAATATTCACAACATATCTTATATTGTTGGTCTACGGCACTGTCGTTCCGGCCGGCTGCAGGGAGACCCTGACAGCAGTGACGCGCACGCCATTCAACTCGCCTCTTATTTAGTGCCGGCGTCAAGAGACATCTTGGCAGCAGCCCACAGAGGGAGCCTGTCAGATTTTCTTCCCTTCTTTTATTTTGAAGGGGAAAGGGTTTTGGCGGGAAGGGCAGCGGTGGCGGCGGCGGCGGCACACAGCACAGCTGTCCCCTGCGATTTGATTAACCCGACCGGAAGTCAGAGGGAGTCTTCGCAGCTCGTCTCCAGACGTTAACTGGACATGAGGACAGCTGTTCACACACACAAACACACACACACACACACACACAAAACAACCTCCTGACAAGGCCTTCACGGAGAAGGCGGCGGCGGACAGATGCGAGGACGGCGAGGAAGGAGAGGGTGTGAAAACATGCCGGCGCCGCATTTCCTGAAAAGAAGTAGAGGGAGAAACGGTGCGTTTCGTTCAGAGAGAGGAAATCTCCCTGTCTGACCTCCGTGCCTTCTACGTGGACATGACCTTCGGAGATTTGGGAGGCGAAGAAAACTCCTCGGATAGGAGCTGAAACTTAATTGTGACAAGTCCAAATAGTTAAGAGTAAAGACAGAAATGTATAAGTATAGTATAGATAAGTAGTTACAACAACTAAATAGAAAAAATAAAATGAATATATAAATTAAAGAGGGTTAAAAAAAAACTGAAAAATGTCTACAACCTTTGACAGAGAAACAAAAAAAAGTATTTTTTAATAAATTTTTGGATAAATTATTTGGAATCCTTCGGGAATACCGAAAATCTTAAAAAAAAGCCCAGGAATTGGCAAATGACTTAATATGTACAAGTAATAAAATGATTAAAAAAAGCAAATAAATAAGTAAAAATGTTGAAAAATACATTATAAGATTATTATTAATAATAATAATAATTATAATAATAAAAAAATAAAATAAAAAGATAAAAAATTAATAAATGAAACACTTATAGTAACAAATAAAATAAAATAAAACAGAATTAAAAATGATCATTCCAGGAATAGTCTCGATTAAGTAAATGAATAATGAAAAAAAAAATCTTCTTTTTCCTGCTGAAT
This sequence comes from Fistularia commersonii, assembly GCF_037954325.1. Classification (NCBI taxonomy): domain Eukaryota; kingdom Metazoa; phylum Chordata; class Actinopteri; order Syngnathiformes; family Fistulariidae; genus Fistularia; species Fistularia commersonii. The sequence continues at coordinate 6,216,035 of NC_141305.1, forward strand.
TCCTTCATGTCCTTCATTTCGACCATGTCGAATACTGGCCAAGTAAACTAATCAGTCAGTAGAGAACATAAAAGGATGTTGTAAAATACGTTGACAAAACTATGCAGAATTCAGTCTGGATTTGATCCTGAAACCTGAAACATCAGCCAGAGGCCCTCTGGATCGACTCTTCATTTTGAAGTTGTAAGTCGGTTAGTCGGAGCTCCAGCATCTGGACAAGCGGCTCGCGGAGGCTTAGCTTCCACCTTTACTCCGCCATCAACTCGGCAATATTGAATGGCGTTAATCCTAATCTGCCCGCTCCCCTTTTTAACTTCTCATCTTTGCCTGTCTTTGCGTCTTAGGCCGCCTCGGCCCTTCTGCAACGAAAGAAAAACAATTATCACAACAACTCAATGTATGTGTGTGTTTGTAGAGGGGGATTACCAGACGGCAGCGTACTGGATGTTTTAGCCGCCGAAGACTCAGATTATTGTCCCTGAGCTGCGACATGTTGCACTTTTTATTTTGCAGCTGGAGACAAAACTTGGCGGTAATCCCGCGGCGGATCAGAAGCTGGTAAACCCATCCTCATCACTTAGTTTAAGCCTGAGGATACAAGTATGCATGTATGTGTATGTGTATGTACGTATGTGTGTGTGTGTGTGTGTGTGTTTGTATGTTCTTGTATGGGGGGACAACTTTGTTATTCCCTCTATTTCCAGGACAAAGCCGAAATAAGCCCCTTGTTATAAAAGGGAGTGTAGATTAGACCTGCATATGTAACGCTGACTTCTTTATGGTAGTGGTGGTGGTGGTGGTGGTGGGGGGGGGGTAGTGTGTGTGTGTGTGTGTGTGTGTGTGTGTGTGTGTGTGTGTGTGTGTGTTTAGTTGTGGGTGTGTGTCGGGGGGGCACTTTAGGTTCCTTCACTTTCTCCAAAGAAGATTTAGATTTATAAGCGGTTATCTTCTTTTTTTCATCAAAGAAAAAGCTTTTTTTTATTGTTAACATGTGTGTGTGTGTGTGTGTGTGTGTGTGTGTGTGTGTGTGTGTGGTATTGTGTGTGTGTGTGTGGGGGGGGCACACTTAGGTTCCTTCACTTCCTCCAAAGAAGATTTAGATTTTAGATTTACAAGTGGTTATCTTCTTTTTTTCATCAAGAAAAATCTTTTTTTCATCGTTAATGTGTGTGTGTGTGTGTGTGTGTTTGTATGTGTAAGGCCCCGAGTTTCAAAAATTAAAAGACAGACAGCGTGATTCTCAGCAGGATGACGTTTAAAAGAAAATAATCCAATTTAACTCCAAAAGACTGATCAAGCTCCGTTTGCGTCAATTGCTAATAGCATCGATCTTAACAGGAAATGTTCCAGTAAAAAAAAGCTCACCATCTGAGTGGAATGAGTTTAAATCTGTTGAACTTCCATTCTTCAGGGGTGCTTGCATGTTCTCCTCATGTCTCTGTGGGTGGGCGTCACGCAGAACATGTGTTAGCTGACACGTGTGTTTCTACCATGTTAGCTTTCACAAGTTTCTCATATGCTAACTTTGTGTATCTGACTTGCTAGCTGTCACGCGTATCTAACAAATTAGCTGCCAGAGATACTTCTAACATGATAGCTGTTACATGTTTCTTTAACATTTTTGCTGTTGCTTCTTGTTAAGTATTGAGGTGTGTCTCAATTATTATATTTCACCTGTGCTTCTAACAGCTGCGATTTATTTTTCCTTACAGCTAGCTGTCGGATGTTTCTAGCATATCAGCTGCCACCTCTTTTCTGATACACTACCTGTCACATGCTTTTAACATGTTAGCTGTCATATGTATTAGCTGCCATATGCTTTTAAATATTTAAGCTGCCACACATGTTTCTAACATGTTAGTCGTTGCATCTTTTGCTAACGCTAATATGTTAGCGTTAACGTGTGTTTAGATGCGTTACAGCTCTTTTTGCCGCTAGCTGTCACAGGTTTTCTAAAATGTTAGCTTCCACTTTTTTTTTAACACGCTAGCTGTCATTTTTTTTAGCAGCTGGAGATGTTAGCAGTAAGCTGAAACAGGTGATTGTAACATGGTAGCTGTTAGCCATAACACTGCATCTAACATGTTAGCTGACACAAATGTTTCTAGCATGTTAGCTTCAGGTAATTTGTTCGTACTTTAGATTTCACACAGCTGTTATATGTAGTTTTTATCACTTTGTGTTTCTGGCAAACGTTGTGTGTGTGTGTGTGTGTGTGTGCAGATGCGCACGCACACTTAGGTTCTTCCAAGCACATGAATTGTACTTCTAAGATTGATTAAAATAAATTATTGATAAGGAGACAACGTATGATGTTTTTTTCCCTTTGTTTTAAAAAAAAAACAAACCCATTACATTGTCACTTTTATTGCTATGATTTTTCTTTTTTCTTTAATTGCTGTCTAAGTGAGCCCCCTTGATTTATTACTATGTTATTAACAGCTACATGTTTAGTTTCCACGCTAAAAACATTAACTGGATTAATTCTTAGAATAATATAGAATAAATAGAATAAACTTCCTGCTAGAATCAAAATTATTTTTTTGAAATTATGATTTGAAAAAGAAAAAATCTGAAAAATCCCATTAATCAGAATTCTTTTTTTTTTTTTTTTTTTTTTTAATTTCCCGAATTAAAAAAACAAATAAATAAAAAGTCTTGAAACGATTCAGTCTGGATAAAACTTCATTTACACAAAATGACCATCTGTGGATTGTTACTCATTATCTATTTTAAATTTCACATGACAGCTATTGCACCTGTAAGCCTGTCGTGTTGCTCCTCACCAACCTTTAGACTCCTCGGTGACCTTCAAACTCTCGCTGACCTCCAAACATCAGGAGACGAGGTTCATTTTACACTGGCGTCCCCACGGCAATGTTGTTCGGACTTCGATGGTACCATTTTCGTTTCTATTTGGAGGCCACACACACATACTCACACAGATGCACAACCTTCAAGTCATTTTCTGAGCCTCGAATTTATCGCCCCTCCAGTGGAGAGACAATTAAATTGGATATTATTCAAGAATATGAGTCTCTAACTTCCTGAGTGTCGGTGATAAACGCCAGTCGGATCCATCAAAAAAAAATCTTTTTAACTGTTTTGTAATCCCCCGAACTCCCAGCCCCCCTCCCCCCAGTCCCCCGCCCTCCAGCACCCTCTGGAAAATAAAATAAAATGAAAACGACAGGTCGCCTGAGAGAAAGTCAAGCCGTTGGCTTGGACAGACGGCTGCTCGATCTGCCGCCGGCGACGCCGTCCAAGACGTTTCTCTCGTTTAAAAAAAATAAAATAAAAAAAAAAATGTTTTTTTCTTTCAGTTACTGCAAACAAAGCACAGATGTGTGTGTGTGTGTGTGTGTGTGTGTGTGTGTGTGTGTGGGAGAGGGAAAGTGAAAGAAGGGCTTGATTGACAGGACACTTGGGGCTGCTGTGCCCGGATCTGCCAGAAGAGGCTGCTCTTCACCCACCAATGGAGGCCATTAGTGGGCTGGTGTGTGTGTGTGTGTGTGTGTGTGTGTGTGTGTGTGTGTGTGTGTGTGTGTGTGTGTGAGTGCTCAGGATGGCACCCGGTGAGTCCGAGCCGCTTCGACGTTGACGAGCCGGGGGTCCGATATCCTCCTTGAATGTCTTTGGCCCGGAACCCAAGGCTGCATTTGAAAACGTAAACATGGTATTGTTTAAAATATTCAAACAGAAGAAAAGAAAAACAAAATGATTTTGATTCTTTAGAAATGCGCCAGGGTTAAATTGCACCCTTTGTGTTTTACATCATTTAACGCGGGAACAAGCATTAATTAACCGCTAATTGATGGGATGATAATCAGCCTGTTGCCACACGTGGCACGGCTACATCTATTACACGATAATAAAGCCGTGTAATAAGGGTGAATTACTGCTTCCATCCATTTATTTACACTGAGTTGATACTTATCTATCCTGAAAAGGTCAGATGTCATCTGT